>NC_063189.1:39165091-39525241 GCF_017589495.1 Alosa alosa
ACACACACACACACACACACACACACACACACACACACACACACACACTCTTTCTCTCTCTCTCTCGCTCTCTGTTCAAGTACACATACATTAAAATATCGGGTAAAAAGGTATAACTAGTCCTTTGGTCATCTGAAAGCAACCTCACAAAAAACGGTCACTTGAGAGCACCAGTACGCTGTTTGACCTCACCCATATAACATTTGCACCTTTCAGGAACAAAACAAAAGACTGAAAACAAATCAAAACATCCTTCACCCTATAGTGAAAAAAGAAAGGAATACTGCTAAAATTGACTGACGATGAAACCATTGCTTGTAAAATAATGGCCGGATGAGAGGTGCAGTGGTGTGAACAGCCAGGAGGAATGCAAGGTAATTGCTTTTCTGAACTTATTAACATCTGTCATCCCTTTATCAGTCTTTATCTCTCTTGATTTCTTCTCTCTCTCTCTCTCTTTCCATTCATCCAATCTCTTTAAAAATCAGTACCTGAAGTCCATTCTAAGCCGTTTTTCTTTTTCCTCTCTCTCCTTTTCATTCTTGCTCTGTCCTTTTCTCTGCCACCCACACATCCTCCTTCATTCTGTCTGCCCTTGACATCTGCACTCCTATCCTCTGTGTGGATGTCTTTGCCCTGCCTGAAGGAAGAGGAGGCCTCTCTGTGTATGTCTCCCTTAGTCAATGCATGAAACTCACATAGCAGTGAGGGAGAGAGAATGTCCGAGATCACAAAGAAATGGAAGTGCTGCAAAGGAGGACAAAGTGATTAGAACAAATAAGATAGACAACAGGTGTGCTGTGAACGAAAAAGAGGAGAAAATGAAAGGAATAAGAGATGAAGTGAGGGAGATGCGTCAACACACCCACCCTCACTCGAGAGGGAGAGAGAGAGAGAGATGGAGTGAAGGAGGTCCATGTTTGGTCAGTATGGCTGCTCACCAATCACATATTCATTAGCTTTCCTCTCCACCAATGAGATGAAGGTCTTGCTTTTCCCCAGATTCACAGATGTCAGGCATTAGCTAAGCATGTTGTTTGTAAAACTGTCCAAGTTCATGGTGGCAAACCCATATGTTTAGTCATGTCATCAATATGTCAGTCAGTCTGTCTGTCAGATAGTTATTTCATGAACTACCGTGCGATTATGTCAGTGAGTACCTCAACCTCTTCTCACAGTTCATCCACCATTTTATACTGTTCTATAAGAATGTTAGGTCATTATCAGGTATGTTTGAGTCCAGGAAATGGTCTGTAGTCCTGTTATTTGTGGTGAGCCTTGGCCATCAGTGATCTCAGGTCCTCCATCCGAGCATGACTCCAGTTTCTTCCATATTGTACAGGGGTTCTACCCAGTCCAACAGCTAAGAAACTCTGATCTTCTGAAAGCCTATGTTTTCCAAGTCAAGCTATTTTTTGTTTTAAAGTTTATGGGGATTCATGAGAAGTTATTCAAGAGTTTGAAGTGGACCTGACTTAAAGGAAAACCTGATTTTGACAAAAGCAATCAGCTAAGAATGCCAAAGAGGGCAAAAATGGATCTACAAATCAAACAACAGGACTGGCTTCAAAGAATTGTGTAAATCTATTTCAAATCAAAACATACATTTATAGACAGGTCATACATTTCTGGTCTTGCATTCTCCAGACATCATATTGCATTAGGTCAGACAACACAAATTACATCACTCACAGAAACAAACAATCATAACAAAGAAGACTGGAAAGGAAACAGCTATATATACAGTGTGCTCTCCATGACAAAGTATTTACAATTGACAATGATATTGCAGATGCATACAAACACATAAGGAAAAGTAAAACTTTAAAAAATGATGAATAAAATCATTATAGTCATAAAAATAAGTCCTTGTCTTCTCTTCTTTTCTCTGACCTGGGCCTGCTGTCTCTTGTCTCCCTGACCATTTACATTCTTTCATACTAGAACATTCTGTTTCTGCCTAACTCTTTTGATGATTTTACTCAAATGTTCTCTCCATACTGAGAGCTCTGTTTTCGTATTTTGCCTCTTCACTACAGCGTCTCATCATACTGTCTTAAGAGGAGCATATTTCCTGCCTCCACTCTCTGGTATTCTTCTCTCTGTGGACCTCAGCTTTGATCAATCAAAGCATCCATGTTAATTCTATGCTAATATTAGCCTACGTAATGTGCACAATGTGGCAACAAATTCTCTTATATGCTGACTCAACACAGCAAAGTAGTATTAGATGATCTGAATGACTTCAATCATTTTAGTAACAGTAGTGATGATTCTGATGGTACTGATCAGCCCTAGGAATAGAATATAGTAGCACTTGCAATAACAGTAATGAGTAGTATTGGCACTAGTCAAAAGCAGCAGTACTACTAATAGTAGCAGCAACAGCACAATCACGGTTATCTACTAGCACAAATAGCTGAAGATAGAAATGCTGTACATGAAGGAAACCATAACCTGCACTGACTGTGGTGACATACTGGTTGCAGATAAACACGTCACCAGGTAAAAGTAAACACAGTACTCTCACTAACAGTACTGGCTGAGATTATGAATCGATACATTTCCCCTTGCAGCTATGCAATGGCACAATCTGCAAGGGTATCCACCCCAAACCCCCTCCTTCCCCAGACGTATCCTCTATCAGTGTAGTGCCCCCTAGAGCCCTGGAGGCCTAGAGGCTCAAACTGAACAGAACAGAGATACAACAGTCTGGCAGAAGATGTTGAGAAGAGAGAGGGTGATTAGAAGAGAGAGGGTGTAAACAGGAGTCCCTGTAAGGGACAAGGAGGAGTGTTCACGTCGGGGGAAATGGACTCAGCCAAAAAGAAGATGGATGGAAACAGTGAGTAGAGACAGGGAGAGCAGCAGGAGGGATGAACGAGAGGTGACAGAGGAGAAGGATGCCGAGGAGAAGGGTGGCAAGACATCGAAGTCGGGCGCACACTCGAGCTCGAAACAGCGCAGCGTGGCACCGGCGTCTTCGTTACCGTAGTTGGCCCAGTACTCCTCAGGGTCCAGCTTGGGGAGGAGGGCCTCATCCTCGCTCAACTCGTATTTGGTCGACGTGGGCTTGCCCCCATTGAAGGGGAACGCCTTGACGGTCTCGGAACTCTTCTCGAAGATGCCCTTGGAGGAGGACACAGGCTTGTGCTTGGAGAACCACCAGCGGGTCTTGGTGCTGAAGGTGGTGGTGGTGCTACCAGCCAGCGAGCCGGGGTCGGGCAGCGGGCAGAGGGCGAAGTCCATCTCTCGCAGGAAACGCATGTCCAGGCCGCGGCGGGGGGAAGGAGAGGCGCAGATGAGCTCGGAGCTGGAGATGCGGTTGGCGCGGAAGAAGTCCCACAGAGCCTGAGCCTCGCAGCCACAGGACCAAGGGTTGCCATTGAGCCGAAGGAACTGGATGGAGTCCATGTCACGCATTGCCTGACCGGGCAGCTCTGCCAGGGAGTTGTTGAAGAGGAAGAGCATGGTGAGGCGGCCCAGGTCACGGAAGGCGCGGCGGTTGACCTGCCGGACGCGGTTGTCGTGAATCAGCAGCCGGTCCAGGTTGACCAGGCCCCGGAACACGTTCTCGGACAGGGTGCGGATGCGGTTGCCGTGGAGGAAGAGCTGGCTCAGGTTGATGAGGTCGGAGAACAGGTCGTCCTGCAGGAAGTGCAGCTGGTTCTCCTGCAGGTAGAGGAACTGCAGGCTGTACAGCTTGTGAAAGATGTCGTGGGGCAGAGCCGCCAGCCTGCAGCGGTGCATGTGCAGGCTCTGCAGCTTCTCCAGGCCTCGGAAGGCGCCCCCTTCCAGACGGCGCAGGTGATGGTTGTCACCCAGGTCAAGCTCTTCCAGGTCACGCATCTCGCTGAAGGCACCAGACTCAATCCAGGTGATGTTGTTGGAGAAAAGCCAGAGGACCTGAGAGGATGATGGAAAGAGTGGGGAAAAGAAGGGGGGAAGGAGGGGGAGGAGGAGGAAGAAAGGGGGAGGAGGAGGAGGAAAGGGGGAAAGGGCAGTAGTGGTGAAGGCAAATGAGACAGACAGAGAGAAAGAGAGAGAGAGAGAGAGAGAGTTTTGATGTTAATAACTTCCTTTAAAAAATTAGGCAAAACGTAAGCTTCTCTTCACTCTTTCACTATTTCCAACTTCTTCAGCTTCACTCTCACCTGAGTTCCAAAGCCGAAAGTGCCCACTCTCAGTTCAGTAATGCGGTTGTTCTGCAGAAAGACACGCTGGGACTCATCGGGCACTCCAGTTGGTACAATGGTCAGATTCTGTGCCTGGCAGCTGATCGTCATGGGGGACGGGTAACACACACAGTGGTGTGGGCAGCCCTGAGCGGGAGCAGGTTTCACCACAACCAACCAGATGACCAGCCACAGTGAGAGACCACCTGGAGGAGAGGCAGGGAATTATAGAAATAATTATCTTCACTGCTGGTCTGCGGACATTTTCTTACTGAAGATAAGTACATTTATTCACTAACATTAATGATAAATACTTATCTTAGCTTTTAAATACTTATTGGAAGGATTTACAAAATGTTTTCACAAGTATTATTATATTATATATATTATATTATTTCACAGCACAAATATTCTCTATTTTGTCTTAATGCACTGGGGAATATGTTGACTAACAAATCAGATGCATTCTAAACAATGCACGTTCATTAAATCGATTAAAATGGAGTGGGCTTCTCAGAAAATTAACAGAAAATCAAGACATTGGATAACTTTACGCTGCACAACATCTTTCAATTTTTAAATATACAGTTAAAGTTAAACCTTCAGAGAAGGCATGCGCCAAAACATACTGAAACGCATCATTACGCATTTCTTTCAAACATTCTCCGCACAATCACAGTGGTTGAAAATCACATGGAACTACTTCGCCACTTAATCTGAGCAAAACATCACCGTTACAAAGCAAACAAACATGATACGAAAGAAGAATAGCCAAAAACTTACTCTTAAAATTGTGCGCAATGGAGCACCGCCGGCTCCGTGAGATCGTAGAAGTTTCCATTCTGAACCAAAGCTGAAAGCGAGTTAGCCTGCTGAGGCAAAAGACTGGCAGCTATCTCCGCTGATGCTCTGGTTCCCGAGTCGGAGCGACTGAGAGAGTACCGAACCATGGGCTCTGGGGCCCCATTTATACTCAAACTCGATGTGCGCCTACGTTAGTAGGCACCTCGGAATCTCTCCTTCGTCATCAGCCGGGTCAAGCTCAAGCGAGGGTGGGAAACGGAAAAGGAGGGGCACAAGGAGTTTTAGAGAGCGCGCGCAGATAGAAGCTACTAGAGATTCACCACGAAGTGCGTGTGTTGGGAGGGGGTTATCTGCGGCACCGTGCCCGTTTATGACAGCATCCTACAGAGACTATGAGAGAAACACGAGGCAATTATTTAATTCGGTCTTTGGGCGTATGGTCAAAACGCGTATGGCCTGTTTCCTTCTAGTTATGGCACTGAGTTAGACACAAAGCTTTAGTTTATCATATTGGGGGGCATTGCTCTCTAATGAACAAAACTTGTTTTGATTTGTAATTGTACATATTAGTCATCAAATAACTACTCAGTCTGGGCTATTAGGAATAGGGATAGCAGTGTTGGGAAGGTTACTTTTAAAAAGTATTGCACTACAGATTACTGAATACATGCCCTAAAATGTAGTAAAGCATTCAGATAAATTACTCAAAGTGAGTAAGTATTTTAAATACTTTGGATTACATCATCATTGAATGATATTTTATCAGCAATGAATGTGAGGTTATGTGAACTTGTAAGACCCATTGTGTCAACAACAACCCAAAACCTGCTTTACAGTGAGAATTGATTGATAAACCTATGTGCTATTAAAACAATTAATGTCATTATGCCAAAGACAGAACAGAGATGCTTTGTCTGTATAGGCTAAAAGGCTACAAAATCCCAAACAAAGTATACACATATTCTTTGTAATGAATTTCAACATCACATGGGGAATTACATGCCTTATTGCAGAACATCCAAGAAACAAGAACCTACTGTATACTGGCCTAAAACATGTTGGCTGGATATAAGCCCTATTGATCTACGATATAGATAATTTACATTCTACATTTTTCAAGAGGTTTTTCATTTGCACTATCAAGGGAGAGAAAGGAGCCACCTGAGAGATACAGACATAGGCTACATGGTGTGGTTAAAGAATCGTTGAGTTTGAAAAGCCTTGGCCTACGTGTTACAATTATTTAAAATTTAATCCCTTACATATATCAGTGTATTCTGGATACCACACATTTAAATACAGTTACTCATATTTTGTATTTTAAATCCGTAATCTGAAATACATGTATTCAGTTACTTTCCAACCCTGAGGGAGAGGTACACCTTCATTTTTACCCGGGATATCTGGGCCAATTATAACTTGGAATAGCTTTTTGTGCATGCATATTTACTGTGGTGTGCGTGTGTGTGTGTGTGTGTGTAAGAGAGAGAGAGAGAGAGAGAGAGAGAGAGAGAACTGGCAAAGACACTCACTTTTCAACTCCTGTCCTATTTCTCTCTTCTAACACCAACACATGTACTACCCTTCTCTCACTCCTTTCCCACTTCCAACAGGTAGCCTACAGCATGTATTCACTGGTCAAATGTGTCATCCATAAATACAGAGGTACGAAATTTAGGGATATAAGGTAGACAGATACACATAAAGAAATTTGAAAATGTGGATTTCAGAAAAATGGGGTGTGGATTGCAAAAATTAAAACAAACAGATTGCTGGGTAGATAAAATGGTCCCTGAATCACAGTGAACATGTTTAAAGGGACACCAGGCAACGTTTTTGTGTTAATTACTCATCTTCCTAAGTCGGTATATGGTTAAATGACTCATTACAGGGCGAATGAGGAAGAATATCCCGCTTGCAAGTTCAGTGTATCGTACCCGCCGACCGAAGCAGGATCAGTTTACATCCTGCATCCACAGCACAGAGGCAGGCTAACAAAACGCTAGCGATTGTTGCAAACGTGTGTATAATGGCAGAGCCGGCGAAGAAGCAGCGAAAACCCTTGACGGAAAATGCAAAGAAAAGGAAAAGAGCTTCAGACCGAGCGAGGGGGAGTTTCGTAGAGAAAAAGCATCAGGCTTGTCTGGTGTCCCTTTAAACAGTATAATGTATTCCAGTCTTACAGACAAACAGTGTGAAGATCAGACAGGTTTTGTGATGTGTGTGTTTGTTATTGTTCATGTCCTCCGCCGGTGTTTCATGTTCTGGCTGCATTGGCCCTGTTCCTCCTCCTCCTCCTCCTCCTCTTCTCCGCCATGATGACTGGACAACAGAGGCTTCCCTTACTACGCCTACTCCCACCAGCTGTGTGTGTGTGTGTGTGTGTGTGTGTGTGTATGGGCTTGTTTCCGCATGTGCGCAAAAAAAAACAAGGTCCACGTGTACTGGACCACCGGTACTGCCAAAGAGAGAAATCCTTGCAACTGAAAAGATAGAATGACGAACAGGAACACTGGAAGGAAGGAAGAGGAGAGAGAGAAAGAGGGAGAGAGAGTGAATAAAAAAGATTAAGAGGATGGACATAGTGACCCCAGGCTGTCACTCACAGCAAGGATGATTTAAATGGAGGGCATGTGTATAGCTAATCTGTGTCACAAAAATGATTAAAGGAACTACAGCACAACAGACAGAAGTAGAGATGAGTTCCTTTTCTTAAAACAAATGTTCACGTTTTGGGATGTATAGGTGTGTGTGTGTGGGGGGCATCTCAGTGGAATGTAAGGAGTACTCTGTTCGTCTCCATAGCAACTGGGTCGGACAGGCCTGTTCCTGTTTGCCTGTCTGATGTTGAGCCCAGCAGAGCAGTGGCGGCTGCTGCAACGTCACCTTCCTCAGACCCGATATGGGCTCTAATGATGCACCGACACGACAATCAAATGCAGTCCCCCTGCTGTCTGCGGGCCTCACCAATCTCCATTCTCTTTCCCTTTGCTTGGCTCATTATTCTGCATTAGGTTCTTCTCTTTGTCAGGAAATTCAGCATCTCTTTAATTACACTCACGTGGCTCCCTGCCTCCTGCATCAGCTCCTCCTGCTGGTTTGGGATGTTTTTCTCGCCTCCCATCCTAATTACACCTTTTTGCATCACCTCATGTTTTCTTCTCTCTTACACACACTTCCTGCCACTGAATTTCCTTTCTGCATTATCTGCATTCTCTCTCTCTCTCTCTCTCTCTCACTCTCTCTCTCATTCTCTCTTTCTCTCTCTCTACACCTCTCTTTTTTGTCCATGTTTCCTCTTTCCAATACATTTTTTGTGTGCTTTCCCCACTCTGTTCTTTGACTGTTACAGCACCGCTCCCCCACCCAGCCCCCACTATCTACACCAATGAGGACTGATAACCAACAGTCTTGATTGAATATGGCTTAATTTATCAAGCGAGAGATGGGAAAGTCACGCTTCGGAAGTCGAAGCCTTTTTTTCCCTGTGTGCCTCTTCTCTGACATGACAAAGGCTCTATTGAGTCGGCTTTGTCTCTGTCTCCCATGCTTCCCTCCCAGCACACGCCTGCTTTGCTCCTGACTCAAGTCACACTCCGTCTTAGTCCTTCCTGTCTCTCCAGACATGTGGGGTGTGGAGAGCCTCACACTCTTCTATTCATACTGCAGCACTGGAACCTGGATAACATTGAGCTTTTGATTTTTTTGTGTGTGTGTGTGGAACATTAGTACATTTCAGTGGTACATTTTTCTGCTGGAAAATGTTTACATTTGTATTGCAAAAATTCCCTATGGTATTGTGAACCCTCCGCTCCCACCCCTTCCACTATCCCCTAGAAAAGCACTATATTACAGTTTTTCATAATTGCTACAACACTAAACCCCATTGTCTGAACCAAATACTCTGCCTGAACACATTCATTGAATCGATCACTCTTTTGGCAAAACCATAAACAGTTTTCACTCATAGTTCGAATTACAGGGGTACTGGGGTACTGGGGGGTACTATACCTCCTAATGAAGACCCAGTACCCCCCAAAGAGACAGAAATATCAGTTTTGGGGGGGTCAGATAATTTTTCCGATTTTGTGAAAAAATATCATTACAGTAGGCTACAATACAAGTCAACTCTTATTTTCACTAGAAACATTTTAAGGTAAAGCGATTTCAGACACCCCTAATATGGACTGTACCATTTTTAACCACCGTGGCGCTAGAAGCAACGGAGATAGAGAACGACTTCAACTTCTCAAGCAAGTGTCAACGTAGAATGACAAAACGCTAGGTAGATTCCTCCAGTAGCCTAAATTCGGTTTGCTGCTGATGTGCATGGGTAAATGTAAGTTGCTAGCAGACGTCTAGCTTGTTGAAAATGTGCTATTTTACAACCTTCATGTATTAACGTTTTTTGTTCTTTCATAGCTCATGTCACGTCTTCATACATTTAATCAAGGGCGTAGGTTTGGTCTCAGCTTTGGTGGGGACACATCCCCAACTCCTGCTGTCACGATACCAACATTATTGTTTCAATACCAATACCAAGTGAAGAATCTCGATTTTGATAACTTTTTTTATTTTGATTTGGTTTGGTGGCCCCCACCACCTTGACGGCATCAGTAATATTGAATATTATGTAATCATTCACATCAGTGGCAATCATAGAATTTGATTGACCCACCCCCCTCCTCCCCACACACACACACACACACAGAAAGTGATGGTTGTCATAGGTTTCTATTTCATATTTTGGTATTCATATAAACTTTATATACTGTATATTGTTAATTATTAGCATTTTATGATCTGCATAATTACTAATAGCTAAACATATTTGGTCATTTGAATACATCATAATGATTTAAATTATTAGTCTACACTTGTCTTCAATATCACTAAATTTGTGGTGTGCAAGTTTAATTGTGTGCCTGTCACTTTAAGGAGAACGTGAACGCAATTAGCTTTCAAACTTACGGTTTTAGGCTAGTGGAAAATAGTTTCGCATAGTGCAAGGATATGTGGATTCAATTCATCATGTTTGCTATGTCATTAGATAAAATAAATGTTCAAAAAACTAACAAGTCAAAGAAAATCTTTCTTGAATGAGATCATAAAAGGAGAAAAGTAAGTGTCTTGCAATGTTCATTTCTATAAGTATGGAAATGCACCATAGTTTGTCTTTTATTTCTCTGCATTGTGCAGGCTACATTCACAAATACATTAGCCTACATGAACAGAATATAGGAACAGGAAAATGTCTCGGATCCATTGTTTATTGCGACTGCAAGATTGGTAGCCCAATTAACTGTCAGTGATGGTGACTTCTATTCTGTGCTATGTGCGACCGTCTGTGCGGCACACCCCTATTCAACATAACTCCTAACCTTGGTTGAAAGATTACAGAAGCTAGGTTAACTGTAACAATATCCTGGGTAATATCCTAACAGTTAATGCTATTTTCCTTAGTAAAATCCGCATTTGAAAACCTTGTCACCAGTTGCCACAGTCTGTAGTTACTTTGCCTAGGCTTCGAATGTTCCTTTTCTGCTTTGCTGATCTACAAAGCCCAAAAAGAGGCAAAATGTGCATGCTGAAGGGCAAAGGGAATATTACAATGTTTTACACTGGCCTCTTTTGGGTTATGTATTGGTAGACATCCCTGATAATTTAGCATACACACTCACTCGCTCGCTTTTCTGACAGTGTCACTACAAAGTAGGCCTTGGCTATGCTTTGACTCTGTTGTGTGTGTCAGATAAACCCCCTTCGGTTTCAGCCAATCAAATGACAGTGCTTCTTTTACTGTCGTCCTTGCCGTTGGAATAGTCCAAATAGCACAAAGGAGTTCGCTAAAATATTGGTGGGGACAATTTTGTCATCTCAAAATTTTGATTGGGACTAGTCACTAGCGTCCCACCCTAAACCTACGCCCATGCATTTAATTACCGGCTACTTACCTGCTACTTACCCACTGAGGCTAGTAAAGTGTTCCTTGGTTAGATACCAAGGTTAGTTAGCAAGATAATTCTCTATTTAAATAATTTATTATTATTATTTTACATTGTGGTGAGGTAAAATCGATTGTCATTTCCAAGGAGATGAACTCCAGTCCATAGCCTAGGTGTCCATTCTAATTTTATCTTGAATACATTATTGTGCCCTTTTGAAATTAGTTTGGTACAGATCCTGTGTTGTTTTTATATACTGCTCAAAAAAATTAAGGGAACACTTCATTCACTGGATCGGTACTCTGACACTGTTTGGTTCTGAGCACAAGTAAAACTTTTGAGGCGAGTGTTTTATTTTGCAAGAACTGTCAGACATTCTGTGAATGTAGTTTGAGAATGGAGAAAAGGGTGGAAGGTTTCAAAAAATGTATTTTAACAATTGTGGAAAACTGTAAGTGTTCCCTTAATTTTTTTGAGCAGTAAATTATTCACAAGAGGGTCTGATGTAGCTAAGCCTACATAACATCAGTGAAACCTCTGGAAACATAAAAAGAGCCAAGTAGCCTAGGCTGAATAGCACATGCTAGTATTTGAATTTGTTTTTAATTGGTTAGTATTGTTTTTACATTCTATTATTTCATATTTTTAGTTCAATAAATGTAGTTTCATCTGAGAACCCTGATACTATCTTGTTGAAACTAGGATTTGATTTTATTCGCAGAGACACTATGAGGAGAAGGAAAAGTGTATGTGTGCATGTGTATATGTGACTCATTTGTACAGTAGGATACTGTAGTGTTGATGATGCCCAGCTTGTTCTGGTTATCGGATTCTTGTAGGTTAGGCCTACCGCTCTGTAGCTCTTCTGTGGTAGTATGGTTTTTCATAGTATGCTCCTTAATCACATTAAAGATTGCTCAGGTTTCTCATATCTCTAAGCAATTATGTTGATTTGACACTGACTACCATAGACTATAATGGGAAATTGGTTTCTGAATACAGTATATGAGAAGGTTGGGTCTTACTTCCAGGTCTCATGAAATCTAAAAATAAACCAAATCAAGATTTCATGAAATAGGCAATAGGCTTCTTGTAAAGGTATTACTTTTACTAGTAATTAGAATGGTATTTCAGTGCACTTAACTTCTAACTTTTGAGAGTTGATCAAAACAGTTCTCTTTTGGATCTAGCAATGAGATATTCTGTAGCCTACTGATTATCAGTTTGTCGCATGTTTAGACCTTGTATGTGTGTTGCACAACACATGTTGCACTGATAGTTGCATTGATATGGTAGTGGACCATGATGGTCATAGAAGTGAAGGAGCAGTACCCCCCAATTATGATGGGGTAATTCGCACTCTGGTTTTCACCAAGTAAAACACAATATGCAGATCTCATTTACCCTGGAAATCTAGTTCTCGCGAGAGCACAATTTGTCTCTGCGAGACACTCTGGAAATGAGTAACGATGCACGTTACTTTTACCCCTTGCATCAAGAGGAACCTTGAGGAATCACATCGTGGTATCTGATATAGGCGGGCCAGAGGCAGGCTAAACAGATGACGACAGCGCTGCAATGAATCGGTCAGTAAACATTGTTCGTAGTGTTATCCAATTGC
Organism: Alosa alosa; assembly: GCF_017589495.1. Classification (NCBI taxonomy): domain Eukaryota; kingdom Metazoa; phylum Chordata; class Actinopteri; order Clupeiformes; family Clupeidae; genus Alosa; species Alosa alosa. Next base: position 39,177,637 of record NC_063189.1, read on the forward strand.
GTCGAAGTCCGGAATCAGTCAGTAAACATTGGTCGTAGTGTTATCCAATTGCGTGCAGTGAGATTTTTAAATGCATACTTGATGCCGCCCCTCAAGTTGGGCCATGACATTGATCATGGCCAGACTCTTAATCTTTCTAGATTACTAGAGTCTGGATTTTCCAGGCTAGATCTTATTGACTCTTTTTGCAAAACTCTAAACTCATGCAATAAAACACATTTGTAATGCACTTGTGATGCATAATGGTAGCTACAAGTGGCAAAAAGTAAAGACAAAGAAAGCACAGATGTCATAAGTTAAAGGAGAATTCTGGGGATTTTCCACAAAGATCTGTTTCTCAAGGTCACCGAATACATGTTGTTACGGGAAAAAAAACGGAAAACAATCAGTTCTACCAAGCTCAAGTTGCTGCTGCCAACGGCCAGGCAGCTACAGTGCTACATTCGGGGTCAGCCCTTGAGCTTGGTACAACTGATTGTTTTCATTTTATTTCCATCCCATGTGTTATGACTGCTGTGTGAATGAAGTGAAGACATTGTTTGGTTTTCACCACAGGTACGACTTTGAGGCTATTGTTTGATTTTGTTTGATTGTTTGACATATTCCCCCCAATATTCAAAAATACTTTTGTTTAGACCTGCGTGTTAATGGTTTTGAAAACATAATGTCAGAGTTGACACAAGCATTAAAGCAATCGAGAAAACTGTAAATTATCTTTAGTTAGACTTTAGACTTTGCCCATCATTTCAGAATGACATATGAGGATCTCTATCTCTGTCATGGAGTTACACCTAATTCTGCTCTGATGTTTGGTTCTGGTACATGAGTCCTCTCTTAATCTTTCAACAGTCCTTCTTTATCAGGAAGCTACAAATAAATAATATTCCTCAACCTTGTTATGAAAGAATCACTGTGCTGACACCTGAACTAAACACAGACACCAGATATGCTAAGTTTCTAGAACATTCTGGCTCAGTCTGTTTTTCTGTATTGTTTCCCTCTCTGGATGAAGCCATGATATCAGTGCTGGCCAACATTCATTACACAACATTCATACAACATTCATACACCACAAAGTGCCCTCTGTGGCGCAGTGATGCTCCCTCCCTCTGCTTGTATAACACTAACCCACATCCTCTCCTCGCTCGTGTCCAGTTGCATCCTGCATCTCTCCTTCATCCCTCTCTCATCCCTCTCTTACTCTTCCCTTGAGCTCACGAGCCGCCATGGCCATCCCTCTGCCGCTCCAGACGTCATCGTCAACCCCAGTGGACTTGTATGTAATAAGCGTCTCTATCTCTATCTCTATCTCTATCTCTTTTCTCTCTCTCTCTCTCTCTCTCCACTCCCTGTTGCTTTCTCTCTCCTATTCCCTGATTTACTTTTTCTGCTCCTCATTCACTCTTTTTTCCTTTCTTTTTCATTCACTTTCAATCTAATGCCTTCTCTCTCACACTCTCTGACACGTGTATATGCACACTCTCTCCATCTCTCATTTTTCGCTCTCCATCTCACTCCTCCATTCGCACATATTTTTTTTTCTCTCTCTCTCTCTCTATCTCTCTCTCTCTCTCTCTCTATCTCTCATACACGTGGATGGCCTATGTAAAAGCAAAGACTAAATTTCCTTTGTACAGCTTCCTGTGTTTGTAAGAGTGAGTGAGTTTGTGCTGAAGTATGTATGTGTGTAATCATTGTGTGAGTATGTATGACATAGGTAATTGAGTGTCTGCTGATCAATCATTATTTCTGTGGTTGTTTCTGAGAGTGAGAATGGCAGTAGAGTGTAGGCTTTTCAGTGGAAAGAATACCTTTTCAATCGCCTTACCCGTAGGGTGACCACCACCATGACACTGAAAATGAGGACATTTGTGCCCAAAGTTGGCACAAAGGTCCAAAAGTGAGGACACAAGCGGAATCAGGGTAACATACTGGGGAATAACATTAGAAAAGAAACCATTTGTGTGTGTGTGTGTGTGTTTTCACATTAGTCAACAAACCCACCTTTACATGACCAACAGGGTTCTCACGGGTCATGGGATTTCTGGAATATCATGGAATTTTAATAGTCTTCCAGACATGGATTATCAGGGAATTATATATTTTTGGAGGCAAAGTCAGGGATTATTCGGGGATTTTGTTGTTTAAAATGTACTTGCCAAAATACTTTAATTAAAAATATATTTCCACACAGCAATATGTGCTTATTGTGTTATTAGCTGTTTCCATTACTTCTTGCTTACTGTAAGTGATTGTGGTTAGCCTTAGCCTGTTTTTTTCAATGCCCATTTTTTTTTCATTTCCCAAATGGTCATGGAAATTTAGAATTTTTGTCATTGAATTTTACACTTGACTTAGAGTGGGAAACCTGGACCCAGTAACTTTTTAGTCACGTCATAACTTAGTGAGCTCTGCAGCTGTAACGTTTTAGTCACGTCATAACTTAGTGAGCTCTGCAGCTGTAACGTTTTAGTCACGTCATAACTTAGTGAGCTCTGCAGCTGTAACTTTTTAGTCACGTCATAACTTAGTGAGCTCTGCAGCTGTAACGTTTTAGTCACGTCATAACTTAGTGAGCTCTGCAGCTGTAACGTTTTAGTCACGTCATAACTTAGTGAGCTCTGCAGCTGTAACGTTTTAGTCACGTCATAACTTAGTGAGCTCTGCAGCTGTGGTTTTAGTCACGTCATAACTTAGTGAGCTCTGCAGCTGTAACGTTTTAGTCACGTCATAACTTAGTGAGCTCTGCAGCTGTGGTTTTATCATCCAGTATGGTTACTACTGCTGGAGCAAAAAACGATGGCACAAAGGATTGCCCGGCAGATCTGTCTTTCTCCTTGTGCTTGTCTGCGAGAGCCTGTTCTACCCATGCAGCTGACATTAATGTCTGTTTGGTACACAGTTTACAAAATGCATGGTATGCATCTGTCCTGGTTTTGGTATAAAAGTGGCCCTTACAAAAAATAACTGCATTACTTCAAGTGTCAAAACTGCAGTTTTGGAGGAAATATTTGCAATTATTATGCAGGAAATTAAGTATTTCGGACACTAAAAAACGATATTGTACTGCATAGAACTGCATAGTACTGTACTTTACTGCAGAAATGCAGAATTTTGGACAAGAACATACTGTACTGCACTGTGCTGTGCTGTAGGCTCTTCTGCACATAAGGCCAACACCAGTTCACTCCACTTCTGTCGTCCTTCATATATCTTCTGCACCCTATGTTAGGTGCCAGGTTTCTTTTGGGGGTCCTCGTCTAGGTTTTCCCTCCGAAGTTCGGTGGAGTGCAGTCTTGGTTGTTGAATCATACAAGGACCCACAAAAGTATAGTAATTCTAAATTCAACAATTGATTGTGAGGTTTTTTTTTGTCCAACTGCAATTGCGTGGTAGCAGAACTCAATGGGTAGCCTAATTTGGCACAACACCTGCCCAGTTCTTCAGCCACTAGACTACCACTACCTTTGAGCAAAACGGCAGAAATGTATCATGGCTATCACCAGCTAGTGGTTGTACCCTGTATTCCGGTTAGATTGGGTAATATTGATTGGGTTATAAAATGATTGAGCTAGGTTATATTGATTGGGTTATATTAATTGAGCAGGTTGTCGAGTGACTAGTGTGGGTCCACAGCCAATAGCACAATGCATTTAACATCTTTTATATCTTTAACATCTGTATATAACACATCACCAACATTATTCACACAGAAAAAACACATTATCAGTCATTCACATGTAGACAAACAGCAACAGATACACACACAGAGAGCACACACACACAGAGAGCACACAGTCATACACACACACACACACACACACACACACACACACACACACACACACACACACACACACACACACACGTCCCTTCCCTCCTTGGTCTTGTTGTTATTTTTAAACCAGTGCACTCAGACTCATAGATGACGCAGATCCCAAACGCCACACTGAAACCAACCAGAGCAAAGGAAAAGAGAGAGAGAGAAAGAGAGAGAGAGGAAAGGAAAAGACGAAAGATGACGAATGATGAAGACCTCAGAGACGCGACAGAATAAGTTGGGGGCAAGACAAATTCCTGAAGGGAAAGAGGGCATGGAAGACAAGTGAAAGTAGAACGATGAAACAAGAGACGATTACCCCTAGTGTTTATTTCAGGTTGTTTTTCAAAACAAACTGTATGCCAAATGTATCATTTCTCCACTCTGACAATCTGTTAGTCTGTCAGTCAGTTTGTCAATGTGTGAGTGTGAGTTTGAATGTGTGCGCAATGTGACAGCAACAGTCAGGTGGCTTTTTCGCACTTGGAAAAGTTAGCACACCCACTCACATAAGGGATACGAGTGAGAGGGAGGGGAATGTAATGAATGGAAAGCTACGTAGCATTCTTACATCACCAGGCGGAAGGACTTTCATGGAGCACCAGAATAAGAGCAGCGGCTCTGCACAGAGCCTCAGAGAAGAACTCTGACGCACAAAGACCTGTCAGACAGTGTGTGTGTGTGTGTGTGTATGTGTGTGTATGTGTGTGTGTGTGTGTGTGTGTGTGTGTACATAAAGCAAAAAAAAAAACCAAGAGTGAGAGATTGGTGTGTGTGTGTGTGTGTGTGTGGGGGGTTGGGGCGGTTTGCAAGCAAGCCAGCAAGCTGCTCCCGAGCTAAATAATACTTCTAATTAATGCACACACACATGCATCCGTAAGCACATGAGCAGGCTCCCAAAATCTCGGGAGAATGCCATTGTTCAGTAGCTGTGTGTAAGTACGTATGCAGCTTCATGCAATCCCTTAGCACTCCACATTGGGCTTTCTCTCCACGAGGAGCCTGACAGAAAATAAGGTGAGTGAGTGAGCATGATGAGGAGATGGTCTATGTCTCAATGTCTCTCCAGAAGAAAACAATCTCAGTCTTGTGGCTGTGTGCTGTGATGTCAGTGTTTTTCATCTACTCCTGGAAAAGTACCTTGAAAGCGTGTCTGAATGTGACTTTGTCTAGCTTTGGTGAGGGAAGAGCGAAACTGAGGGAGACGTGTGGAATGAGATGGGGAGGCTGGGGCGCACAGGGGTTTGTGTCTGAGCTCTCTCCTGTCCTCTAATGGCTGTAGAAGAAAGCGCGCACAGACACACACACACACGCACACATGCAAACACGCACGCACGCACGCACGCACGCACACACACACACACACGTACACACGCATACCCCACTGTGACAACCTGAGGTTGGTACGTGATTCACAGAAGAAACAACTGATCACAACTTCACAGCTGTTGTTGAATTTGCTAAGCCCTGTGCTGTGGCTGGCCCCTGCCATCAGCATGTAGCAGAGCCACGGCCCGTGGGGCTTCTGACGTCAATGGGGGAATGTTCCAAATTTAGCTATTCAGCCTCAGGCTGAGCTCAATGTAGGTGTACTGCCTCAAACAATCTCTCTTTCTAGGATCTGTGCTGGGCTATCTACCCTTCACTTTTTATCCATCTATCATATCCCATTCATCTATCCATCCAAACAACATCCATCCATGTATCTGTCTCTGTCTTTTGATTTAAAAGAGAAAATGGAAGAGGAAGAGCATCCAGTCTTTTTTCACAAATAATCGATGAGAGTAAAGGACAACAGAGGAAAAGATAATAATATGTGTGAATGATATTGATTAACACACAAAAATCTGCTTTGTTTGTGCACAAAATGTTATTTCGGAAACAAAAACACACACTTCAGTCCAGCTCTTCATTCACATCATCTTTTGGAGACACTGATACACTGATATATACACTAATGTATTTTGGCAAAATTTGATTTGGCAAAAAAGATTTCCTGAACACCTTTGAAGTATAATGAGAACAATAAATAAAAACAGGTTTTCTTAATTATGCTTAATTACAGATTGGCACAGTGTTAAAGGTAATTTTGGCCTGGTAGCTGAGATACAAACAACTGGATGTTTGTCACAGGGCTACCCTCCACCCCCAGACGTCAGCCGCCATCGCACAAAGGACATGACAAGCCTGATTAGAACATAAAGGGTTATTTTTACTCGAAGCACTGAAAAGGACTCTGCTTCATCAGAGTTGTGCAGAGCCCCACTGAATGTGTCACAATTGTCATCACCAGTTAATTTAAACTTGAGAGCACAAATTTAATCAATCTCTTTCCCACATACAAATATTATTAAGCTTCATAAGTTGACAATGTAGTTTTTACTGAGACAACTGATTAAGAATAAGAACACTAACAGTGTTTCTCTTGTATACAACTTCATGCTCTTTCATTTGAGCGTGAATAAAACATTTTTTCACATGATCTAGTCTGAACAGATTGGCCAACAACTTTGACAGATCTCCAAAAGAAAACAGGAAACAATATCATGGGTGTTGATTATTTTATTATTTTATTATTTTATTTTTATATTACTGATTGAAAAGGGAGCGGGTTTGGTTTACAGGTGGTGCACCCCCCTCCCCAAAACTGTCCCTTGCCTGCCAATCATCACCTCTGGCCAATCTCGCAGCCAGTGGCCTCTTCACATTGGTTGCTTCACTTTTTCACGATAGTGACAAGTGTGTAAAAAGGAGGATGAGAAAGAGAGGGAGGAAAGGGAGAGTGAAAAGGTGGGGAAGAGAGGAGAACTTTAGAGGTGAAGAAAGGAGGGTAGGAAGAACGAAGGAGGCAGCCATCCCACAGATGGTCAGTTCCTCACACACACATCTGTATTGGCCTTGTTTTCTTTTGTTCTCTTAGGGAACATTGCTCCTTAGTTTGTGCCAATAGCCTATCGTGTCTCTGACCCTCACTGCTGAACTCGGTTTAATGTCGCCCTCCCTCCCCTCTTCATCGCTGCCTCCCTGGCTCTCTCAGACTAGAGCATGTGTCACCTCTAGCCAAGGGGCTATGGGCCTGTCCTCCTCTCCTTCTTGGCCCTTCCTCCTTCTTCTCCTCCTCCTCCTCCTCCTGCCACTCTTCTCCGTCCACTCGCTTCACCCCATCCTCCACTTTCTCCTCCTCCTCCCCCCTCTCTTCCCTTTCCCTCACCCGCGCTCCCTCTCTTTCTCGCCCTCCGGATCCCTCACTTGCTGGCCATGGTGTAGCAGCCCTCCTGGTGCCACTGCATGTCGCGGATGCGGCGCACGGACTGGAACTGGGGACAGCGGGCGCCATACTCGTTGAAGTGTCTGAACTCGCCCTTCTCCAGCAGGTACTGGCTACCACGGTAACCAGGAAACTGGTAGCCCACCCAGCTGATGACAGAGAAAGATAGAAGATGGCCGGGAGATGAAAGGAAAGGGGAGAGAGTGGAAAAGTCCGTGGAAGATAAAAGAAGGACAGAATATGAAAGAGATGACGCAGGAGGCGGCATGAGTGTGTGAGAGAGAGAGAGAGAACGAGAGCAAGCACAAAGAGGAGGTGAAAGAGATAGAGAAAGAGAAAATAATGAAGAAGTAGAGAGACAGAGCAAAAAAGGGAAAAGATAAAGAAAATAAAGATCAAACCCAGCTCGTAAGCACTCATGCTTTGCTGTTGTCTACGTAATTATAACATGGTTAATAATGGTTGTGTGAGAAACAAGTGTAACATCGGGAATATGAGTATTTCATATGGCCCAATGGACCAAACACAACAGCCGCATCTAGTGTAATGTCTTGTTTTAAGCTGATGTGAATGATGTGGGTAGAGGTACTCACGTTCCACAGCTGACCATGATGCTGCCCACTCTGTCAGTGAAGCCATAAGAAAATAGGCTGGGCACGTCGTCATCGATGATCTCCATCTTGCGACCCTTGAACTCGCCAACCTCGTACAGACAGATCTTATGCTTCTCAGGGTCCTGCCACAGATATGCAAGATATGCAAGGGAAGGAGTTAAGAGAGGAGCAGTGAAAAGAAGAGACGGAAAACAGGTCATGAGATGGAGAGAGCACAGTGGCATGGGAAGAGAGAGATACATGGGATGGAGAGGATCAACCTTTTTTTTAAAAAAAGGATCAAAATATGAGCGTAAATGACACCAAGGCACTTGTCATGTCACTCATGGACAAACAGATGAAGCGGATCCAGTGGATGAAAAGATCAGTGACTGCAGGCAGCGGGAGCGAGGAGGAAGAGACATGGAGGAGGAGGAAGAAAAAGAGGAGGATGAAGAGAAGGAGGATGAGGAGGAAGAGTGGCAGTACCATTCTGACAGGTCTGAAGGAGAGCAGGTAATCGTTCTTCTGGCAGTTGCTCCAGGAGTCCCAGCGGGGATACTCTCCCTTCTCCAGGATGTACATCTCACCGCAGAAGTTCATCTGCTCGTAGCCCACAAAACTAGACACAGGACAGCCAGAGAAGCAGAGGGAGATGGGGGTGGGGTGGGGGGGAGAGATGATTTGAGAGCACATATCCTCAGAAGGACTGAATTTATATTGGACTACCTGCCCTTACAATTCTAAAGATTGCACAGACATATGGTACTGAAACAACTCCACTTGCTCTTCAGGATGGAGTTGATAGAGGGAAAGAGCTGATGCATATCTACACATATACAGTATACATTAAATATTGTCTGACAGTGTGCACATCTGTATCTGTCGCTTTCTCTCTCTCTCTGTTTGTGTGAGTGTGTGTGTGTGTGTGTGTTTGTTTGTGTGAGAGAGGGAGAGAGAGACTCACGGGCCACAGTCCACACGCAGGGAGCGCACTCTGTCCATGCCCATGTCACACACATTCATACACTCGTTAGTGATCTCGATACAGCGGCCCTGGAAGTTCTCCTGGTCGAACACGCACATCTGTAAACAAAAGTAGGTGGACAAGATGTCAGTCTCAGGGAGAAGAGATGAAATAGAACGCAAACAACAATGATTAAAAAACAGTTGCATAAGAAAGACTCTGTACACACATAAGGTCTGAAACTCCATCCTGAAACGCCTCCACACATAGCTATGGCAACTGTCATCATTCCAACCAGAGCCTACACAGAAGGCATGTTTTCTTTCCCTATTTGGTGCATGTATGGCCATTGACCACATAAACACTCATGCATTGACAGTGTTTGTCCATATGTGTTAATTTGAACCTGTGTGTGTGTGTGTTATCTATGTGTGTGTTTGTGTTTGTTTGTGCATGTATGAATGGTGCATCTGTTTGGTTGTGTGTATGAGAATTGAAAGGATCATGTGCCTATGTGTGTGTGTGTGTGTAAAAGTATAAAAGAGAGAGAGAAAGAGAAGATGAAAGAAAGATAGAGAATAGAGAGAATAAACAGAGTATGTTTGTGTCTGTGAGTGTGTGTGTGTGTGTGTGTGTGTGTGTGTGTGTGTGTGTGTGTGTGTGAGTGAGTGTGTCTGTGCGTGTGTGTGTTTTACCTTGTAGGACATCATGCCACCCTCTGGCCTCTGACCCCTGCCCTGGGCGGCCTTCCCGTCGGTCTGGGAGGCAGCCTTGGACTTCTCTCCGCTGGAAGACATGGTGACTGCAGCACAGACAGAACAGAGAGAAAGGAGGCCATTTTTACAAGGGTGTGGTGCATTGTACAAGAGATATGCTTATTCGACTAAGCCCAAATCTAATTGTGTGTTCAGGACAGAGCGTAACCAAGAGGAAGTTATAAAACAATCATTTTAAAAACATTCACAAAGCCCTCAAATAATTTAACATATATTTGATAACAGTTCAGAACTACATTTTGTTGACAAAAGAATAGAAATATAATTACTGCACCACATTGTCAACATGGTATTACTCGTAAACTTTTCCTGCCCCATTACAAACCTAAATCAACAAAACAATATTACAATTAATTTGTATGGTCTTTTAAACACAGAAAAATATTCTTGTCACTGCTATAAATGTATTTTTTTTTTCAAACTGAGCAACTTAGTCCAAATATAGAAGTGGATAATACAACGTCTTGCTGTATTCAACACATTGACTCCACCATATCTTGTTTTTTACTATTTTTCTGCTTACAATTTTTTTTTTTGATTTTGTTCTTTTCATGGATGCCATGCTGTGCTCCCTGGCTGTCTGTGTGTGTATGTGTTGCTTGCGATGCGTGTCTCTTACCTCTGTGGCTGTGTGTAGGGGAGTAGGTGCTCTCTTGAGTCTGAGTGACTGTGTGTGAGTGAAGGCTTGGGGGGCCACCACGCTTTTATACGCTGGCGCTCTGCGCGCAGGGATTAGGGCCAGAGAAACAAACCCGCTGAGCTCACAGTAGCCAAAGAATAGAATTCACCCCATCATCAAAGAGAGAGAGAGAGAGAGAGAGAGAGAGAGAGAGAGAGAGAGAGAGAAAGGGAAAAGAGTGGACAGAGGGATGCATAAAATGTATGGAGGAGAGGAGTGAAGGGGTGATGGAGAGAAAGACATGATAAAGTTTACATGTACATTGATTCATTTGTTGTTTACATTTACATTTATATGTATTAACTTACCACAATCTTTTATCCAAAGCCACAAAGAGGAATAACATTCAAGCTACAATACAGACCTTAGGTAGCAATGAATACTACATTAAATTAAATTGAGTGCAGAAGGACTAGTCTAAAAGTACTAGTCAAAGTGTAGTCGAAGGAAAACGTGGTAGAAGAAGAGAAGGGTAGAGGAGGGAAGAGAGGGAAGTGCATGCCAAGTGCTAGTTGTGTTAGATTGTTAGAAATGTTAGGTCAGGAGGTACCCTTGGAAGAGTTGGATCTTCAAGAGCTTTTGTTGTGCTGAACATGGTCAACTTTTGAGTGATATTTCCTTCAAATCAAGTATTGAGTTTTTGTGGTTCCCCACTCCCAACCTGTCCCTGTTAAGTCTTCACATAAACATGACTTCATCCAAAACCCCTCTCGGCCATTTCAAGACCAAACCTACTCAAGGAAGACTTTTTAAAGTACGACTTAGGACTTATTAATGAAATGATGTGTTTCACAGCACGGCCAGACAATTACCCAAACCCAAACATTTAATAGGAAAAATGGGAAATAGTTGAGCTTGACATAGAGTAAACTAGAGATGAGCGCTACAAGTGATGGTCCTCATACAGACATGTCAGAGAAAGAGAAAGACCCACTGCTGCTATGACAACCCACAACATTTGGTATATAGTTTATATATATAGTTTATGATGACTAACTAAAACAGAGACATTCCATTTCAAATTTACCAGGGGCCTTAACAGGGCCTCGACTTCATGTTTAGAAGATATTTAGAAATGTTGTATATCATTTTAATTATGGGGACTGACATTTACTTAATTTGCAAGGCTACAGACAGTTTGGCATATTGGAGTTGTATGGATTTGTGAAATATAGCACAAAACAATGTGACAGACCTTGGTTTTATTTTTCTATATCTACTGCTCAGAGTATTGATCAAGTATAACAAATATCCAACTAATATTTGTCTTATTTCTCTAAAACAAACGATTGTGCCTACTTTAGCAGTCTCAATGCCATTTGGATTTAATCAGAAACAGGCAGAAACTGGCATGTGAAGATTACCCAATAAGCTCATTTGCAACAATAAAAAAACAAATGAAAGGAGGGAAAGGATATTATGATAAACCATTGTATGCATCATACAACTTAACAGTGTTCGGCAAGATAATGAAATATACCGTATGCTATTACAGCTGTTGTGTTATAAATACATTCTAAATAGAATGGACCAACACCAAATGAATGAAATACTACATTATATACACCCTTGAAAACATCTACGCTATACAGGCTAAACTCATGTCTTTGGTTGCTCGGTTACTGCATCAAATCTGCTTTAAAAGCAACCTGCTTTTATTGTTATTTTTGAGTCATTAATGCCCAAACCATCAGTCAGTCCCTACTGTATGCATCATATCATGTGATATACTGTATGCCATACATCTATGAGCTACTCAGAAATATATATAATATAAAATAATTATATATAATTTCCGAAACGGAAGTAAGCTCATGCTGAGTGAAGACATGTTGCATGTCATGTTCATATCCTCTATATATAACATTTGGTATATGCACTGACACATGCACTGGTGTCTTTATATTCCAACCACATTCTCAATGGTCCTGAGTTTTTCCAAAGGCTTCGTCATCTTCATTGTTAATGTATTTTCTGCTGTTAAGACATAGTGAGTGAAAGGAAGACTGATTGGTCATGACTGAAGGTAATGAATTGATATCCTGGAATAAATAGTCTGAGACAATATTTCTCAAAATTACAATTTACATTCACAATCATGAATACATTTCTATAATCTATGATTTATTACATCATAATATGAAATCTCACTGTATCTCAAGACATAGTTTCTCAAAACAATTAAGCATTTCTGCATTTTTGAAATGCTGGAAATGATGGTTTAGACTTTCTAAACTCTCCGCTTTGCCATTTTCACAAACACCTTGTGACAGCGGAAATAGCGGAAGAGAAATACCAATCCCTTTGAGCAGGGAGCAACCTTGAGCAGAGGCTGGATCAAAAGGCCTGTCTGGTTGTAAGGCAGGAGGAAGAGATGAGAGTGAAGGTCAGAAAAAGGAGAAGAAAAGGAGAGAAACTAAACAGGATGCTGATATATGCAGTGCCTGTGATGGTGAGTATACATGCATTGAAGCCAGACAGTCAGAACATCTGTGACTATCAGAGCGCTACAGCACTCTGCACACACAGCAGAGCAGTATGATGATGATGATAAGTGTAGCTGCATGTTATTATAAAAGCACCTATAGTACATATACTTTGCCATATAATACACATTATTTAGATTGTGTCATGGCAAGACAGTAGGAGTTGTAAAAGTGAAATATAATATGTGATTATATGTATTGCCACATCATTAAAGTGGAAAGTTCCATATCCTAGTTGAAAGGAATGCTGTGACAAACTAGGGCTGTGTGATACAGCTTTAAAGAAGTGTCCAACCCAAAGGGGAGAGGGGAGAGCAGAGAGAGCTAGTTAGCACAACATGGGGAACATTTAGCTAAATAATGTATGTATGTATGTATGTATGTATGTAGAAATGTGTGTTTCAGTCATTTAAAGCCAATGCGGTGGTTGTTGCATTATTTGACACCTGTGTCTTCCTATATCTTGCTCAGAAGCAAAAGAGATTGAACGCTCTATACCTTATCAAGTGTGCTCCTGAGATTGATTTTTTGGACAGCAGCTTTGATGGTGTTACTAGGATCTGTTAAACCCCATCCTAAACATCAATGGAATCACTGTTACATTCACTTTCACACACTACACATTCTTGTTGTAGTATTTCTTCATTATAGGACTTCCACTATTGCTGTTTCCTGGTCTTTGTCTTTTATTTTCAGCTTTTAATGTTCTATTGCCAAATGTTCTTTCTTTATTATATCATAAGAGGATATACCATTTATACATACTGTGGACAAACACAAGGCTGCCAGCGAAGACAACATATATGAGATATATAACATGCACACTAAACAAAAGTACACAAACAAAGAAGTTCCACATTGTGGAAGCCAAACTGAATCACCTGACAGCAAAAAAGCATCCTAAGCCATCTTACTGTGTAGTGGCAGTATGCAAACAACAGGCAAACTAATTAAAATGTTAAACTGTATCCACTCCAGTGGGAGGCTGAACATCTGAATCTCCAGTGTAAGGGCATTCATTGGAAGTTATTAGGAGAGGAGCAAGTTGTGAGAGTTTAGTATGTCTTTTTTTCAATTAAGCAGGCAGCAAGGGGTTGAGTGTCACTCCTGAGAAAAGCTCACATCATGAGTAATAACTATGAGAATATGAGACGCCTCATCTCACCTCATGCGAACCTCAGATCACAGCCTTGCACTGAGAGATGATTCTAGTCCCTGAAACTGATGGCATGCAGCAGAGTCAGAAATACATTTTTCACACTTAAATTTCCAATCTGTATGTATTTTCCATTTCTTTACATTTCCCTGTCCTTTAAAATGAAAAGATCACAAGTGTTTGAATTCAGTCGATGCATTGCAACCTTATGATGTACCGCATTTCCAAGAGGCGACTGGAATTACTTACAAATAATGCAGTTTTAATGTATGTAGCTGTTGTCTTTATTTCAGTATTTTCATATTCTTGAAAATGTTATGATCTGTATGTGTATAATCTGTATTTGTTTTCAAAAATGTTCCAGGCCAGTGCCTTTATTTAGTTCTACAGTGTGTCTGTCTGTGTATGAGGAGAGGGTTATCAGAAAGCCATGCCTGTGTGGGTGTTGTGTGAGTAGGGGGAGGGGGGAATGAATGTATGTGTGGTGTGAGTTGGTGTATGGATGTGCAGGCGTAACCTTTCATAGCGTCACACCCGACCTCCTCAAAGAGATTTGGGGTAAAGGGTCGAAGGTGACACCAGGTTATCCAACTCTGCAAGATGTGATTGGGGGGAGGGGGGCATGTAGAAATATAGCAATCTATCTGTCTATATTCAGTGATTGATAAGCCTAACATATTAAACACAAATAATAACACTGACCATAAACACATTGAAGAACAATACATTTTACTAAATAACACTCAAGTAGTAATTATATAAGCTCAAGTGATAGTTTTTCTACAACAGTAGGAAAACCTAGAATTGTTCCTACAGTAATCCAAGTAACTTTATGGAAAGGTTTTTCGAAATGAGTGCTGTGAGCTGTGGCCAGGCGTAACCTACACTGCAACGCTGATTAGCAAATCCCCTCATTCTTTACCTATAGGCCGTCCATTGTGCGCTATACGATAGACAGTGCTGACATATACGAATGTAACAGCGTTCGTCTATTGTGCATTTGCCCATTCACACCAACCGCGACCGCGCACTGCCTCCCCGCTGCTGCGCACTCAGGCCATCAGTGCCAACGGGTCTATGGTAACTAATTCGCTGAGTCGGCAGAAGCCTGAACGATTGCATAGGAAACAAAAAGAGTTAGCCTGAGGGGGGAAGAGAAGGGGATGCTATTGGCAGAGAGAAAGTGATCCACGCTCACAAACATAGACGTGGACGCGCTCTCAGACACGCGCACCGTCACTTTGCGTGTCTGGCGTGGCGACGCGCACCCAACTGTGGCGGCCGGTATAAAACAGAAGCGCCAGAATATCACAAAACTTTACTCAAAACAGGATCAGCGCGCGCCACTTACGAGCCCAAGGGAAGGTGACGATCCAGGTAAGTAAGCAATCTGATATAAGAACGAGCTCAATGAATGACGTTTAATCAGAATAATACAATTTTATTAAGTGACATTTACAACTATTACAAAAACGTTTTTGACTGGAAGTGTTGAATCTCATTGCGTTCCACTATTTCGTTGTTAGTGGAATCAAACATGTATTCATGCCATGGTGTAGAGTGAAATTCAATATTTTGGCCTGCTACAAGCTTTTCAATATTTTGGCCTGCTACAAGCTTTTCAATATTTTGGCCTGCTACAAGCTTTTAACATACTATTTAATAATACATAGCAAATAAGTAATACATGGATGCTAATATGACTATATTTTCTGCACTGCTTTTCTGTACTGCTGATTTATGATACATACTGATTGTAATTTAGTACTATTTCAATGTACCTGTCTGAAAATATTTTCTACTCAATTTCCTTTTCTTCTGTCTGACACAATGTGCTGCTGACCCTCTGACCCCCACCATCTATCATAGGGAAATGAATAGAACCAACAGGACCTACATGACCCATCCTATGGTCATGTCAGGGATGGGGATGGGAATGGGCATGTCCCCTTTTTTCAAGGTGAGACCCTCTTTGTTCTGGTCAACTCAAGACATATCCACGGGTGTTTTTCTCATCTCTTTCTGAAATGTGCACACACACAAACACGGACACTTTCTCTCTCTCTCACAGACACACACACACACACAGAATAGATGTCCTTGGACATGATGTAACACAAACCAATCGCTAAACTCTGAGTGGGTGTGGGAAGAAGCAACACTTCATACAGGACACACAACAGCAGAATCCATGAATTCCTGGAAAATTTATTATTTTCCTGTAACCTTGATTCTCATGCACATTCATACACCCCCACACACCACCACACACCCGCACACACGGACAGACACACACACACACACACACACACACACACACACACACACACACACACACACACACACACACACACATTATCATATTATACTGTCTGTGAGAACTAATGCTAAATGTCTTTGTATTTGACAGATGGTGGTGTTTGAGCAGGAGCACTTCCAGGGCAAGTGCCAGGAGTTCACCTCCGAGTGCTGCAACATCAAGGACTGCGGCTTTGACAACATCCGTTCCATTAGAGTGGAGTGTGGCGCGTAAGTCTTTTAATGTGAGAGAATACTGTATGTCTCGATGTGAGTATGTGTAACAGAGAAAGAGAGTGTGTGTGTGTGTGTTTAAGAGGCAGGGGAATGAGTGTGTTTGTGAATACTAGGGGGTACTTGTGTGAGAAACAGAAAGTGTGTGTGTGTGTGAGAGACAGAGACTGTCTACACAGTTTAGTGTCAAAGAGAAAAAAGAGAGAGAAAGAAACAGAGAAATACAGAGGAAGAGAGAGAGAGAGAGCAAGAAAAAACAAGTGGGAAGGAGGTGGAGAGGACATAAGAATTTGAATGTGACATGAAAGAAACTGAGGATGTGCCCACCTATGGTAAAAAGACCTAAAAGGACGTATGGACATAAAAGGCCATAGAGAGACAGGAAGAAGGAGGAGAATGGAAAGCGGGACACCCACTGTATTGCTGTGGCTGAAATGATGTCTGTGTATTACTCATCTGCCTTCAGTGTCCCTCTCCATCCTGCATGATGGCCTTGGGTGCTTTAATGCAGTAATTGTGCCCTTGTTTTCTCTCTCTCTCTCGTTCTCTCTTGGCCTGGCTAATATATCATGACTATCTCCTACTCTCCCTCTCTCCTCTCTCTCTTTCTCTCCGACCCACTGAGTTTGGCTAATGCATTACTCTCCTTCCTATTGCCCATGTTCACCACCTCTTCACTCTCTCCCTCTCTCTCTCTCTGAAATGTCATCACTGTGGAGGGGCTAATGTCTGGCTGCTCTCCGTCTCTCCCCAGCTGGGTGGGTTATGAGCACATCGACATGGAGGGCCAGCAGTTCATCCTGGAGCGTGGCGAGTACCCCCACTGGGACGCCTACAGTGGCAACCTGTCCTACCATGTGGAGAGGATGATGTCTTTTCGCCCCATCTACTGTGCTGTGAGTTTGTGTTGTGTTGTGTTGTGTTGTGTTGTGTTGTGTTGTGTTGTGTTGTGTGTGTGTGAGAAAATAGCTGACTGATGTGTGATCCTCTTTCACTTACACCCACTAGAAGAGTCATGTATCTACCAAGTCCTTTATGGGCGAACGTGTGTGGTGACACATATGAGTCTGAATGCATGTGTGCTTGTGTATTGTGTATTGTGTATGTGTGTGTGTGTGTGTGTGTGTGTATGTATGTATTTGAACATAGGTGTGTCATTCTTTGTGTGTGATTGTTTGTATGTATGTGGGTGTGTGGAGGGGTCTAGAGCTCTAAGATTACATTCTGTTCTTCTAACACCACCCCCCTCCCCCCCCAACACACACACACACACTCTTGGCCACAGGCTCACCAGAGCAGTCGCATGATGATCTTTGAGAAGGAGAACTTCCTGGGTCGTTGTGTGGAGCTGTGCGATGACTACCCCTCTCTGCAGGCCATGGGCTGGTGTGGAACTGAAGTGGGATCTATGCACGTGCAGTGCGGCGCGTAAGTCCACACTGTGTACAAAAAGCACTAAAACGCACATACACACACACACTGAGATAATTTTAAAAATAGACTATATATGCATTAGTTTACACATTAAACAATATACCTGCCAATAACATTCAACAAAAACAAAAACAGTCCCCAAAGAGTTTCCAACAATCTCCAGTCTCTGTGCTTGGCTTGGCTTGATGTAAATTCATCACAGTTAAACGTTACAAACCCATTTGATTCATGGCTTCAGAAGTAGAGTGGCTAGAATGCATGACCAGACAGACAACAGTATTGGAAGATAGCTGTTGTTCAATTAAAGAACACCACATTTTATGTTCATTCTAATTGATGATAGATATCCCTGCAGCTCTTTATACTTATCATTCCAATATATTTAGTTTTTCTAAACAAAGTTCAGGAAGAACCCTTAGGGATGATTGACAGCAATTAAATCATCTGGCTTTCGCCACCAGGATATTTAAGCCGGCCTCCTTATCCATACGTCACACGCCCCGGCGTTCGCAAAATTATCCCTCCTCCCACTACTCCTCCATTTCACTGACAGTCCAGTTACTCATACTCCTTACACGGGGGTTAAAGCGGCCATCGCTCTATTGCGATTTCCACTTCGGGCATCCCAGGACCACAGCCAGTTACCATGCCAAACACACGCTTAGTTTATACACTCAGTATAGCAATCATACCGATGATGAGCACAACCAGCAGATCACAGCAGACTGTGACCTAATTAAGAAATGACATCACAGTGATACAATCTACAGACCAGTCAGAAGGGTCCAAAAACCTTTGCCACCTATAGTCTCCACACACACGCTTCTTAATATCGCAGTATGGATCTGGGGTGGGGTGGGTGGGGAAGGGTGGATGTGAACTCCGAGTGAGGCTTCTTCACACACACACACACACACACACACACACACACACACACACACACACACACACACACACACACACACACACCATCTTATCCTACACCCTTGTTTCCAACACTTATGTCCTCTATTTCTCTCCTAGTCTACAGAATCTTAATGCATCTCCATCTTCTCCGCACCCCTCCCTCTTTGTGTGTGTGCGTGTGTGTGTGTGTGTGGTTTCTCCTCTAGCTTTGTGTGCTACGAGTACCCCGGCTACAGGGGTCAGCAGTACATCATGGAGTGTGAGAGGCACAGCGGAGACTACCAGCGCTGGAAGAACTGGGGCTCCCACTGCCAGACCCCCAAGATCCAGTCTATCCGCAGGATCCACCACTAAGAGCTGATGTGGGACTCGGACAACTGGAGTGGCAGAGAGCAAGAGGGAAGGGAAGAAGTAAACAATAAAAAATACATTTGAAACCAAAAATACATTTTTTTAACATGAAACAGAGATGGGATAGCGAAAAAAGATAGATACAGAAAAACACTATAGTTGAATCATGTGGCAGCCATAGGAGCAAGGGGGTGTCAGAGTGATGGTGTCATCACTCACATTTGTCACCACCGCAATCACAGCTCGGCACACATTTTGGCACACAACACACGTCTCCAGCTGACAAGCAGAGCCTCTGGTCCTCCTCTGTCTACCTCACTCAACACACTCGGACACACCCACACGGGTCCACAGACGCACATAGGCAGCACACTGATGACACTCAGTGGAGGGACCGATGCAGTGAGGCTCCATGTCTATGCCAGTTGGGCCACAGTGAGAACAAGTCCACTGAATCGAGTCAAGATCCTCCCCACCCTCCCACCTGCATGTATGGGTCTGCGAGAGTGTGTGTATGTGTGTGAGATAACACAGCTGACCACCCCCATGTCTGTGTCAGCCTAACACTGCTTGACGCAAGAGTCTGACAGAAGACAGATGGATGTGTGTGTGTGTGTGTGCATGAGGGTGGGAGGAGAGGGGAGAGGCGGAGGACCAATGACTAATAAACTAATACACACCTCAAACTCGCATCTGTGCTTTTATTGGTGTGTGTGACTGTTTATGTGTTTATATTAGAATTCATTTGGGGAATCATATACGCACTTGAGAATGAACTCGGAAATGAGTGTATTTAACCTTTACACTGGTGTTACGTAAGAGGACTTGGAGTGCATGGATTGAAAATTAATGAAAACACTGTTAAATGACGTTTGTTGATTTTATTCAAGAATGTGGTTTATTCAGAAAAAAAACATGTCCGTTGAAATAATTATATAAAAAATATACATATTTTTAAAGAAGCACAATTTGAAAACACACACAAATATACTCTAAAGCATATCATGAATATAACAAAATGAACCGTTTATAAAAGCATTCTAAAAGTGCACATATTTTGTACACGTTTAAGAAAGTCAGTGAAAGCGGAACACGCAACAGGAATATTTGACCAGCGTTCAGAGATTGACACGAGGTTCCAATATTGCTATAGAAACAGCCATCTGAGAGCACCTGTGTTGAATGTGACTTCTTCTTTTACTCTTCCTGCTCCAAAGAAACACTTTCTTCACTTCTCCTTTGCTCTCAAATGCCTTTCTACTTTTAAAGACAAAGTCAACCCCCATCCATTTATAGTGATGATAGAAACATGTGATGACATTGGACAAACATGTGATGACCTTGGCCAAAGCCGCCGTTTTCCTCACTGATGATTTCCTACTGTGTGTGTGTGCTCCTTCAGTCACCTCCTCCCTCCCACCCTTTCACCCGCTGACTTTCCTCCTTCTCTTCGCTCACATGCACTAGGCGTACTCGTCCCTGTCCCCTGCCTGTTCGTAGGCGTCGTCTCGGCGGCGGCGGTGTCGGCGACGGCCGTGCGGCCCAGGCGAGCGCTGGGAGCCCAGTGATGCGGCTTCCCCTTCGCCGCCTCCGCCGCCGACCTCGGCTACCTCCTCTTCCTCGGTGCCGCGGCCATCCTCATCGTCCTGCGAATGCTCCCCGTCTGCGCTCTGCTCCGAGTCCGACTCGTCCGAGTTCTCCTCCTCCAGGTAACGGTAGCCCTTCACCTAGGGGAGGAGGGGAGGTCATCAGTCACATGAATTTTATATTTATATACAAAGTTTGTGGCTTATCAGGTACTGAAGCTTACTCCTTGAGCAAAAGGCAAAACAGACTCTTTACACATTAATTTCCTTTTCTATCCCTCTCACAGTAATTCCCAGGGTGAAAATGCAGTGAATACATGCTAATAAATATGTAAAGATGTGCAAATATATGGGAGTACACCTACAAATAATCCATTTATACTCTCTGCTGATACCCTGCGTAGCTCTTAGTTGATGACGTTGTGGTGGTCTATAACTGCCAGTCTGTCATGACCTCTGTAACCCCCGAGGATAAAGTAAGCAGTCATTCCGCTTGACTCGTGTTCAAAGAGAAGAGCCCAGTATTACCTAGAGGCCATTACCTTTTGTTGCCCTCGGGGTAAAATGAATGGAAGATGTTTCTAGAGTGTTACACATGTGTTTGTGATGACCAGTCTGACCCAAACAAAGAACATTTTATATACGAGGTAAAACTGAGCATGCAAACAAAATTGAATCAAACCATGACATCATTTTAGCCATTTATTTCAATTAATATTACTATTAAAGCAGGAAAGAGCTTCAGCAGACAATAAAACACACTAACTCTAACTAAACAGTAAATGGTTTGGCTATAATTATTTGTTGGATCTTTACAATTACCATCAGACCACATGACCTATGTACCACGGGTTCTACATGGTACAGTAATGAAGCCTAATGCCCCCCGGGGTAACGGTGCAGGGCAGAGCTCACTGACCTTGTGCCGCGGCCTGGGGATGCGGGGCAGCCGGTAGGGAACCCTCTTGGCCAGCTGGCGCTCCATTCGCCAGTAGCAGAACATCGCCAGGAGCAGAGTGATGAGGAGGATGGCCAACTTTGCCTGCAGAGGGCAGGGGTGAGGAGAGAGAAAAGAGAAATGAGAGAGAGAGAGAAAGAGAGAGAGAGAGAGAGTGGCAGGTGTAAGCCAAACAGGAGGCAAATGACTCCGAAATCAAATTTCTTCTCTTTGCGGACGACTTGGTCCTGCTGTCTCCAACAGAGGAGGGTCTACAGCAGAACCTAAATGTCCTGCACAAAGAAAAAGAAAGAGAAAGCAAGAATGGCTTTCTATGCCATCAAAAAATCTATTCAATTTGACATACCTATTCGGATCTGACACAAAATATTCCAAACAGTTGTCGAACCAATTGCATTATACGACAGTGTGGGGTCCTCTTATGTACTATGGCTTTGAAAAATGGGACAAACACCCAAATGAAACCCTGCATGCAGAATTCTGTATCCTAGGAACACAGGAACATAGGAACACACCTAACAATGCATGCAGGGCTGAATTAGGCCAATATCCTTTATTAATTAAAATAGAAAAAAAGAGCTATCAAATACTTCAAACATATCAAAACAAGCAACCCCAACTCTTATTGTTATAAAGCCCTCAAAAGCCAAGAGATGAGTGTAAAAACAAGCCCCCTCATCCAGCTAGTCCTGACTCACACATACTAATAGTACACAATATTAATAGTACACAACTAATAGTCAGCCTCAGGACCTTGCCACCCTTTCTCAAACAATTCGGCCTAACCAAATTATAAATGCAGAAAAAACTAAATTAATTTTCATATTGGACTGAAACAACAAAAAGACAAAATAAGCTTCAATGTTATTTATCCTCAAACAGATAGTACACTGTGGCAGACTACCTATTCACAGTCACTGATACCAGACAGAGAAAAACCTTGACCAGGTACAGACTAAGCAATCACAGTCTAGCTATCGAGAAGGGCAGACACAGGCAAACCTGGCTGCCCAGAGAAGACAGGCTGTGCATCAGCTGCAATCAAGGTGCTATAGAAACAGAGCTTCACTTTTTGGCTGAATGCTGCCAATGGAAAGAGATAAGAGATCAATTATTTCCTAAATTCAGAGAAATGCATCCAGACCTTCAAAACTTTAAGGATCCAAGTCTAACAATATTATTAGGAGAGGAACAAAAGAGTGCAAGAGTCGCAGCAAGATAGATGTTAATAAACAAAGGTGTATTTTTTGTCATGCCAAAAAAGCTCAATTGAATTGAATTGAATTGAGAGAGAGAGAGAAAAGAGAAAGAGAGAGAGAGAGAGAGAGAAAGAGAGAGAGAGAAAGAGAGAGAAAAGAGAGAAAGAGAGAGAGAGAGAGAGAGAGAGAAAGAGAGAGAGAGTGGGGCAAAGACAGAAATTATGCAATACTGTAGCTTAACACAAGGACACGTATAAATAGCCTCTTACTCGCATTGGCAGGTTTGACCACAGGTAGACAATGAAGATGGCTATAGCTTGAAACCAGTGGTAGATGGTGAAGACAAAATCCAGCCTCTCCTTGTCTTCATACAGCATCCCCAGCAAGGCTGAATTCATAACAGTAAGAACAGGGAGAATAGGATGGAATGACTAAATCAATACACTGAAGAAACAACATCCTTTGAAAGAGTACCAATAAGGGAAAAAAGTTCTGAACAAAAAAGCAAAAAATTCAGACCAGCCATTTCAATCCACTTCAAATCAGATGGAGTCAATGTAACAAGTGCACAATTTCAGACTCTCATAATAGGAGACAGAACAAAATACTATGTCCGTCTCTTTGGAAGTACACTACAAATTGAGCAACAAAACTCCAAATGTCTACAGGTAAGCGCTGTGTGTCCTTGTAGAGGTCCAGAGGTGTTTGGTTGTGCTTTTAGCTTTCAGTCTTACTCACAGCTGAGGCCGGTCTTGTTGAGCGCTGTGCCTAGGCCCCACAAGACAGTCAGCACCAGGAGCACGGGCAGAGGGTCAGACGGGTCGGGCTTGGTGCCTTTCAGCGGCAAGGGTGACCAGCACATGAGGCCCACAATCACGCCCAGTTGCAGGAAGGCGCCGCCCAGGAGTGTGACGTGGCGCGGCAGCCGGAGCAGGCAGAGGGACAGCGCTGAGCAGCCGGACGACGACAGGCCGTACACCAACACCAGCAGCCATAGCTTCTTCAGGCCCACAGAGCACACGCCGTATGACTGGGGCCCGGACCCGCCACACACACACACAGGCACACAGACAGACAGACACACAGACACAGACACACACACAGGCACACAGACACACACACACAGACATGCAGCATGCGAGAGACAGAGCATCAATCCCAGAACTTCAATCAGCTTACATGATATATATGTATATATTTGAGCTCAATGCAAATCAAACTAGCTAATAGGCTAACTGAAATAACACCATGGCAATCTCTAGGTATGGTGAAGGGTATGGGATGATGTGGGGCTATTTTAATTCCAAAGGCCAAGGGAACTTATGCATAGTATCCTGGATCCATTAAATAATTTGCCTTTAAAAATAAAAATCTCCCTGCCTCTATGGGAATTTAGGGGTGTGAATACTTATGACCCCTGTATTTTAAGGAAGAACACTATTTATTTATGATACATTATTCATAAACAAAGAAAACTGGTGTCCTTAAAGGTTGGATATTTCCTCATTTTTTTACTTAAGGCATTAAGATCAATGTCCAAAAGATGATTTTATATTCCTCTATTTAGTCAACTTTAGCATGGGTTCAGTACTTCTGAACCTCTCTATATATGAACATAAAATACCCTTCATATGTGTTCACCTTCCCTTCATATGACAAGGTGTCAACATAAGACAAACATGAGCTGAAATATGATGATGATGATGATGCTGCGTCTTGTAATGTTTCATTTGGGCTATTTTTTATTTCTATAACTAATTATATTTGATAAGTTTTATGTATTTTATATATTTTTTAAATCAGGAACGAGGGAGGGAAGAGGGATGAACAGTGTGGTGCAGCAACACATGGAGATGTGGATGTGTGTGTGTTAAATGAGGCAAGGAACGACAGGATATTAAAAAGGTGATAAGCCGAGACACGTTCACAGGTTTCTATAGAGTCAGTGGTTAAAAACAGCTTTCTGTCAACACATGAAGGTACAAACAAGAAACTGTGGTAATCACACAGTATACTCCACAGAGATGGGCCATATGTCATTAGGCATATGGCAATCTCACTTACAGTATATTTAATTTTCTCTTCTCTGAGGCTCCATATTATTTCAGATTCAATTATTACCTGCCTGGTTTCCAAACATAGAAAACTATTTGGCAATTAACTGATAGATCAGATAACAAATACACACAACCACCTCAAAATAAAATATGTTTTGTCACTTTCAGTAAAGTGAACAGAGGTGATACCTTAATGAATATATGTGAACATGTATATCTGACTCATTACATATAAGGCAGCTTTGGAAACTGCAGACAGGAGGAACATGTTTTAACATGATGTTATGGTTGCTTGTGGGTGATAACTGTTCCTATTTTTACCTTCTCAGTGAGCTGTTAGATCTTCCTTTGCACCATGTCGTTGCATTAACACGTTTACAGACCATCGAACAAAACCTAATGTGCTTTCGTAGTGTGAACACAGAGTGTGTGTGTGTGTGTGTGCTGGGAGCCATTTTGTGTCTCTGTAAAAATCCTCACCAGTATGATCCCATTAACGGCGAAGAGCACCTCGAACCCGGAGTAAATAAAGAAGGGGATGAGGAGGCGCAGGCGGTAGTCCCGGAGGTGCTTGAAGGGCAACTGGAAGATGTTGCCCCAGCCAATGCTGCGGAGGTCAATCTCCTCTGTGGGGCGGTAAGCAGCTCCACACAGCACCAGAAACTGAGACAGATAACAAACAAACCTTTCAAATAAAGCAACCCTGAAACGGAATGCATCCCAAATCTACCCAAAAGAAAACATGTAGGAAATGCACATAAGTACATACGTATGTATACTAACGTATGTATGTATATTATATGTCATATATCATATAAAATCAATTACAAATTATGTGTGTACATAGAATGCATATGATGTGGGAATTATGCGTGTACATATAATGCATGATGTGGGAATTATGCGTGTACATAGAATGCATATGATGTGGGAATTATGCGTGTACATAGAATGCATATGATGTGGCTCAGTCATTTGCTGTCCTGTATGGCATGAGAAAGTGAGAGAGGGAAGAATAAGTGTGTGTGTGTGTGTGTGTGTGTGTGAGGGAGAGACAGAGATAGATAGGGAGAGGGAGAGGGAGAGAGAGAAAGAAAGAGAGAGAGACAGAGAGAGAGAGAGAGAGAGGAAGAAAGAGAAAGAGAGAGAGAGAGAGAGAGAGAGGAAGAAAGAAAGAGAGAGAAAGAGACACATCCTTACGATGATCATGGCCATAAAGGCTGCTCCCATTAAGACACTCTCCACCTCGATGAGCATCAAAGATCGAGGCAGACTTTGCAACACCGTCTTGTTCAGTCCTGTGATGATGCCATGGCTGTTTGCACCTGAGAGATATTTCAGCATTAAACATTAACCTCCTCTCATCAAGGACATCTCATGTGAAAACGTGAAATGAGGAGGGAGTAGACATGAGAGAGGAAATAAGAATAGAGTAATCCAAGTACCACAGGTCTTCACGCCGTAAAGAATGTGTGAGGGCTCGTTCAGATACGTATTGAGGAAGAAGGCCATGGGAAACTCCGCAAAAACAAAGGAGAGCTGGACAAGAAAAAAAAAAACACAATAACAAAAATAAACCATAAGATAAAATATAAAACTGTGATGTACTGCCCATTTAGGTGATTAAGTTGCTTTGTGCATTACCATTAACATTTGCATTTATGTACTAGACATAACGGGCTATATATAATATATGTAAGCTACACGCTATACAGTAAAAACTCTGAACTGCATCATGTAAGCCACATATGTTTGAACCATCCTATGCTATCCACAGATATTAAAGCAACACAGGATAAATATTTTATCTTAAAATAACAGCTTCAAATTCATGTTAATGCTACACTGAATTACCATAGCAAAAATAGAGTCTGTAACATTGTTGATGTGCACCCAGATGCACACCTGGTATTACACTAACGGTGTTGTCGTGGGTGGAAGCATGACCCTTTTTGTCCGTTTAAGACGAATCGGGTACTCCTAAGCACCAAATGAGTACCCAGTACGTTCATAACTGACAAAAAGGGGAATACCTACATTGTTATGAAGCATGACAGTTACTCTAAACATAGAACTGCTTTTTTTTCCAATTTCAACATCTCCATCAACTGATTGGAGATGGAGCATCTGATGTACTGTGAATCGGCTATGAGATCAACAGAAAGACTTATCAATGCAACAGAGCAGCATCTATGTAAACAGACTACACATTCATGGACACGGACTACACATCCATGAAACAGACTACACATTTATGGAAACGGACCACAGCACATTGCAACTTGTCTATAGAAGTGGTGGTTGGAAATAAAGGGTACTGGGGTGCTGCCCCTGGCAATCATCCAGATAAGAAAGTCTATCACAAAAAAATGAGTTAATGCAAAATAATTATGAGATAAAAAGTTTACTTGTACAATGTGCCGGGTCGTCATGTCACTATTTAAGAATATAGTGTACTTGAGCATAATTCCAGGAACAATGGGGCCTACATTATTGTTTCCCTAAAAATTTGAGCCCCTCGCCTGTACCAATAAATAAAAAAATAACATTATCACTGGCTGCCTCAGTACACATGAAACAGGCACTCCCATGATATACTTAAGTGAAGACCTCAACAGGGAAGTAAGCATGATTTCAACAAATTGAGGAACTTAGCTTCACTTAAAATGTCTTAAAATGTGACTGCGGCCTCCCTCGTATGTCTGAGGCCACAGCCACAGCAAAATGAGAGCTCACATGAAAGATGATGTAGAACACAGACTGGAAGATGACAATGTAGCGGAGAAAGGCCCCTTTGGGTGGTTTCTTCTGCTCCTGAACATGGTCTTCCTTATAATTTTTGTACTCATAGTACTGCTGAGCCATCCTATGAACATCAACAAACAGAGACGTAGACAGGGAGGGGGGGAGAGAGAGAGAAAGAAAGAAAGAAAGAAAGAAAGAAAGAAAGAAAGAAAGAAAGAAAGAAAGAAAGAAAGGGAGAAACCCAGAAAAGATTGTGAGATGGATCCCAGAGACAAAGACAGACAGAGGAAAAGGAGATGGAGAGAGTTGGGTTGGCTAAAGCAAAACTGGACACTACATTACATTACATTTAGCAGACACTTGTTGACCAAAGTGACTTAAATATGTCAGCTATATTACAAAGGGATCACATTGTCCCCGGAGCAACATGGGGTTAAGTGCCTTGCTCAAGGGCACAACGGTGGAAGCCGGGAATTGAACCGACAACTTTCAGGCTACTGCACGCTAGCCCAGCTCCTTAACCACTACACTACCACACTAATAAACACATTGATATATAACTAATATATGCATGCCTAATTCCACAAACACATACACCCTCACAAATATTGATCTGTACTTGAAGGAAGGAAGTAAGGTAGGAAGTGAGAGAACAATGATGCCTGGACCAGGGGAGAGATCCCATGGGGCTCATTAACAAAAGGATGTGGAATGACTGAGAGAAATATGCGAGTCAAAAATATGAAGGTTTCTGATGAGACAAAATCTATGTCTAGCTTCTATTTTATTTGTTTTAAATTACAGATATATTAAACAATTTTAAAGCCGTTTCCAGCTTACCTGGTAATGTAGTTTCCCAGAGAAGCCCAGAGGGGGACAATAGCAGCGCCAATAGCCACTGCCGCCGGCACCAGGGTATAGTATCGCTCCCAATAATTGGTTGAAACGAATAGAGCATAAATACCAGACGCCAAAAACATCATCCACTTGGTGCCCAGAAATCTGGAAAAAGAAAATAAAGTGAAAGAACCATGGTTTGCATGGATAGACCATATGGGCATGGATGTGATGGCAGGTGGGAAGTGAGAGGATCCTATTTATACAGTCTATACATTTGTGTGCGGAGGAAGTAATTTATAATAACACTAATAACGATCTAATAACATTTGATTCTAATAATGCCAACTCAAGAGCACTGATACATGGACATTCTCCTTGGAAGCTTTGTTGTCATAATGTAAAGCTACACAGTTTCATCTTGAAATCCCCCAGCTTTTAGACCCCAGCAGAATCACACCTGTACTACCAGCAATGACATAAACAGGGCTATGAGGGGCAAGAGGAGGTTGTACAGATGAGACAGAAGATGGAGGAGAGATACCTGATGAGCACGGGGGTGTATAGCAGGCCAATGATGGGTGTGACATTAATACCCATCAGCATCTTGTTATCAATGTCCTCCAGGCCCAGAGTGCCATACTTCACCTCTCTGTAGGTCTCGTCATAATGCAGAATCAACTGCATCTGCAGCAGGCCTACACAGCACCAGAACATTATTCGAAATACTCATCAGAGAAATGTTGTTGTAAGTACAAAAATCACTGTCATAACACCATTACAAAGTCAATATTTCAAATGTTAAATCATGTCTAAAATCTGAGGTACTTCTTGGGAGTAATCATCATCACATCACACAGCATTTTAATATTTCTCATACTAGATCATGCCATTAGGCTACTAGGCGTTCAACTATATAAACATCTGACGTGGATGGAACTAATTTAAAAGGAATTATGCATATGCACACCCAAATAAACACTGTAGACAATCATGCCAGCTACACTGGCTCCCACCACATTCTTCACCACACCCAGCCGCTTCCGTCTGTAGTACTTCCTCTCCTCCTCCTCTTCATCATAGTCTGGGTGAGGGCCCAGGAATTCTTCCACCTGTGGTTGGCAGACAGTTAAAACAATTGTCATAATTTATTTCCTACCCACCCAATCAGAGAACGGGAAAACTCTCAATCACCTCATCAAGGTATACTGCTCAATACACAAGGGAACACTTCAATCATACACTGAATCTCTGGTACTCTGACAAGGTTTGGTTCTGAGCACAAGTAAAACTTTTGAGGCAAGTGTTTTATTTTGCAACAACTGTCAGACATTCTGTGAATGTAGTTTGAGAATGGAGAAAAGGGTGGAAGGTTTAAAAAATTGTGTTTTAACAATTGTGGAAAACTGTAAGTGTTTACAGTCTTAATTTTTGAGCAGTATATTTACAAAACTAAAAGAGGTAAACTACAGCCACGTGACGTGGAGAAGCATTCTCATTGAATCCAATTAATTCCTCAAAACATTTGATTACAAATGGCACAACGAGGCAACACAAGGAAAAGTTGGTTATAGCCTACTGGCAATTTACCTGTTCTTGGATGTTGCCTGCTGCTTCAGGTGCTGCGGGACCTTCCCCATTTCCATTGGCAGGTGCTCCAGGAACCTCAGCCTCGCGGTATACGTTATGTTCTGCAGCTGCGTCTGCCATCTAATGGCCGTTTATGCAAGTGTGTACTGCACAGACCCAATGAAAACAGGGAGTGAAACTGGGAAGTGAAATTATGGAGTTTGGTTGATTTGAGTTCGGTAAGAGCCCGTCTTATTAGACATTCTCTGGTTCGGTTTCATGGGTGCACTCGGACCGGCGTTTTACATTGATCATTTTAGATTAAAATATCCAACCCAACGCTGTATAACGCTGAAATATAAACGATGATCGTGCAATTTGTTTTAAAGTAACTTTAACGTCATTCATAAAATAGGCTTAAAATGTAACACTAGCGACATAAATTGTGTACATCTGTTTATTTAATAGGCTACACCCCGAAACATTGGACCCCCTGGGTCCCTTATATCTGTGTAGGCAACTCACCTTGTAGCCTACTCACGATGTAGCCCATCCGATGTAACCTCCCAACTACTTGAAATGACAATGGCTGAACATGCCTTTGACGCACCGTTGGCAGAAGCTATCCAAAATAAGCCCCATGTGAAGGGAAACGAAACTTCACTTTCTTCAGTTCCCTATATCGACCTTTCCGCCCCACTTAAAGAGGCAGAACGCTTTTTTTTCTTGGTGCAGTGAACCACGCAATATTTACATAATCTACTACATGACTTGAGTTCATGTAGTAGATTATGTAACACTTTATTTACTTTATTCAACACTTTATACTTATTTATTTCTTCTTGATTTTAGTATTATCTTATTTTGGACTTTTTAATAGCCTTTGTGTATTTGTGTATTTATTTATTCTAGTTTTATGAGCATTGTAACCCTTTTTCCCTGGCTTGTGTCTTACTGTCATCTTACATCCCCCCTTTTTAATTTCATTTTATTTGTCAATCTCCCTCCTTTGGTTTTTTGTAAGATAGCCTTACCTGTGAAGCACTTTGGGTCAACCTTGTTTTAAATGTGCTATATAAATAAAGTGACTTGACTTGACAACCATTGACGTCATTCGTCTTCAGCACCATATGCCAACCTTGCAGAATGTTCTGCTTATTAATATAGCCCCATTCAGCAACTAACTACAAACATCAAACAACAAAGTGTATAAACCCCCTTCAGGTCCACGTCACAGAAAAGGTGTGTGGATGTCAGGGTCAGAAAGCTTTCATCCCATTGAATTGTGTGTGTGAATTGACTGAAACGTCACGAAAAATGCTTACTTGTACTACCTTTTTACATGTATACACGCTGGGCTTGTCAACCAGATAGCATACGTCAGGCTAATGAATTTCTGGCCACTTGTTAACATCGTCTACCCATTCTGTTATCAGCTCAGTATCAGGCAGACAATTGGCTAAGACTAATTTATTAAGGTACAGTTTGCTAACCTGACTCTCGCCAGATGAATTTCGTTCCGCCTAGCTCGAAATTCATCTGGCGAGTGTCAGGTTAACAGTTTGCGGCCCTTAGGTCACAATGAGAGTGCATACCCTGACAGCTCAACATGTCGGTCTATTAGCTGCGCCATTTCTCTTACCCCATGCTGTGTGGGCACCCAACCTAGGCTCTGGATGATTACAAATATTGAAGGGGTCTATGGTTACTGTACAATCACAACTTCACACATTTGTACAGAGTTATTTGTTAGTATTATTATTTATTTATTAGCATTTAATAATTAACATAATAAAAACAGACACGTAAACAAACCAACACAAAAAGATTGACCATTGTCCACTGCACACATCCAAAGTGGACCTGGTCCCCATTCATCTAGGATTCAAAATATATTATCTGATGTGGCAAGAAAGAAAATCCCCCATCGTTTTCATCCCTCTTTTCTAAACTGTGTTTGTTCATAACCTTAACAAAAACATAACAAACAACAACAAAAAAAACCTAGTCACAGAACAAAACTTACAACACACTCAAACCCCGCCAAACCATCTTGACCCTCTACTTTAACTACTGGAACTCTTTAAGATCAGTGCCACTTGAGCTGTACCCCCAAATCCACACATGCGCTCAGTTGATGTTTATCCAGTGCTAACAGCAGCCTTCCTCATCATCTCCTCATCTTGCACCGAGAGCTCGGTCAGCTTGCGTCCTAGCCGCTCATGCAGGTCCAGGTACTTAGCAACACAGCGGTCAAGGCATACAGCCTCACCCTTGGACAGCTCCGCCTCTTTGTAGTGGGGGGGCACGCACTTCCTGTGACATGCGTTGGTCATTCTGCAACAGAGTACAAAAGCAGACGTTGTTCGTAAAATTACAATATGCATTGAGAGACTGGACATCAATGCAACCGACCTGCCACTGGGATGAAGTTGCTAAGAGGATAATATGTAGTACTGTCAAGCATCAGTGTGTGTCCAGATGCAATGTCATACAAGAATCAAATTAACTGTCAATGACGTTTTCCTATGTGTTATCACAGCTTAACAACTAAAATTAGCAATGCAGGATGTCTCAAGTCTATTATTAAAAGACCTAAACTGAATTCAAAATAGTAGCAAAAATCCTCTGCTTTAACCCTCTCTGCTAGTAGTGCTCAAGTTCTGCTGCTGGACCCCCTTTCTCAGCCTCTCCGATCACTTTTACAAAGAAATACTCCAGAATACTTAACTCAGACGTGTCCTGCTAGAACTGCTGCTAATAAGTGGATTTATGTACTCATCAGGTTATAAAGAAAACATTAAGGGAGCAGCCTAGGACTGTCGTTAATTCACGCATTTAAACATAGGACCTATCTGACCATTAAGGCGAAACACCAACATAGTTACTTCTGCACTGTGGGCACACATTTTGAAAGTGTATGGTGTAGACTTCACACAAATGCTTAATTTGCACTACACCCTTGTCATTTTGTTGCCACGTGACTGCAAATAGCCAAGTTTACGACAGTCGTTCATTGAAAGCAAATAGCTAACGTTAGCTAGGATATCATGAAACCAAGCTGTGTCCTATCTAATAACTTAGATACTGCTAATTATAAATACGTATTTTGTAATACGTGACTGCATACGTTTTCTATACACAGCTCCATTGACGAATTCCATTCCAAACGTTGAATGCATATCATATTGCGCTTACCCGTACGTTCAATTAATTTACTTTTGACTAGTGCTAGCCTGCACACTGCTAATACTGACCGGTTGTACATATCTGCCATCATTTCCACTTCAAGCTCCGCCGCCAACTGCTGTGCTTTCATTGGGTCCATCTCTGCATATAAAGGACTGATTTCCACACGACAAAATGCAATGTCCAAACAACAACTGGTCTCTGAAAGACTCCCGACAGGCTAACGTAACCTTCACAACCTACCACGCAGAAAACACATGTGTACCTCCCCCATTCAACACTCTGGAAGCACTTCCGCATGGAATCGTGACGCAACCTCCGATCTGGCTCGATGGTAGGTGGAAAGTATTGATATGTTTGTATACCATACAATACACAAATTGGGAAAATATACGTATTACTCAACACAGCATATTTTCTTTTTCATAAGAACTACCTAAATTACCTAGTTTGCCCAAGTTTGCCCAAATTATGCCATATTAATAAACCCCAGAAAAGTATTTTAAATATAACATGTGTAAGCAGTAAATGCATAAGAAAAGAAAGAAAGGGGGAAAGGGAACGAAAGAAGTTCAGACGTACCTGATCTACTGTTAAATCCAGGTTGGAGGACGGCAGATGTTTAGCAGTGACTGAGGGGAGTTTAGTCAATATCCACAGTAATGATGTCAACATCTTCATCAATCTCCTCAACATCAGATGGTTCTCTACCAACCAGTCCAGATTCAAACACAGGCAGAGTCACTGGAGAACCACTCATAACGTCCACATCCTCTTCAAGGTCTTGGTCCTCCTGGTCCTCTTCCTCTTCATCACAACTTCCTGTTGAGCCCTCTGTCCACTTGCGAGCTCGTGACGCCTTTGCCCCAGGCTTTGCAGAAATGCGCTGAGGTGGCGCTTGCTGGCTGTTGGTGTCACCTTTGTTTGCAGGGTATATGAAGTGTCTGTTGAGGTGGCATTGCATTGGAGCTAGATAGATAAGAGACAGGGACAAAGTGAGCTCAGACCAACAGAGGCTCAATCACATAACTGTGAAAAATGCACCAGAAATATAAACCAGCCTGCCCCAGTGCCTTTTTAGAAGTAAATTTATTTTGAAAGAATAAACAAAAATCAATATTTTCTGATTTCAATTTCAAATATTTTCATGGTTACTTTAAAATTGTAATAAATCCTTGTTACTCTGTAAACTCATGGTTACTCTGTAACTCATGTTACTCTGTAAACTCATGGTTACTTTAACATTTTAATATTTCCTTCTTCCTCTGTAAACTCTATTTAGAGTGTGGATTTTAAAACAGACATTCAAGGACAATCTAGCACTTTGGGAAACACAGATCAAAGATTTTCAAAATGTTCAAATCAATTGAGAAACTTAAAAAAAATAGCCAATAGTGAAAATAGTGGTTAATTGTAGCACTATTATGGTTGAAGAAAAGTATATCAGTTGAGACCGAATACGTGTGGACACAAGAAATATATGGTGAAGAGTAATGACTACCACACATAATTCTGAAATACCTTTACTTGCTGTGGTCTCATCAGTCTCTGCAGACGCGCTCGTTTCCTTTTCTTCCAGACACTGGCGATTCTGGACATCCCCCTCCTTCTTCCCCACGGCTTCTGCTTCTCTTTTCCTTTT
The DNA here is from genome assembly GCF_017589495.1 of Alosa alosa. NCBI lineage: Eukaryota > Metazoa > Chordata > Actinopteri > Clupeiformes > Clupeidae > Alosa > Alosa alosa. The sequence continues at coordinate 39,212,387 of NC_063189.1, forward strand.
CACCAAATACCCCTTCCTTTCTAACAGCTCTCGGAACCTTTTCAAGGTCTGTGAGGGCGTGGGAGTACTGCCGTTGGATTTCATCTCGGCCACTGAGGTTGGTTTCAGCTCCGAGCTGCTTGCTAACGTGTCCCTTTGGACATTGTTAGCTTCTGCACTTTGGTTCTTCATCACAGCTCCTGGGCTCAGTGTGGGGCTCTGATGCTCAGACTTCTGGTTAGGGGTCTCATCTTGCGACTTCCCTTCGGCTAAGCTGTCTATGTTGTCTTCTTGGGCTTGTCTGTTTTTTGATGAGGTCCGATACCGCTGTCTGCTGGTAGGTGTCTCTAGGGCTGGTCTGCGTGGGCTGTTGACAGAACGTGCCTTCCTCACGGCTGTCAGTGACCTCACGGTTGAGCTCAGGACTCCAGGGTGAACCTGGTTCTTGGGTGGCCTACCTCGTTTACGCTTCGGAATTTCGGGACTGGACAGGGACTTTGAATCAGTCACCGATTTGGCGTGGCCTCCACCTTGCTTTGATCTGGCAACCTCTGACAGGTCTTCCTTTCGATTAGCGAATGCTGGGACTGATCTCCCCTTACTCCTTTCTGCCAAGGTGCTGCTGTGCCTTGCATTGGAATCAGTGTTCTGTAATCCGAGTCCAGGGGACACCCCAGCAGATGTCTTGTGGTCATTTTCCTCGACTGGACATATTCGCTTCGCCACCAATCTCCTTAGACCTTTTCTCAAGGATTGTTCCTTCACAGTGCTATTCTTTGGCTCTTCTATGGACCTTTGTCTCTCCAAACTCTGTTTTCTTGTAACTATAGACCTCACACACGATCCATCATCTATTCTGGATGCTTTCTGTCCAGAAATGCTAGACCCACTGCAAGTTTCAGAGTCTGGAGTTGAAAAAACATTGTTTTGAGCAAGCAGTGTTGTTTGCCTCCTAGTCCTCTTGACTGCAGGATGCTGACCTTCATCTGTTTGCGAAGGTGACTTGAGAAGAATAGAGTTCAGTGGGAATCGCAGGTCTACTGGTTTTAGAGAGAGCCATGGAGGAATATTAACAGGCTCCTGGCTTAGTCTTTGACCTGATGTTGCTGACTGGCCTGGGGGTTGGTTGTTGAGTCGTTGGGATTTAACAGTGCTTTCGTCTTCAGACTGGAGTGGAGAGAGACAGCTGCGGAGTCGCATCTCATCCAAATCTGGTGTGCAGCTGTAAGAGGCTCTTCCCTTTGGCTCTTTGCTGATGGGGTTTGGGGAGGGTAGCTTTCTCCAAGAGGACCAACCGTGGTGGGCAAGACTAAGTTCTGCATTGGAGAAGCCAGCATTCCCATCTGACTCAGGGAAGCCAAGACTTGCGGTGTTTGCACAGGCTCTTGCTGATTTGACGTGTGTGAAACTACATGAGCTGCTGTTCCTAGGTTCTACATGGCATGGTGTGGACTTTGATCCTGGATGATGGGATGATTGAACAGACTCCACACTTTCAGCTAATGAAGTGTCAAACTGGGACACCAGTGTTAGGTCAGAGCCTACTGCTACAGACAAAGATGGGGGGAAAAGATGGATTAGTATGTGTCATTTACAACACTGGGATCACACATCCACGAAACAACAATCTACAACAGCTAACAAGTTCAATCATACCTTTGTCCGTTTGTCCAGCTGATCTATCCAGATCACCATTCACCATGGATACTTCCATGGATACTTCTCCCAGCCAAGGGGTTGGATCCAACCCTGATGTGTCACCAGGGAGATATGGCAGTGGTCTCTGCTGGGGCCTGCTGTCGCCTCTCTCTGTGGTGATGGGCAGGAGGAAGTTGAGATCCATCATGATGTCATCCAGAAGCTTATCCATTTGCTCATCGCATTCCTCTGGCTGGGAGTGGGTCGGGGACAGGGCAGCCTTGTTATGGACCGATGGGCTACTCCTGCGACTTGCGGCCGGAGTTAGGATGTGGACAGAGGTTATGACCATCTTGGAAGGGGAAGAAAGCCGTGGATCATGTGGTGGCGTGAGAACTGATGAGCCATTCTGCCTCTCTTCACTAGCAGTGAGGTCCTGTAGGGGCAAGAATGTGTAAACTGAAATTATTATTAATTCAGCTTCAGTTAGGGATTTTTGAAATATCGCCTCCGAGCACCTGAATGTACCATGATTGTCTAGCGTTACTCCATTAGGAGTGTGCCTAAACTGGAATACTGAGTTGGGCCATAATCTGGAATAGGTTTGACACATAGGGGAGGTGGGAGTCAGATATTTTACCAGTAAGTATCTGAAAGCCTCTACAAGAGATGTTATTTTGAGAAAAAACACTGTTAATGGAATTATAACACTTATAACACGACTGAACTCACATAAACTTAAACGTCAGTCCCATCAGTTCATGGGTATGCGGTTTCATATATACACAGGTGCTAAATTCATTGTGCGATAGGTAGAGGACTTCCTGCAGTGGCAAATCAACAAAAAAGCCTACTTAACACAATATGACACTGGATACAACAGCAATGCACAATTGGCTGGTGTGGTGGCAATCACAAGCATGCCACATGTTGGAAATAAAGGAAATAATAATAGACTACAGAACTGGGAGCCAGCCCCGCCAGTGTATGGTTATAAATGGAGAGGATTAGCCGAGTACAAGTACTTAGGCACAATAATAGATAATAAGTTGCAATGGAACAGTAATACCGACACCATCTATAAAAAGGGGCTGCAGAACTAAGACAATTAAGACAATTAGAGTGGATAGAGATATTACTTTTCTATCACTCATTTGTGGAGAGCATGCTACTTTTTTGTTGTGTTGCCTGGTATTTCTCTTTGTCAGTGACCAACAAAAACAAACTGAGCAAGATAATTAACATGGCCAGCAAGGTTGCGGAGCAAAGACTAGACAGTATGGCTACGACCTGTGAAAGTGTCACATCTGTCACATCCCCTACACCAGGCATATGAGGTGTTGCCATCAGGGAGGAGGTTCAGGCTACCTTCTTTCCAAACAAATCGAGCCAGTAGGTCATTCATTCCAACTAGTATTACATTGATGAACAAGAAGTTACCTGCAGGACAGCACTTTAAATAACACCATGCACTTTCTTTCCAGCTGGATTGTCATAGTATGCAAAACTGCACTTTATCATCCTATTTATGTGTAGTGGGGTCTGTGTCTTCTGTCCTGATGTGTATGTGTGGGGGTGTGGTAGGGTGGGGGCGGTTGGGGTGAAGTAAATTCTGTTGTATATTCTGTCTTGTATTCTGTCTTGTCTAACTGTCTTAAATGTCTTTTGTATAAATGTATCAAATGTACTGTATGGCGCAGAACAATTTTCCGAAAGGACAAATAATAAATCTATCAACCTATCTACCTGGGATCTGTAAAAGCCTTCCTTTGCGGTATAACATGTGTTACCAGTAGCATTAATGCACAACCAAAGAACCATAGCAACAAAAAAACATCACCACAGTCTTCGTGCCTTGTTGATGCCTAAAAACATACATAAGAAGGCTTCTTTCTCCAGCTATTAATATAAAAAATGTTGGGAACTTTCTGCAGAATTCTAAGGAGCCTATTATAAAATAAAATACATGATAATGTGAAATATAATTCATTTAACTACAAAATGGGTTACCATATTATTCAGCCTCTCACCTTCTGAGCTTGAGTGGTAGCAGGACTCATAGACAGCTTGACTTTCATGGCTGGGTCCTCCTTCATGCTCTCTATCTCCCAAAGGTCATTCTTACACTTCCTTTTAAATTTGATCTTGAGCACCTTCACTGGCTCCTCGGATGTGCATGCCACGTCCTGGCCGGGTTTCTCCTTCATGGTCATCAGCCTCTCACTCCTGCGCACCTTTGACGTGGACGCTTCATCTGTGCCGTCCTTGCTTACTTGTTCCTCGGGCCCAGGCTCAACCACTGTGCCTGCCTCCACACGGGTGTCGGCCCTCTCCTTCCCTACTTGCGATGTGGACACCATGCTGTCATTGGGCTGGGCTGTGGCTGAGGAAAAGTCGTCGGACAAACGTTCAAAAGAGGGGTTGAAGGTGTTTGATGGATTGGCGATCAGGGAGTATGGTGGTAGATGATCACAGTGGACAGAGGGGGAGGGTATCAGTGAGACTTGGCAAGACCCTATGTTGTCGCTGCTCAGTGGGGGATCGCTGACAGGTGTCAAAATAACAAAAGTAGATGCGCGGGCGGTGGGGGAAACCTCGGCGAACTGGATCGCGGATGAGGCCGCGCTCCCATGTCCATCAGATGATGGAGAAAGCCACTGATCCGAAAATGCGTGCGCTTCTCGCCTCGAGGTCTGCGTGGCAGCATGCACAGTGGACTCTGCCTCAGTCTGGGTTGATTTATCCACGCCCTTCCCTTCTGGAGTTTGCCTGGTGGCGCTCCTCTGCTCAGCGCCCACCTGCACGCTCTCCTCCATCTCCAGCTGCAGCCCTCGGTCAATGCCTCTCCACTGCCTGCTGTCCTCTTCAAATGTGTGGATCAGGTGGCTCATGCCCAACCTGATGAACGCAGCTTTAACCTCCTCGTGCTCCCTCGGGCCCAGACCTCTCATCTCTCCAGAGTACAGGTAACTTATCAGCTTCAACAGTGCCTGGGCACCAATGGCTGGCACCCTGATCAACCTTCTCTGGCCCACGGGGTAGGATGGAGAGGTCGAGAGTTCCCTATAGAGGAATGGACTAAAAGCAGCCAAGATGCAGCTATGGACAGGCACAGACATGCCTGCAGAGGAGGGGGAAAGAGAAGAATGTATTCTATGAGGGAGGATTTGCATAAGGTGGTGAGATCATGTTGCTTATTTCTGCCTTTTTTGTGTGCTAATCACTTACAATTGATTTGTAATCATATGTTTTACAATTACTGTAAATTCTGATTTGTTACTTCTGTTTCTAGCAGAGCATTTGGGGTCAACTGCGTGGTCTCACCAGACCAGCTTTTTCATCTCATTCATGCTCCATCTCCCCTCACCCTCTGTCTGCAGTAGTGCATCACACAGGATGTTGCAATGCTGCTGCCTCTGCAGCTCTCCAAGCAGCTGGAAAGCCACCCCAGGTTGCCTGTAGCGCCACATGTTCCCAGCTCGTCTGAGGAACACAGAGAATGATAAAATGGCAAACAGTCAATTTGGTGCCTAACCTACCTATGAAGCAGTTGACTGTGATTTAGCACGGTTACACAAATCTGGACCAGAGATGTCATCTGCACTCTTGCCATTGTAACAAAACCAACTATGGATGTGTGCTTTTCTCATGCCTGGTTTGATGAACCAACACTGCCTCCCTCAGATCAAATACAGTATCAGCTTTTGTTCTCTAATAATGTGATTACTTCCAGGTGCACTACACGTGAAAATACACTGCTGCAAGTCATCACTTACGACTAGCCTAAGCTAAATGCATGTGACTAACGTTATCTGCGCTTATATACCTAATATCAATGCATGCATATTTTAAGTGACAAGGAAATGTATTCATCACATCAATATGGTTAGATGGCTGCTGTGATAACATTAGAATTCTAAAAAGACAGCAGATTAAGCCTGTGAGTATCTTGCAGTGATGGGAGCATGCTTAAGTGTACTAGTGACAAGTAATTTAACAAATGAATAACACGGTCTTGCTAGCATAATGAGCTAGAAAATCCAAAATGCATTTATAATCAGCCACCTAAATAATCTACGAACTAAAGGAACATTCACATTAAGTTAGGCTTACTACTTGAAGTTTCATTGAGCGTGCTCCAATGGATTGGGAGAGCAGTCAAACATTGTTTAGCAATAAGCTAACGTTAATGATCTTATTCTTGCGCTATCCACCACAATTGGTTTTATCAATATGCACGTGTTTGCGAACAAGCTCATTTTTAAATGTAGTGGACTTCAGTAAAAAAAAAAACATTGATTAATAATAAAGGAATAAATGATCTCGAGCATTGCACGTGCTAACTTAATTCACATAATTTGTGCACGGAGGGCGTGAATCCACTTGGCTATGCTATTAGCTTGATGAATGAGCATCTTTGAATCTTGAATTTGCTTACTCAAAAGTTAACCAAGTTACCTACCTTTGAGCTTTTGGTCAAAAGCTCTCTTTAGCGGTTTTATCACTTATCTAATGCCAGCAGGAAAATAGACCCCTATATGTGCTCCACATTTAGAAACTTTGCTTCACATAACGTTATTGCTTGAGTTTTTACACGTGCTGACGTTTGCGACCCATGAGTCATTTCAAAATGCTTCAGTTGCTTGCAGTTGACACTAGAGGGCACCTGTGTCAAACGACAGTGGCCGTCCTCTAAGTTCTCACCACTTGAAAGATTTGAACACTGAAATCAGCTGATCAACCCAACCAAATGCACCCCTTCACATTAGTAGGTATACATCTAAAAGAATAAACTAAATAAAGCTCAAGGATGTTGAAAAAAATCATTCTTTTATTATTAAAAACAGTATTGCTAGTTACATATTCCATCCATGAAAGAAAGGTGCAACTTTAAGAGCCAAGGCAAACAGAGATTACTCATCTGAAATCATTTTCTGATTAGTGTTGCAGAATCAGAGCAATAAGGACTGACGAAAGGTGACATGACTTTTTTTTCTTGTTTTGTTTTTAATTAAAAGATATAAACCATAAATGTATTTAATTAAAAAATAAAACTGATTGCATATGCATTCACCCACAGCACCCACAGAATACCCCCAAAATCATAATATAAAAAAGGAAAAAGGACATAAAACCAAGAGGAAAATAATTAAACTTAACAAATATTCTCTTGTATATATAGTTAAATGTGCTTTTTATTTTTTAAATCTAAATATCAAGCTAGAATCAAAAATGTTGCCCTTGCCTCAATCAGACCGAGTGTTGCATTCTCCATTAGGAATTCAACAGATTCTTTGAACCACTTCCCTCGACACTCACGGTCACTTAACCAATGGAATATAGTCGCCACGGTCACTTAACCAATGGAATATAGTCTCCACGTCACTTTCAGTAATACGTAGTAACGGCCATCATGACACCGCTTGCTTGCACTTGTGGGTCAAATGATTAGTGTTAAATACAACAAATGACTCAACATGACTTTCTTAAAAAAATAAAAAAAATAAAATAAAATGGAAACCAATAAAAAGGGTAAAAACAAAACAGTAAAATATTCCCCACCTCCTAGTGCTATAGTATCCATTCAGTAATTATCTACATCAGACTTTGTTACTGTGCATTTGGAATATGCAGTCTAAGGAACAAGCACTGTACTTCTAGGAACTCAAGAAACAAGCAGGGTTACACCCGAATCTGAAAAACCACCAGCCAATCCAAAACAAACAAAACTTGGCTACCGAAGACACAGTATGCAAGCAATACCACACATAAGGAGCAGTTGTAAAGCAACACTGCCATGCCCTTCAGAAAACCCTTTCACACACACACACAGAAAATGTGTTGTGTCTACACACACACGCACACATACACACACACAGACACACACACAAAAAAAAACAACAACAAAAAAACAAACAAAAAAACCCATCCGTGAGTGAGGCACTCAAAGACAATACAGCGGATTGTTGGATGCTGTCACATATTTACACATTCATGTATATTCAGACTTTGGAAAAGAAAGCATACCGGGTCAACAATCAAATCTGCTGTTTGCCCTTGCATAAGACAGAACTGCTTAAGAAAAACTGAGACTTAACTCCGGCATCATCACAGCAGCCAGCAGCTGCCTACATCTCCATTAATTCTTTGCAGTGGCGCTTTTCTTCCAGTGCCCCCCCCCCCCCCCTCTCCCATTGATGCCCTTCTGACATGGTCTCCTCAGAGACTATGGAATGTTGGGCAAAACTCCACAGGCGTTTCCATGATAACAGCTACCAACACATTCAACTAGCCAGTTGTGAACTGGGAATGGGTTGCAATGGTCATCTGGACTGAATTGGGGGGCAAAGACTAAAATTACAACTTGGCCCCTGCTTCTCTCCCAACATATATATTCATATATATTAAATGTAGTGCGGAACCATGTATTCAGTTTTGCGAGTGTTCTATGTACATTTTTTAACCCAGCGCCAGCAAATGGTAGACAGCCTTTGGCACAAAGCCAGTCATTTGTTTGACTCAGACAGCCGGATAAACCAGGACTAAGTTAGCGATGCAAAATCAATACACGGTTTACTATACAACTAATCGATAAACACTGTTGCACGTTTCTAATGAGCCTCCCAACCACCAATGAAAAAATAAATCATATTAAAATGAAAAGGAAAGGAAGATAGTAAGACAAAAAGGAACTTTTAGTTTCACAATATGACGAAGAAGTCCCTTGTGATTGTGTGTGATTGTGTGTGTGTGTGTGAGTGTGAGTGTGTGTGAGTGTGAGTGTGTGAGTGTCACACTGTAGTGGTAAGTTAATCAGTTTGGTGATGGTAGTCACAGCTCATTGAGGAGTCAGTCTTAGAGGAGCTCAGGTTGTGAGAGTCAGCAGTGTGACAGAAGCCTGTGTGGAGGTGACCATTCGTCCAGAGTGTGGCGTCACTAAGGGAGGTAGCTAGGGAGGGGACTTTAGAGTGGTCATGACTTATGCTTTCATGGTTGGCTTGCTGAAAAAATTTCAGTAGCAGTTAGGCGAGATGGAGAGGGGGAGAGGGAGAGAGGAGACTGAAAGAGGATCTCCTCCTCCTTAGTGTTTTAGTAGGTCTGTCCTTAGCTATTCAGATGGCATTCTGTGGATGGTGAGAGAAGAAACTAAATAAAATCCCAAAAAAGAAACAGCAAAAGTTCTATAGTGTCTGTGTCCTTAGACAGTGGTCCTCAAGCTTTCAATGTGAATAGGGATTGGCGTTTTGAAATACATGGAGAGAAACAGAGAGAGACATAAAGAGATTGAGTGTCTTGTCTTGAATCACTACTGGCTGTTGTCCCTTAAGAGTCCCAAAGGCTCAGCAGGGACAGTAGGCAGGAAGAGGGCGCTCTCCTCGAGTAATGCAGACAATCAGTTTTTCTGTCGAGAGAGGGAAAGGAGAGTGAGATTAGCACAAACAAAACCAAAAGAAAAGAAGCAAAAAGACAGAAAGAATGTTCACGGGGATTACATCAAGTCTGCAGGGTAAAAAAGACGAAACCTCGTAACTCAAAGGAGCACTGCACCAACTAGGCAAACGGGTCATGAGGAAGTTGTGCCTGTCCTTTCTCAGTGTGCATATGCAGACAAATGCACAGCTGTAGCCACAGCCTTCCACTGTCAGCTACAGTCAACCAGACTGGGCAACCAAAGGGGGATAACACAATTATAAAGCATGTGACTTGTCAGGCCACATGACCTCAACACAACTGGCCACACACTGTGAACATAAATACAAAACGAAGTACACAGCGACACTGCAGGACCATGACACACACACACACACACAGAGTAGGGAAGGGAGATCAGATTACCATGATCATGGACAGACATGGGGACATCTCTCTCACACACACACACGCACGCACGCAAAGAAAGAGCCCGTGCAGTGGGGAAAAGAGGTCGGGAGACACACATACCATGCTGGATCATGCACTTTTTTGGGGGGAGGGGGGAGTGGCCTAACCGTCGTAAGATTCCAGCAGAGGCATAGAGCCACGCCTCTCCCCATACATCCCTCCCTGAGAGGGAGAGAGCAAGAGAGCAAAGGAGAGAGAGAGAGAGAGAGAGAGAGATAGAAATGTGGAGTGACAGATAAGCGAGAGTATGACATGCAGGAGAGGGTGAAAAATGAAAAATGTGGAGTGTGAAAGAACAATGGGGCATCATCACGGAGAGCAAACAAGGAGAGTGTGAGTGACGGAATGAGACCAAGAGAATGAACGAGGTGATGAGAAAAAGTGAGAAAAGGCATGGCAAAGTAGACAGAGAGGGAAAGAAAATAGGTTGTGGTTATTTTGGTTAGTTAGTTACAGTGCAGTAGGGTTTGTGTAAGACAGCAGTAAATTAGGAATCCCACAGTTCTGTTACATTAGCACAAAGAGTTAGTGATGCATGCCAATATAACGTGTCTGCATGTGTGCAACCGATGTGTTGGATGGATTTTGTCAGGGAATTGAAGTGTCCAGTCGAGCCTGTTAAGTACGTGTATACGTTGGAGAGGTGTTAGAGAGGACGCACCTGTGCAGCGTCTCTGTCCGTGTCCAGGGCGTTGTCCAAAGTGTTCCTCCGGCCTCTCTGGTCCAGTGTAGAGTACGCATCTGATGAAGCAGAGCACAGAGTTTCATTAGTTCTGTGTGTGTGTGTGTGTGTGTGTGTGTGTGTGTGTGTGTGTGTGTGTGTGTGTGTGTTGTGTGTGTGTGTGTGTGTGTGTGTGTGTGTGTGTGTGTGTGTTAGTGTTGCACGGTGTATCAATACTAAAAAGGCATCACGATGCCTTCACGCGCCAAAAAACGATACGATTTCCGGCGTTTTTAGAATCAATACTTTATTAAAATTAACGTTCTGTGTCTCGTGAACTGCTGCTCTCACTGCTCCTTGCACGCATCTAGGCAAGTGGGGCGTGTCAAGCAGGCAGCTCGAGTGAGTGAGTGCAGCCAACGCGTCAACATACAGTAGTTCTTTGCCGACAGTCCTCGGCCTTGTGGATAAAACAAAAGGTGAAGTGAAATCTGCAACTATTTCGGATACATCGCGAATAGTGAAGGCAAGCCATCAGGTACACAGAGGCCCGTTTGTGAAATATGTTTCAAAGTCATTTAAAAGCAGTAGGCTACGCATGGAACTTGGCTAAACACCTCGCAGACATATCCCAACATTTTTGTTCAAAGAACGACAGGTTAACGAATATGCTATAGAAAACACGACTACATGGTTAGTGCCAAGTTCTTCTCTTCTGTTTTAGTCTAGCCTAAGTGAAACGAGTATGGTTCTCTGGGATAAAGCGAACATTCCTTCATCAATGAATTTTGACGAGACATAACGAGCTGTAATCATAGGGTGCTAACGTGATGAAAGTGCAATGTTCACGCCAGAATAACATTACCATAACTTGTAAACAATCTATTTCATGTTCGGTCAGTACTACTGGTAATATCCGTCATGGCATGTAGACTGCAATTTGTTCAATAAGTATTGCCCAGATGTAGGATAGGCTACCCGAAATGCGCTAATTAAAGCCCACAGCATATAATACTACCAAAGCGTGTTGAGTCCTAATAATAATAGCGGGTTATTGTTATGTGGTAGCAAATCATGTTATCAAAGAAATAGACGTAATGTAGGAATGCACACAGATATATTGCAACAGGTAATGGTGTAGGCCTATCTGGCGAAGACCTGAGTGGTTGGAACGTCGTGCTTGTACACTGGAAGCAAAGAAGACTATCCTCACATTTTTCCCTTTGCAACTGTCAAAGAAATCCCATGAACATGGGAAGGCCTAGGGAAGCCTATACTGTACATCAGATGGCCTAAAGATTAGGTCCCTCTGCATGCAGTAATTTCAACACTGACCTTGATCTAGCCTAGTTTGGCTATTTAAAACTACTTTATTGGCAAAACAACACAATGTAAATGAACTATAACAAAAAATAAAGGACTTAATCACACAAAGTAGGCCTACTATTTTACTGACTATAAAAATAATAATTATGTAGGAAGTTTAGAACCGAGAATTGACCTGCACACTACAAAAGTGCACCGAATTCAACACAAATGACTCAATACACTTGGAGGAGGTATGAGTCCTTTCTTTTCCAGATATCTTAGGATTTCGCCGTAGAAACGTTTCAGTATCGAGCATCGTGATATTTATGGCAGGTATCGTTTCGAAGTCATAATTTTGGTATTGTGACAACACTAGTGTGTGTGTGTGTGTAATACATATATTCATATCCTTGAATTTCCCCTGGGGATCAATAAAGTATCTATCTATCTATCTATCTATCTATCTATCTATCTATCTATCTATCTCTATCTATCTATCTGCGAGGTAAGACAGTTACCTGGTCCCATGTCATTCAGTGGAATCATATCTCTCTCACGGTCTTGCTTGCCTCCTGGAAAGATGACAAAAGAATTTAAGAAAAAACAATCTTAAATTCTTTCCTGTGTGTGTGTGTGTGTGTGTGTGTCTCTAGTGGTAGACATCAGACTGCGTGGTCGGTCCTCACCCCTGTCGATGAGGGGCAGCGTGCTGTCCTCGTAGCCTCCATTGCTGCGCGTGGTGGTCGGGGGGTTGAGGTTCACCATGAAGTCGGACTTCTTCCAGCCGTCCTTCTCCAGCGTGCGCCGCAGCTCCTTGAAGCCCCACACGATCTGCAGCACCAAGCCTGCACCACGCACCTCCCGCTCAGAGCGGTTCCTGAGGAAGAGGAGGAGGAGGAGGAAGAGGGCTGGGAGTTAGACACGGCCTCTGCTGCAGTAAGCCTGCCCTGCTTCACCAGCTCCCCAGAGGAAAGCTCAAAATACTTTGAAAAATTCAGAGAAAGAGCAGGGTCATGGCCGAACACACACACACAAAGCTGAGAATACCTCACTTATTCTTCCCTCACATACACACATGCTCCCCTATTACTCTTAATACTCCCCAATTCTCGACACCAAAGATCCCCAACTTCCCCAAAATTATTTGATGACTGACACACAAACTTATGTCTTAATGACAACTATACAAATACAAATCACTCTGCTGAACTGAGTTCTGTCCACACACATACAGATCCGTACCCGTCCTTGTTGATGAGCACGAGCCTCTCGATGCCTTGCGAGGCGCGCAGTGTCTTGGCGGCCTCCACGCTGGAGCCCACCACCTCGGCCAGCGTGCTGAGCACCGACACCACAGTCTCCTCGCTCAGCCCGCGCACCGGCTGGCTCTGACCCCCGCCCGGCAGGTTGGCCACCAGGTGCGGCACCGCATGCTTCCCTACAGGCACACCCATGGAGGAGGAGGAGGAGGAGGAGGAGGAGGAGGAGGAGGAGGGGGGGGTGAGAAACACTGGCACAGGACCGACTAACAGGGCCACAACACTGCACTCCCAACACCCCTAATCCTTCATCCACATACATGATCAGGGCCCATACAGAAATCACAGCATAGTAAGGGCAGCAGAGCCACCATGAGCATTTCACAGTTTGGATTAGCACTCTGGAGAGGAACTGAAAATGTGTTCTGATCGTAAACTGCTCCGAGGCAAATGACTAACTACCAACAGAAAATTATGTTTTTTTTTTTTCCATCTTCATTTAGAAATCACTATGAAATGAGTAAATGGCAATGCTTCTCAAATCTGCTCGTCCACACGTTTACATAATAGAAATATACAGCTATGGAAAAAAAAAAAAAAAAAAGAGACCACTGCACATTTTTCTGCTGTCATCCCACGGATGCTGAGTGACATTCAAATGAGTTGAAGGTCATATTCAAAATTGAAAGACCACTGCAAATTTGAATATGACCGTCAACTCATTCAAATGGCAATGTAGGATGACATCAGAAAAATTTGCAGTGGTCTCTGAATTCTTTCGATAGCTGCATTCCTATTATGTCAATGTGCCAAAGGCTAAGGTCACACAGTCCCTCTCACTCACACACACACACAGTGAGACTAACCGAGCAGGTCACGGTTGCGGGCGTCAATGGCCAAGTTGCGGAGTGCCCCAGACATGGCACGCACCACGCGGTCATTGCCATGAGCCAACAGTTCCGTCATGATGGGCAGGCCCTTCTCCTGTCGCATCACCGCCCGGATGTACCGCCCATACTGAGGGAGGGAGGGAGAGCGTCAGAGGAGAGGAGAGGAGAGGAGAGGAGAGGAGAGGAGAGGAGAGGAGAGGAGAGGAGAGGAGAGGAGAGGAGAGGAGAGGAGGGAGAGGAGAGGAGAGGAGAGGAGAGGAGAGAGGAGAGGAGAGAGGAGGGGGAGGGAGGGGAGAGGGAGGGAGGGAAAAAGACAGAAGGAAATCAGACATGAGAACCATCTAGAAATCACATGAACTGATTAAAATAGGAAACAAATCTTATTTTTAAAAGCTTCCTCATTTGAGTCATTTCCTCTGTTACTATTCCCAGCTCTGGTCACTTTAAGCGCACGCTGACCCAGACAGCCGCCCACACTTACGCTCCAGCGTCCAGCACACAGGTTCTGCACAGCTCCGGCCGCGGCCTCCAGCACCGATGGGTTCTTGCTCTCCTTCAGGAGTGATGTGTAGATGCGCACCACCTCCGGCTGGTACAGCAGCTCATAACCTGCACACACCACCAGGCATATCGGTGAGTGTTGGGATGCGGAATCACACTAACCAGCAAAGCATCTGCTATTGTTTGGGTCAGCACCGGAATGGTCGACAGTGCTAGCAGGAGAGAGCAAAGCATCAATTTGCAACCCCTCTAGAGCATAACACGATGCTTTGTTTAATGCATCATAGTGACATTTCAGGAATTCTTTCTGACCAATCAAAGCAGTAACGTTTCTTTCTGCTGGACAGAAATTAGCACTTCACAAACAGAATTATTTTTTAACAAACAGAATTATCATCAGAAAATTAATTTATTGCCAATGTGTTATTTCCAGTGTGATACCAGTCTTAGTCTCCAGGGGGCATTGAGATCAATAGGGTTCAATAATGTCACAATTGCTGAAAGATCATATTAATAGGTCTAATACAATATAATATTGTAGGCTAACGACTGAAACATATCCACATGGGGCGATTTCCAGTAATCAACAATATACTTCCAAATCACTTAAGCAACAACCAAGAGTCTGGATTACACAGCCAGTGGATACATGCACTACTCACAAAAAGTTATATCAGGCAATACAATAAGGGATATCTGGCTTTCGGGTGAAATTTAATGTTTCAGTACAGAAAGTACTAAAACATTGAACTGTTGGAATTGTGCATTCAAAAGTTTAGAGAATTAGGTTTAGGTTATAGTGGATTTTAGGTTCATCCTGAAATTTCACCCGAAAGCCGAATATCCCTGACATTTTGCGAGTGTATATGTGATGATAGTGGTTTTCGGAGGCTTCAGTTTTGTAAGAGTGAATGAAAGGATTAGAATGAAAGCATCCTATAAATGCTACATCCTACTGTGGCCAAGCAACATTCCACAGGAGAAGAAGCAGGGTCACAGTCCAACAGCTGGAAAACACTGCATTAAATGGCTGGACCCTGGTTAACTCTTAACGTGAGCGTAGGAGGAGGAGGAAGTGTTGAAGAGAAAAATACATTTCACTTTGGTCCGTACAGAAAAAGGGTGCCCTGTGAGAGCGACACTTCACCATTTACCTGTAGCAGGTGTGGTCCTCTTCGGAATTTCAATCACATCAGCAGATCCATCATCATCCTTCCTCCCTGGACGGGTGGTGAGAGAAAGGGGGGAGAGTGGGTTTTTGGATGAACATTCGAGGTGAACATGTGCCATAACATGACATAACATGTGCAAAAGGGCAGTGAGTTTGTCGACCACAAATCCCAGTTTGCTTTATGATATGCACCATAGACTGTATATACAGTCTATGTTATGCACTGATTAAGCAGACATTATGGATCTAAGTGCAGGAGAAGGGGATATGAGTGGGGAGTCTTCATTCTCATCTTTAGCTGCTTTCAGAATATGATTGGCATAACTGAGGTAATGAACACCGTGCCTATAGGCCCAAACTGACCGTTAGCGTGCAGGCTTTCAGCTCAAAACAAAAGGTTTACATCAGTCAAGCCAGTAGACATCTTCCAAAGCTCATCAACCAAGGTAAATTCTAGGGGTGTCACGGTTCTCCAAATCCTCGAATTTTCAATTTTAAGGTCACGATTTGATTATCAGTATACACACTACCGTTCAAAAGTTTGGGGTCACTTACAAATGTCCTTGTTTTCATCATCAATGTTGTAAATGACTGTTGTAGAAAGAAATGGCTGATCTTTAATGCAATATCTACATTGCCCATTATCAGCAACCATTCATCCAATGTTCCAAAGGCACATTCTGTTTACTAATCTGATATCCTTTCAAAAGGCTATCAAAAAGCATTTTTATTTATTTATTTTCACTTGCTAAGTTAATGTTAACTGACATGAATGAATGAACCACAAAATATTTCCACAGCGGTGATTTCAGAGACACCAGGATGGAGTTCAAGTTCGGTTGATGCGTCCTCTATATCAGCAGTTGCTACGGTGTCTTTTAATTGGCTACAGCTTCACGTTAGAGGAGATTATGTTGACTCCTGCACTCGTGTGTGTTTTTCCCTCCTCTTGGCACGCCTGCCAGACATGACATTAGAGGCGTGGCTACATATCTTTGATTTTGAAGGTTGAGATTGTGAAGTAATTTCGATTGAGATCCGACTTACAATCAAGATAGTGACCTCCCTAATAAATTCCAGTAAATGTTGCGAGCTACGAGCAGCATCAACATGTAGGCACTGATCTGTAGTGATGGGCAAATGAAGCTTTGGTGAACCACTAAACCACAGCAGTGTGAAGCTAGCAACACTAATGAAAAAATCCAATATGGCTGCCACATGTAGATTTTTCAACATAAAAGTCCTTACCCAAACCAGTATATGTAACCAAAAATATTGGTTTGCTAAGGACTTTTATGTTGAAAAATGCATGTGTGGCGGCCATCTTTTTGCTTTTCAGCTAGTGTCACTAGGTTCACACTCCTGTGGTTCACCAAAGCTTCATTTGCCCATCACTACTGATCTGCAATTAACGGACCGTAAAGTAAATTACCTTACTGATTGTATGGTTAGGAAGGACATGAGTAGAGTGTGTGTATGTATGGCAGCACTGCAAGCCTGATCAAGACCCAACAGACCCAAAAGTGAAGATTCGAAGAGAGCAGCTTACCTTTGGAAAACCACTCGTCTGGATCAGGAACAGGTGAGAAAGAGGAAGAGAAGGTGTAGAGGACCGGAGGAGAGAGGGAGAGAGAGAAGAGGCATGGCAGGGAAGAGAGTATTTCAGTATGGAAATAAACCAGCAGCTGTATCCCCAAGCCACCCACACCAATACACAAGCAGGTCTACAAAACACACACACACACACACACACACACAGGCCAAAAGAACCTGCCCCATAGCATGCAACCCCCAGAGCACCCAAGAGACACGTAGCTGGGCATCAGAGCATAGGTTCAGAAGAGCCAAGTCTGGACCATTCAAAGATTTGATTTGAAATCCCCAGCAGCAAGAAACACAATTACGTGCAGTGGTTCACTACACTGGGACTAAGGGGAAAACAGCAACTGCTAAACCCCCACAGTGGCCACATGTTATAGCCTAAGAAATCCACTATACTTTAGAGGAAACAACTGATATGACTGTAAATAAATAAACCATGGTCATTTTCAGAAAGAAAGGAGAGCTGATGCTTCAAATATATTCTGCATATTTAATCATCACTGCTGTCCACTTTCTTTCTTACACACACACACACACACACACACACACACACACACACACACACACACACACACACACACACACACACACACACCTTTGCCCTTGCGTGAGCTGAAGCATCCGGTCTTCTGTGCGGGGACAGGCCCTTGGTTGAGTGGGGCGGCCTCCTGGTAGCGCTCGCAGTTGGGCACCTCTCTATGCACCTGATAGGACAGGTTCCTCAGCAGACACACACTGTTCTCTATCAGCTGTACACATGAGAGAGAGAAGACACACACGTGTGAAACAGGGAGGACTGCAACAGATGGCCGCCACAGATGACCACATCAATATCTAAGTGCACTGGTACTGGTCAGAGGAGGCCAGCACGATATGACATTTGTGGTGTAGCCAGACTTAATCACAAACCATCAAGAGCATATAACAATGATAAACAATAGTGGTTGTGCTAAACAAACCTTATTATCGACAGATTTACAGTCGATCTGTGACTGGACGATATACATGAGAGAATCGACCAATCCATTGCACTCTCGCAGCTTCCTCCTGGCCTCACTGCGCTCTGAACTCACGTTCCTGAGAGAGACAGAAAGAAGATTGTGTTTAAAATAAAATAGCAGGAAGAAAAATAAATATTTACATCCACAATAACAACAACATACAGACATGGAGAGGAGGGGATAGATGGGAGGTGGAAAAAGACATCAACCCAGGAGCAGTGTGGGGATTAGAGGGTGCCGCCTTGTCGGGTTGGCAATTAGAGGGTGCCGCCTTGTCGGGTTGGCACTAGAGTGCAAAGCTCAGGGTGCGAGTGAAAAAGAGTGGTTTCTGAAGCCAAATAACAGCAGTTGAGAGAAGCAGGCAAGAGAAAGAGGAGCACTCAGGGAAAATAAACGGATTCAAAGATCACATTTCCCCTCTTTGTCCCACCATGCACTCTCTCTCTCCCTCTGCCTTTTCACTCAGCTCCAGACCGTAGCGCACACACACTAGCAGCTCTTCTCTCATACACACACACAGGCCATTAAGTTGCTTGTGACAGGCCTGAGGCATTTCCACTTAGCTCCTCTATTTCCTATGTGGTGTAGTTTTCACACATGGCCATACAACAACTCTTCCGTCTAGGGCCGATTTTCATTCCATTCTTCCTTCCTTTCGCTACGTCATTCTCTCCGTCTAAAGCTGCCTCAGCGCTGCTTTTTGTAAGTGACCCTCGCTCCCGCCTCCCCCCCTTTCCTCCCACCATTCTCCCCATTCTTTTACCCAAGCCAGCGTTCTGTGCGCTCACTCCTGCCCCCTCCCCCCCCCGCGGGCTCACCTCAGGCAGCCGGCCGTGTTGGTGAGGGACGTCTCCCACTCCAGGTGTCGGGGCTTGCAGTTCTCCTCTCCGCCCCCGCCTCCGCTGCCCCTCTCCCAGCCCGAGTGGGCCACCATCACCTCGTCTGAGAGCGCGTGCAGCGCGTGGTCCACAATCTCCATCTTCACAGAGTCATGAGACGACAGGTTCCACAGGGTGCCTGCGTGTGGGGAGAGGCAAGAGGCCCAGAGGTCAGTGCGGCGGCATTACAGGTTAATGTGTAATGTGTGTGTTAATGTGTGTGTGCGCGCTTTTTGGGAACAGCGCCAAAAATTGCATATTTTGATACCACTGTTGGCACACAGGACGCTTTGATGATGGGACTTTAATCACTTTTCCTGGGAACTGGTGCGTGTGTCTGGTTCAGACAAATCTGTTTTATTAAGGTTGTTATGCCCTTAACCGCAGCTCGCAGAAATGACTCACAATCTGACTCTAAAAGGTCTACACATGACATTGCTCAACGGGAAGAGGCCATTTCGCAATATGGGCCATTCAATGTACCTTTGGTCACAAGTAAAGTGTGCTTACAGGAGTTGTTTACCTGTGCTGGTGTCAAGTTTCATGATGACTTACAAGGAAGTGAACCATTTTAATGACTATATACTTTAAGTACGCAACACATATGAGGAATTTGTCTTAGTGTGTGCGCGCAAATGGGCCGAACAAGTGTACAGACTGTCACACTGATGTAGATCAAAGCGTAAACATGAAAACTATAGATGAGGGCAAGATAAGAATACTTCTGCAGTATGTTATAGAATTTCACATTCTATAGGAATACAGTAAATCTAAAGGAATCATCTCAAAAAGAGCCGAGTGCATTATTATACAGTGCCACTTCAGTTAAAGAGTGACATAGTTCAGAAGGAAATTTGTATGGCTCTATTTTAGGAACGAGATGCAATTGTAATAAAACTCCTGTATCGGAGCCGTTATCTATTACTGCCCATCCCCTATTTCCGCCCTCTTACGTGTATGTGTCACTTAATATTCATTTCTATACAAACCAAGACGGCGGATTCCTAAAAAAACGCAAGCATCCACTCCATAAGTGTATCTAAATTAGCTATGCACCACTAAATTAGCTATGTACCAAAAATGACATTTTACTGTGACTCAAAGAGCTGTAAACAGTGTTGTTAGAATTTTCAAACGAAAGGGGCAGTAATTGGTACTTTTAGGATATAAGGGGACATGGTTCATCTATGATTGTAGCAACCAGGTGTGTGCAGCGTGGCTTACCCGTAGAGGTCAAGTATGAGAGGGTGATGTGTGAGTGATAGGTGTAAGAGATGGGGCTTACCTGTGATGGTATCGGTGAGGTCCTGGTCGCGGGTCTTGCGCAGCAAGCGCACCAGCGCAGGGATGCCGTCGCAGTTCTTGATGGCGATCTTGTTGTCAGGGTCGCGGCCGTAGGAGATGTTCTTGAGAGCACCGCAGGCAGCGTGGTGCACCTCCTTCTTTGGGTTGTCCAGCATGGAGACCAGGGCAGGGATGCCCTTCATACGGCGCACCTCAGATTTCACCTGAGAGGAGAGAGAGCGAGAGAGAGCGAGAGAGAAAGAGAAAGAGAGAGCGCAAGTGAAAGAAAGAAAGAGGCAAATAGAGGGGGAGAAGATAAAGCAAAGAAAGAAAGAGTGAAGGTAAGTGCCAAACAGAGAGCAGTGAGCAGAAAGATTGATAGAGAGGGTGTGACAGAAAAAGAAAGAAAGCGTGATTAATCCCCTAAGTACACACACACACAAACACAAACACCCAGGGCCCCAGAGGAAGGGCTGAGCGCAGGTGCTCGTCGCCGCTGTACCTTGTCGTTCCTGAAGGTGAGATGCTGCAGGTAGGCAGCAGCATTGCTCTTGACCGGGTCCAGGCGGTAGTTGAGCATGGCGATGACCTCAGGCAGCTCTGGCTGTCGCCATGTGGTGGGGGCTGGGCCCTTGCGGAGGGTGCTGTCCAACGAGGCCATGCTGCCCCTCTCGCACTCAGCCAGGGGCACATTGCCGCCCCAGTAGTACATATCCCCAGGTCCACTCATGTCTCCATCCAGGATGCCTTCATAACTCCTGATAGATGGACACACAGACACAGACAGAAAGGGTTAACACAGAATGATGGCTTTAAATGTGTGAGCCAAAAAAAAGGCAATAAGAAATACAATTAGAGCAAATAGAAGTGGCTGGCTGCCATGGCAACGGAACACTTGTTCCCACCAGAACTAACACATTTGAAATAGACGCACTGAAGGCGCCTTCACAGTTGTCACCCTCAGAAACACACTCTGATCTCACTTCCTAAGCGTCTTAAAACTCCCAATGAAATAGAGATGCAAAGTCATGCTCTGGCACGCTCACTCATGCTCGCATACTCCTTCAGTACCACAAACTCACTTTCATTTATCCTCACGGTATCAACCACAATCAAACAGTCCCTTTCACCCTTACAAACACACAGACACACATTTCCTTACCCAGTTCGGCGTGGTGGCGGGGCGTGCATGGGGTGGCCGTGTGCTAGACGAGGCATGGTGCTGTAGTGCATCGGAGGCCCCATGCCGTAGTCAGGGTCGTCGGCGTAGCCCAGGCTGCGCCGGTCGTCCTCCAGGCCGTAGGGCTCGGGCACGAAGCGCTGCATGCCCGACAGCTCCAGGGCACTGCCCATGCGCCCCACCTGGGGCTGTGCCGCGTATGGGTCCAGCTGAGGCCGGCTGTGCGCCCTGTAGTTAGGGTCCAGTGTGCGGTAGGTGTCAGGCGGCCTGAGGGACAGAGGAGGGGGGAGAGAGAAAGACAGAGAGGGAGAGAGAGAGAGAGACAGAGAGAAAGAGAGACACAGAGAGAGAGAGAGGAAGAGTGGCAGGAGGAGAGAAAGGGAAAAAGGAGAGCAAGCGAGACAGGGAGGGAGGTAGAGACAGAGACAGAGAGAGAGACAGAGAGAGACACAGAGAGAGACACAGAGAGAGAGACAGAGAGAGAGACAGAGAGAGACAGAGAGAGAGACAGAGAGAGAGACAGAGGGATTTAGGAATTGCACTACTGTAAAGCTGTAGTAGGAGCTGGGTAAAGCTTGGGGTGAGCTTAGCTTCCCAACTGGCTCACTGTTCTTATTAGAAGTGGACATCCAGTGTTGAAACACCCCTGCAGACCTTGCTATTTGAGGGTGCAAGGCCAGCAGTGAGTGAGTGAGCCGTTTGGGATGGAGCCGCAGTGGACTGGGCTACTACAGGTCTAATGCATTTCTATTGTTTTAGAGAAAGAAGAGACACAGTCACCAAGTCAGGACACACTGCTCCTTCCCTTGCTGTAGGGATCTATACACAATACAGCTTTACATAACACCAGAGCAGACTCAGAGCAGTGCAGAGATGGAAAAAGTGCACACTTTCTATAGTCAAACAGATGTACAGATAAAGGTTGTACTGGAAAAAGTAGAGGTTCTGACTTAATTTATTTACTAAAGTGAAAGTAACAAAGTGGAGTCTGAAATGTAGTCAGCCAGCCTTTTTAACGATTTTTTACGGGCTGTTAACTGCTAACTTAACCTCATGTCACAGTAACAGGGGCACAACTACACATTCTGATAAAGCTGTATTGAACCAAAGCACTGCTACGCATTGGAGCCTATTTCAAAGCATGGAGCGCAACCATGACCAATTAAGTCCTGTAGGTCATGAGGCTACTAGCCTACACATTCTTGTCCATGCAGCAGTATATTATGATCGTGTGTGACAATCTTTACAAAACAGGTAAAAGATAAAACAATGAATTTCCATTCATTTGATACCAAAAAATGGATGGTGTTTTCAGAAAAAATTTAGCAATCGTGTTACATAACTGATCTCAATATTGAACAACATAATTGTGATAATATTTTTGCTTATAGTTGCCCTGAAACATCATATCCCCACTAACATCTTTGGCCAATCTGGAAATGAACGTGCTAATGACAAGGCAGAAAGATATGCAACACCTCCTCTCCTGCTCACAGCACCAAAGTACACCAAAGAGTCAAATCAACACCTCATCTCACACGTTAGCTGGATGCACATGCTGCCAGGGGCTTCATTAACTCCCTCTCAGCTCAGAGTGTGTGAAGCGCTTTCTCTGACAAAGAATTCTCTGAACTCGTATTTTCGGCAACGTGTATATTTAGTGCAAAGTATGTAGTTGGCTTGTACCCTCGTAGAGCTCATGGGAATCTGTTAAGCATCTTATACTATACTAGTGTTAATTTTAGATCAGGCGAGGCGAGAGGAAATATGTTAGATCCAGCACGACCTTTTTTCATGACTAAGGCGAGGAGGCGATGGCCCAGGGCAGTATTGTCCTGAAACACTGACTAAGACTATCTTAAGATGCATTATTGTTGACCTAAAAAAGACGGGACTAAAATGTTTTGCATGAAATAAAAACTAAGATAACATTTCTCTTCATTTTAGTCTACAAATGAGAAGACAGAACATCTAGCTGTTATGTTTTCAAAATATTCGAATGAGTTCATACGCACCAGCTTTCCTGTAGGCTAGTCTGTGCTGTTGCTGCAACCCTGTGGCTGCAACCACCCAAACTACATGGAACAAGAACACTGGAGATTTCTGCAAGAGTTAGCAAAGCTAACTACCTAAACTTTATGCCACAATGCTACATACCCAAAAGTTGAAGCTTCTCTCATACAAATTAACATCCCCAGAATGTCCATCCGAAAATGTTCATCATGTATTGTCAATTATTTAACTAGTTAGACTGATGATGCAAAGTTTGCTAGCAAGTGCTAATATGGAAAGTTCGCTAGCAGGTTAGCTATGGGCTAAGATGGAGAGTCTGATTAGGGGAATGTGTTGTGTTTGGTATATATAAGCATCTAGCTGGTATGGAGTAAAACATTAATACTTTGGCCTATGACAGTGTTTCTCAAACTTTTTCAGTTTCAGGACCACTAAACTAACCCTAGCTAAAAAAAAGATTAGACCTACTTCAACAGTAGCCTATAATTAGTCTACACACAGGCCTACTCACTGAACCACTTTGCTTATTGTGTGGATTCAAACTGTATGATTTAAACTGGCATATCTTACAGACGGTGTTGCAGAACTGTTTTTTACATACAAGTTGGTTCAATATTACAAACAACTCATCTATATTATATTTTACCCCGCCTGCTTTCAGGACTACTTGGATAGCTTATGGACCACCAGTGATCCTCGGACAACACTTTGAGAAACACTGGTCTACTGAATATGACAGTGGTCCAATCAAATCTTTACTGTCTATGGTCAAATCCCAGCCGAGCTATAACTGTATAAATCAGAATGAGTAATTATAACAGGCAGTAGCCCTGTGGACACAATAATATTAATGGAAAATTAAGATGTGTGAAACACTATTTGACTCAAATTGTAATCAGAAATAATTTGTTATAAAAAAAGACTAAAATGTGTTGACTAAAACTGACTAAGACTAAGATACCTTTAGTTTTCTTTTGACTAAAAACTAGACTAAAATGGCCGAGACTTTTAGAGCGGCTAAAACTTGACTATCAAAATGATATTTGAATGACTAAATATGACAAAGACTAAAAGGACATTTCGTCACAAGACTAGACTAAGACTAAATTAAAATAGGTGACAAAATTAACACTATACTATACACACCTAAAACCAAGGGATACACTGACAAAAAAAAAAGATGTTTTCAAACACACACACACACACACACACACAAGATACCAACCTGTAGTTTGGGTCCATTCGCATGCCACGGTTGAGGCTGGCATAGGCGTCTGAGGGTGGGCCGCCACGGTAGTCATCGTAGGCACCTGGTGGGCCGTAGTGGTAGTTTCTGGGGACAGTGTTGGTCGGGTAGTCCGCTGGACCACCCAGTTGCCGGTACATGGGTCCTCCGTAACCCATCCCAGTCACAGAGTTGCTGCCATCCAGGGACATTGTGTCCGACATCGACGGGATGACCGTGCGTGTGGTGGTGGTCTTGGTGACCTTCTTAACCTGGTGGAAAGGACACAAAGGCGACGGGGGGGGGGGTCAACTGATTAGACAGTGTCGATTACAGCAGGTCAAATCTGGGTCAGTTTTGGGCAGATAAACCCCCATCGACACCTGACGGGGAATTTCAGTCGTTTGTCTTGCTTTGCGTGTTCGATGGTGGGAGATGTCATTTTCAAGGATAGTGGTATGACAAAGCCACTGTGCTATATTTCCTGCCTTTTTTCAGGCCCTGTCAGCACTTTAACTTGGCTGTGGCAGATAACAGCCAAGAATAGCACTGGCACAGAGGAAAAAGTTGTCCTTATCCGCAGTGAGTGAGAGAGAGTGTGTGTGTGTGTGTGTGTGTGTGGCATGTGTATGTGTGTCCTTGTGTGAACGTGAGATTGGTCAGTGTTTTGCTGGATGGGAGGGGTGGGTGGTGTTCTTACTGTGGTTTCGGTCCGGCGTGTGGTTCCGTCATCGTTGGTCTCCACGGAGACGACAGAGGGAGCCTCCTGAGGGTCCTCCTCTACAGTGAACGTCTGCTCGACGACATGACCTGGGTCTAACATCCTGTACTGTAAGGACATGGACAGAACAATGGTGAACCACAGCCAAGTGCAGAGAAGCATTTCCCTCCACACACACACACACACCACAACAAACAAACACACACACACAATGGCAAAAAAGTGAATGAACAGCTGGCCAAAAAAGTGGGGAAAAACAAACACACACTCAAACCTACCTGTGTCCCGTTGATATATCCCTCGCTCAGTTTGAGTCTCTCTAACTCCGCATCACCAGTGACACGCCCGTTCTATAGGAGAGAGTGTGAATGAGTGTGTGAGCCGATAGAGCATGCACACACACACACACACACACACACACACACACACACACACACACACACACACACACACACACACACACACACACACACAGAGGATTACACTCAGGACGTCACAACAGCCAGTGACCAAGTAGCTGAACAATTCCAAACATTCAGCGCTGCAGGTTACTGCAAGACACTGGGAGAATGTATGGCTGATTCAATGACACACACACCAATATGCGACTGGTCTCCAAATCCATGCAATGGGGTTGAAAGAGAAGAACGGATATCAAGTTCCCACACACACTCACACACAGAGAGCAGCGAGACACACGGATGCGTGGCTGATGGGAGATGGGTGGACAGATGGAGGACGAGCGCCAGAAGAAGACGGGCCAGTCAGGGAATGCTCGAGGCAGCTTCCGGGAAAACGCTCTTTGGTCCGTGTGGTAAAGGCATGCAGCCACACACACGCCCACACACACACACACACACGTACACAAATACATTAGCCGTTCCTGCCAAAATGTTCAAGGAGAGTTGCTGGCCTTGCCACTGTGCTGCGTAGAATAATCACTGCTTTGGTTGTGTGAGCGTTTACCCATTTTCACCAAGGTATTTGGTTGTGGTGGTGGTGGGGAGGGAAATGATGGAGAAATGTAATGGCTTTGATTCATCTCTAATATCCCATCAATTTGCAAACACTAATGCTTGTGATGAAAGCATGCTTCAGAAAGCGTTTTTAAAACCTTGGCACAATTTCACTTTGCCTTGAGTCAGTCCATGCATCTCATCCTGCCTTCAGCCCAGCAGTGGTTTGGATTCCAGCTGAGAAACCAGATGGCAAACAGCAACAACCAAGCAGATCTTCCCCTCCAGAGGAGAAGATTCAGAGACCAGATTCCTCGTTGTGCCTCGAGGACAACTGATCCCAGAGCAGTGAAAGTGTGATGCGTTTGCTTGTGCGGACCTGCCCACAGGTAGGGTCTGTGAACTGGCTGGCATGTTAATGCTGTTTAACTATGTCAACAGAGAGCCGATAAGGCTAGTGGCATTCCAGAACCCTGCTGGCCTAACACGCACTAGCCAGGACTTATCTCTGTACGAAACTCACGTGGTGCAAGATAGTGTATACATGTGTATGTGTCTGTGGAGAGTGTATATATGTGTTGTGTGTGCCAGTGTGTGAAAGAGAGACAGAAAGAGAAAGAATTTAAAAAGGGTGTGTCCAATAGGTAGAATGTGGGATAAAGTTTCTTTGAATGGAGCTGGTGGTAGAAACATTGTGTTTTGTATTTAACAGAAACAGAAAGTATTTGGTGTGCATTTGCGTATGTGAGTGTGATAACTGAAAGAATCAGGGTTAAGCACAAATGTAGGCTGAGAGCGGACCCATCTGAGGTCGTTCACACAGACGCACGCACGCACGCACACAGGAACTGGCTTAGTGTCACCATCAGATCTTGGGAAAAACTGGGCGTGGCCATCAGTCACGGTTATATCATGAGGGCCTGAGTCTCCAGCCGTGATAAGCGACGGTTGAGCAAAGACAGAGGGGCCTGGCCCGTCCCCTGGATCCTTCAGTTCACTCACGCAGGCAGATAGGCAGCTTCGCTCCTTCTGAGAATGTGTTGAGCAACATCCTGGGAGAGGGTGAAGGGCCTCTCTGTCTAAGGCCACGGAGATAATGGATCTGACTAACTGAACCGGTTTTACTCTCCCTATGAGCTGCACCACCGTGGTGGAGAAGGGGTGTGGGACATGGCTGGAAAGGAGGAGAGAAAGAGAGAGGGGGGAGAGAGAAAAAGAGAAAGAAAGAGAGAGAATGAGAGAAAAGAGAGGGAGGGGGTAGGAGATAAAAAGGAGGGAGTTGTGTTTTGGTGACATCCAATTAAAAATAAAAAAGACAAGCGAGTGAACATCATTCAACACAAATTCTGTGAGTGTTTGACTGTTACCAGATAAACATTCCAAAGCAAAAAGCATCCAAGGCAGACTGCCTACTGTTAGACGGTTTGTTATGACACACAGAGACCCAGCAGCATGCATGCAAGCACCGTGATGGAACATGATGAACCCCCCCCCCCATACACACACACACACACACAAAGGGTGGATGGAGAGAACGAGCGAGCAAACAGAGAGGAGAGGAGAGCAGTGGTGGCGATGGAGGAGTGTGGGGTGGAGACTGGATGGGAAGTGATGGGTGTCGTTCTTTCCTGTACATGCTGAGCCTGCACATACATACACACTCCCAACCTGATCTGCTATCACCGTGACGGCACAGTGTGTGACGGTCAGGACAGTGGAGTGGTGGGAGATGACCGACACAGCATACCGTACATACACACTAAGAGAGATGAGCAATGGAGAGAGCATGGGTGAGGCGGAGGTGGTGCAGGGTGGAGAGATGGGATGGAGAACAGCTGATGATAGTGAAACACTGGCAGGAGTGTGTGTGCGTGTCTGTGTGTGTCATGGGCTTGGAGTCAATGGGAGTCATGTGGTGGGTAGGGAGCAGGTTTGAGTGGTCAAGCTGGAATCTGAGGACAGCTAAGGGTGATTGTTTGTGACAAGGGGGTATGGGGTACATGTAAGCCTGGGTGCCAGGGGGTTGGGGGTGACCTAGGGGTAATGTGGATGAGGTGGTGAAAGTCTCATGCTGGGTGGTGACGTAGTAGATGCAGTGAAGATGCGGTGATGACCGTTCCCAACATGTCAATGTGTGTGTAAAGGACAACCGCATCTCTTATCAGTCTAATGTCGTCACTTACTGTATCTGCTCTATGCGGTGTCTGTTTTCGGCTTAAGAGTCCCTAAAAGGGTCAACTAATCATCAAGGCCTGAGAGTAGAGGACTGGGCGTCTCTAAAGGATGATGATGACACCGGAGGGGGACGTTGGGAAATGACTCAGCAGGCTGGGAGGATGGGCTGGGGGTGGGGTGGGGGGCAGTGGAGATGGAAGATGATGAGGGGTGGGGGGCTTTTAGAGGGCGGGTGATGGTGGTGGTGGTGGTGGTGGTGGAGGATGTGGGGTGTTACCTGCAGGGTGGGGAGGGGGCGGGGGAGGGTACCCGATGGTCCCACGCTCCTCCTCTCCTCCTCCAGAGCCCGAGTCAGACGCTCAAACTGCATCTCCTGCTCCCGCACAGAGGCCAGGAGAGACGCCGCATTCTCACAGTGCTCCATACACACTGAGAGAGAGAGAGAGTGTTACACACGCACCCACACCCAGACAGACAGACAGACAGAGCAAGCCCCAACACCAGTAAGACAGTGCGCTAGGCATACAGCAGGCTGACCACATACTGAGAGATAAGTATAGACAGAGCAAGAAATTACTCATACAGAGTAAGCAGAGATCAAGAGCGAAGTACCCAATTAGGATGGGGGGGAAAAAATCCCCAAAGGCCCAAACACAAGAGACCCACAGACAAGGCATGACGCAGACACGCAATGACTCAGAGAGCTCCACTGACACACACACACACACACACAGGACAACTAGTAATGCAATACTTCCATGTAGTCTCCAATACACTCCAATTAACCCTCTGCCATGCAGATTGGTGTGTGAACTGAACAGACAGAAAGACAGAAGTAGAGCCTCCCACACACATTACACACAGACAGAGACACAGACAGACAGACACAGACACACACACACACACAGTACAATGGCACTACACATAACAAGAGAGCAAAACATTCAGAGAGACACGCCCGACGCAACACACACCAGGGTTCATGTTGAAAGCCAAAGATAGAAGTGTCAGAGGGAGCGAGGAAGAGAAGAGCTGGCACACGAGCTCCACTAAGTGAAGAGAGTGAGTGCAAGCAAACGACTGCTGATAGAGGTGTGGTAACACAGTGCTGCTGCAAAAGCACCTCAGGAAAGATACACACATTCACACACACAAGCTTGTAGGCATATGGCTCATGTTGAGCATGAATAAGACATAAGGCTGGCGAGGCTTCAGCACCATGTCTATGTAAGGCCATGTGAGTGTGTTTGAGTAGAAGGGTGTGTGCGTGTAGACCCACGGGTCTCATTCCCATCAGAGAGTCAGCTCGGACACCACCACCACTCAAGCTGTATGCCTCCACTTAGTGACTTCGTGTGGCCATTTCCTCAATCATAACCGAAAGTGTCCATTAAAGAGGTCAACGTCGCCATCTTGCTTGACCTCAGAGTGAAACTGTGGGCAGACATCTTTAATGGCCCTCCTGACCAACAGGAAGAATATCACCCTACTGTTCCTTTTGTGGTTTTCATACGATAACATCCGTTAGGTTAGCGACCTTCATTACAACAGAAACACTGTCAACACAACATAGCTACCGACCTCAAAAGGTTTTGCCTTCCTTAAGGCTACGGACAAAAAAAAAAAATGAAATCCACAACAATGCTGCTGTTCTTGTCAGGATGCCACTGTACATGAATGTTCTAAACACACAACTAAACGAGCGCCAGCGTATCTAACAGCTGTCAGAAGCAAATGTGTCCTTTTTATCAGCACCTCACTTCGGCTGAGCTAACTTGGCCCTTTTGCCTTGTAAAGAGAGTTCTGTCTAACAAAGCAATACTGTGGAAAAACAGAAAAGACGGGGCCAAAGCGGCCAGAAAAAAAGAGCAAATTCAGGCACCAGTGCATTTATTAGCACCTCTCTGGCAGGCTGCCGCAGTAGCGTCCACAGTGCTATTTCCAGGTGAGAAAGCCTGTCGCGTGGAGAAGCAGGGGCCTCGGAGTTATTCTGGGCTCCTGTCAGGAGAGCAACAGCCGCAGTCTCACCGGAGACACGGAAAAGTAACTTCAGCCCAGCTTCAGAAAGATACTCTCAGGCCTACATGCTCTACACATCTGACTCGCTGATTTCTGAGGATAAAACAATCCCTGTGTAAAGAGAACAACCCCCGCTCGCTCCTGACTAGACACTCCTGAATTAGTACACGCCCACACTACCGTGCATATCTCAGTCCCAGACCGCATGATGGCACTCCCAGGGAAATATGGATGATGTCATTTGCTGGCAGGAAGTTGTCTGCTGGTCTGGGATGACATAATTTCAGAGCTTTCAACTTTCAGCCAATGTCTCAACAAGCCAGGGGTGAAACCATGACACCAGCTTCTGAATTACACATTACTTTTAACAGGACAAAAATCAGCTGGAGAGATATGAGCACTGCTGTGTTCAAGGTAGCCAGGGGACATTATCCGCAGCACGAACAACCTTGGCCCTTATTTAGGCTACACTGTCCACCAAAGCCTCGTCATGCTGTCTTTCAACACTGTAATAACAGACAGCGAAACTGGGACAGACCGTTTCTGATCAGGTAATCAGGTCATGTGCGCCTGTGATTGAGGACACTGGTCATCTGTGACTGAGCGGCTCTTTCACTGACCAGACCACCTGGTAAATCTCTCCCAGCCATGGGTGTGACCTTTTGTTTGGACTTCAAATGCAAATAAAGGCCAGGGTAGCCTAATGGCACGGTGTGGGGAACATAGCAAAACGGACTGAGAGGAGTGACTCCCCGAGACAAAACAGACAAGAAGGCAAAACCAACAAACACAAAAAACACTCAGCAACACACATCCAGCAAAGAAGACAAATCAGGGCAACCCCAGTGGCAGTGCAAATACCCAGAAGAGGCTCGGGGGACCAAAACAAATCCCACATCAGCTTGGCGCTTGACCTCAAACCAAATCTTAAAATTAAAACGTTGCATATCTCAAACACTGGAATCACCCCAACGGGGGCCAGACCGGATGACTGTTCTAAAACCACCCTGGCCACCCTCTCCTCCTTTGCCAGTGCGAGTAATGAATATTACACTTCAAATAACTTCAGCCCAACTCTTACACACACACGGGAAATATTTGCAGCTGTCTGTGTGGCGTGGGCCTGAAAACAATGGGATGTGTGTGTCAGAGAGAGAGAGAGAGAGAGAGAGAGAGAGAGAGAGAGAGAGAGAGAGAGAGAGAGAGAGAGAGAGAGAGAGAGAGAGAGAGAGAGAGAGAGAGAGAGAGAGAGAGAGGGGGGCAGTTGTCCTTGAAAACACAGACACAGCAGTGAGTTTCGTCGATGGCTACTGAAACTGTTTTCCCCACCCGCCTTCCACCTTTTCCTCCCAGAGCAAACACACTCACACTGACAAAAAGGCAGGAAACACACACACACACACACACACACACACACACACACACACACACACACACACACACACACACACACACACACACACACACACACACACACACACACACACACTCTCTCCCTATGACACGCATTCCAGCTGAAACTGTGGCATGTCAGATCCTGTCTCAGCTGCTCTGAATGGCTGAGGGATCCACCCCTTTCCCGTACAGCCTCTCTCCCTCTCATCTCTTTAAGACCTCGCTCTCTCTTTCTCTCTCTCACACACTCTTAAACCTGCTCTCCTTTACTCCCCTCCACCTCTATGAAAGGTGAGTCAGCCCGCATTGTCTCTGAGTAACTGACTGGTTGAATCTGATGTGATGACTGTGTGAGTGAAAAAGAGACACACACACACATATATATATAATTTCTCACACACACCTGCAACCAGTCATGAGTCATGACCCCACATTTCAACACCAGCTTAGCCATTTAAGGCGAGACACGGCAGGTGAAAACATTGTTTTTTCATGCACTGGTCAATTTCGAGATTTTGAGCTAGTATGTTACCTTAGCATGTATTCTATCACACTACTACAACAAAAAAAGTCTTATTTATTATATTGTGTCTGCTCGCGCCTGTATATTTCTCCTAAATTCAGCAAAAGTTAGCATTACAACCTTGCATGCACTCCCGCGACCATGGTCCAAAACATATCATGTGTACTACCGAAAGCTCTGTTTTTCCTGTATCACGCTATGTGATCCATATATGGACACTTCGCGCAACCAA
The DNA here is from genome assembly GCF_017589495.1 of Alosa alosa. Lineage (NCBI taxonomy): Eukaryota > Metazoa > Chordata > Actinopteri > Clupeiformes > Clupeidae > Alosa > Alosa alosa. Next base: position 39,244,879 of record NC_063189.1, read on the forward strand.
TCGCGAAAGTTCAAAGGCGAGTCTAGGCTGAGAACGGAATCTCATTGGCTGTCTTTCAAAGCTGTTTTCTCAAAATGAGTTTCCTCTCCCACTCTGAGTACGAAAACTCCACTTCAGAAGCACATACATACACCAAACTTTCTAGACCTATGCCTAACTATATGTAGAAGATTTTTAGAGGGGTTTGTTGATATATTATTCCTAGCCTGACTAACATGACATTTTATGCCTAAAAACATGGCAAAAATCGATTTTTTAGGGCTATTGACATCATTTTCTGATTTACAGGATTACAAAAGTAGATATTCATAAATCCCTCTGTAAATGTTTCCCCATCTAACATCTGAACACAATGAAAACATAATTTTGAACCTGGCCGTATCCAATGCTCAGGTTTCGTGCCTTAAAATGTATGCCAATTAGGGCATATTTAATTAGATAATGCCTAATTTGCATATGTAAACATTAAATTACAGAAAAACTTTCATAGTGATATCTGCTTGTTAAAAATGTTACCCTATTCACCTGTAGTGTCTTGCCTTAAGGAATTATGGCAAAAGATGACACTGGTGCTGTGTAAAGCTATGGTTCCTGACCATTCATGACACTGGTGCTGTGTAAAGCTATGGTTCCTGACCATTCAAGCCTGTTTCTAGTTTTACCTATTAAGGCTAAAGCTGGCGTACAGAGACATGTAAACTGATCCTGAGACTGCTGCAATACCAGTACTGCTAAGAGCAATGAAATGGTTGATGTTTGAACAGTCTATCAAAAATGAAAAGGTCAGCATAACAGGTCTTTGTACCCGTCACTAGAAATGGCTGCTCAAGGGGGGTTGGGGGGGTAGAAGAAAACACTCATCTGTTGCTCATCCATGCTAGATCAATACATGAAGTGGGGGGAGGGGGGGGGGGGGGTGCAAAGCAGACCAGCCCACACAAGACAAGTGGGGAACACCTGCTGAACCAGGGTGCTTGTGCAATCATTATCCATCTTATGACGGACGGACGGACAGACAGAAACATGGGCATTATCCCTAAGCAGCAGAGAGCACCCGGAGTAATTCAATTTGCCTGAACACTTAATCATGTGTCTCCTAATGGCGCTGGCATTAGATTGCTAAGCCACTTAGCGGCCCGGTGCAGAAACACCTAGCATAGCCACACGGAGTCAGTGCTAGCAGCACAGACATGACAATGCGAGTGCAGGGGCTGAGGGCAGTTGACATATGCTTCCTTCCCACACAATTAGTGGATGTGGAGGAAGCCCCCACGTTGCAGTGCATACCACAACACACAGCTGTAACAGCCACTCAGCGAGGGCCAGCAGCACTCACATTCATAACCAGCTGATATGGCTGAAGGCAGCTGCCCCAGACTGCAGGACTCCTCTGGCTGCAGGCAGAACACAGAGGACCTGTATGAAGCCCCGCTGAAAATCAGGAACTCTGAGCCTTCCGCACAGGTGCAGCAAAAGATGGCAAACAGGCAGGCACACAGATGAGGCGGGTACGGTACAGTACACATATACCCATACACCACACAGACGCATGAAATATGCACTACACCCTAGTTGTCCTGGCCAGACCATAATAGTGGACAGAGCTAAAATGCTGGTCTAGCTGGCCCAGATCATGGTTCTGCTGACTCAAGGCAAATTTGAATGAGAGGAGCCAAACCGTTAGCCTTGGCGTGGCTCCAGACTAACGCCTCCCTGAACTTTGGAACACAAACTTCCAACGCTCCTCAGCAGACACTCAGTCAGGCACTCAGTCACCCAAACACATTTGCCCCTGTCCCTCACACATGTCATGTTAACTACAGAGAGAATACAGCTGTGGAACCCCCAGTCATGTTTGGGCGAGTAAGAGTTCACTGGAGGTGTGTTCATGCATGTGACTTGGTCGGTCATGCTTTGGCCATAACTGACGCAGCAAAGCCAGCTAACGGAAATGCAGGAGTTGTAGCTTGTAAAGGTAAAGTCTGACCAGGAAATAATGACTGTCCTATCAGCTGTGTCATCGGGATGAGACAGCCAACACAAAGCCGAAAGCTGAATTTTGAACACAAACGATGAGGTAACCAGAGAGAGTTCAGAGGTGAACGCTTCCATTCTCTAAACCTCTCCGTCTCTTTTCAAACCAAACAACTCCCTTCCGTGTAGGACGGACACACCCTTCTCGTAACTATAAACCTCTCATTACAGCGGTTCAAAAATGATACGTCTGCTTTAACGGGCAGCGCAGCGTACCAACGCGTTACTTTTAATGATATCATAAGTTCTATATAGGTTCAAGACTTGCACCACTGAAGTCCGTCTTGTCCTCATTGCATTACTTTTTTGGTGTAGCCTACGTGTGTGTGTGTGTGTGGTTGGGGGGGGGTGACATGTAAAAACTCGCCCTTGCTCTCTATAGAAAACCTAGGTCAAAGGAGACACGCCCGCAGGACATGTGGAATGCACAAAAATCCCAACCATGTCTGACTGTTGTTCTGAGAGAAACAGCTTAATTTCACGGATTCAGACAGACGAGTCAGTCGCTCTGGTACAAATTAAACCTTTCACCAAGCATAGAAAGAAGCTGTGCATTTGCCATCCTTTTGCCGTCTGTCCCAAGTTGTTTTCTACTTGCAGGTGAATTGTGTGTAAAAATTGTGGGGGACACGGCGGACGCTGCCGAGTGCTTCCATTTAAAAACACAGAACCACGCCTGCCCCTTCCCCCACACCCCTTCAACAAATACCCACTCAACAGGTTTCTGCCCTGCTTTCCTGACTACTACCCAGTTGATCCAAAACAAGGAGACGTCGAGTTTCACTTTACATTTCAATTAAAACCAAATTGTCTGAAAAAGACATGTTCATTGCAAAGCGAACTCATGTATCATATTCATCCCCGTTAAAGAATGCTTCTTATATCCACAAGAACAACCTCAGTATATACCAAACACGGCATGTAGCTGGGTTGGCTAACCAACTTACTACCAAGTTATTATGTCAACAACTACTATCACTCATCCAATGATCACAAACACGTCGTTACTTTGTACCACAAGGCAGACACCCAACACGGTCTATTTAGCTTATGTAGTGGGTTACCTGTTGAAGACCTCCACTGCACAAGTTACATTTTGAACCAATACAGACGCGCACTTCCGTGAACACAGGTGTTCACAGGCTTTGACCTCGCCTCGATTTTGTTCGACAGCGTAAGCCAGCCGGTGAACGAGCGGGAGAGTGTATGGGTGTTCAGTAAACAACTTTGATGTAAAATTACTTTTTAGAAAGTTACAATTCTACAACGTATTACACGTTGTTCAGATCACCACGTAGCCTATTCGCCCTCTTTAGAGCAAAACTCGGACAACAAAAATAGTATGAAGTACTAGCACACACTAATGTCTGACCGTTCTAGCTCTCGCTACCATAATGGGTAACATAAGATGGATATACCTGGTAAACGTGAACTCGGCAACAAGAGATTAACGTTAAAATAAAAATCAGAAAATGCTATGATGGACCCGTTTCAGATGATGGAAAATGTACACACGTCGGTAACAGAGTGTTGCCAGTTTCAATGGTTTATAACAAACTGATACCATGAACTAAAACGTAACACTTTCTATGCAGCGTTAGCGATAACGTCGCTGGTAATTTGTCGTAATGAGACGAATCATTGATTTTGACTAAGCTATGGTACGACAACCTTAAACTTATTACATCCAGACTATTACGTACATGTGACATTCTTAAAAGAATATAAGTATAATGTTCGTTTACATGGACATACACACAATAATATATCGTAAACGTTAGGGCTATAAGAGTACGTTGGACCCAGGCATAATGCTATCTGCTAGCAATCTAAAGTATGCGTTGCGGTAACCACTTGCTAGCTATCCTTGGTTAGCTAACGTTAGCCAAAGAGCTAGCTAGCGACAAGCCAACCAACTTCATCGTATGCATGCCAGCAGAATTCAATTTACGACTAGAAAGTTAGCGGCAAAGTAGCGTTAACATGTAAATCAAACAAAAAATACACACACATAACTACATTTCAGTGTCCAAATAAGTCTACCTTTGTCTTTTTGTGCAAGTCCGGAGTGTGGTTCGGGTCTCGGCCTATCGAAACAGGCTGCTATTGCCAGATACTGATTTCCAAGCGGTAGGAAGTGATTGTAATTCCAAACGTTGCTGAACGAAATTAGGGCGTTATAGCCCCTTCGTTCATTCACTGTTTCAGCGCGAATCCTTCCAAATCCTTCTCAATTATACAACACGTTGCGCCCATAAAAGGTCTCACAGAAATCGAATATCAATGAACATGAACTTTTGTACTGGTTTTAAAACCCACCTTCCTAGCTATCTTCCTCGCCTTGTTCACTTCTCTTCCCTCTTCGTCGCGACTCCTCCTGTTCTGTCTCCTCCCCTACTTGGAAAAACCACACACTAGTGGCCACTACCGTAATATCAGAAAGCACGCGCCTCCTTCAGTTTTACACATATACCCACATTTTTTTTTGTCCTCATTTTTATTTGCCTGTTACCAAGTTTGTACACCTGCTGTCAGTGGCCAAGGGTAAATTAAAAAAACTCACATGATGTGCAGGGACATTTAAAAGAAATCCATTACCATAAAAAGTCATTACTGTTGCACACAGTGTGTGTCACACCAACACATTCGGCTCATAAAATGACTCTAGTCACACTATCACAATATTGTGTGGGCTAATAGACATTTTCTTGAAAATGTCCCTCTAGCCTATGCGATTGTAGCCCAACTGCCATCAGTCGCTTTTCAGAAAACACCATGACTTTCACCTTGAATGGAAAAGACTGCTGCTGTATCAAAGTCATGGAAATGACCACATTTGAGCTTGAAATCAGTGACAAAACAGTCATTCCAAACGAACTGTTACACATGCCCTCAGTTAAGGAAGATGCTATGAGACCTGTCACAGATGTTGGCCTATAGAACAAACCTCATCAGCACCGGGACAGGGCCTAACCAGCTTGAGTTAGCAGCCTCTACTGTATACTATTTGTCTGACCAATTAATTAATATCACTGAGAATTGTATAAGCATAAGAAAGTATATATACTCTTTTGATTCCTGAATTAGTGAAACACACTCAGCACACACTTATCCCGGCGCAGTGAGCTGCCTGCAACAACAGCGGCGCTCGGGGAGGAGTGAGGGGCTAGGTGCCTTGCTCAAGGGCACTTCAGCCGTGCCTGGTCAGCGTTCGAACCGGCAACCCTCCGGTAACAAGTCCGAAGCGCTAACCAGTAGGCCACGGCTGCCCCTTGTACCATGCAATAACAGGAAGAGCGAGCCCAAATAGTTTAAAAACGCTCATCTTGAAATAGTCATGATTCGCACATTTCAGAGCTCAGAGATGTCTTCAATAACTAATCATCTTAGTATCAGCATTGCATTGGACATTAGGGTTTATTGAACAGGCCAGTGGTTCTCAACCATTGTGCTATGATGTGAAGTGTGGAATTTTGTGGAACCCGAAGAGTTTTAAAAAGGCATCATAAAGTGGTTTAAAAAGTAACCTAGGCTGCATATTTATTTTGCAGCTCAGTCAGCATCATGTAAGCATAAGCCTATTGCTGTGGTCTCGGCTCATGAACACAGAAAAAATATGGTCATGAGAATGAACACACTTGTTATAGCCTGGAGATCAATAAAGTATCTATCTATCTATCTATCTATCTATCTATCTATCTATAATAATGTGTGTGTAGCCTAATATAATTCATAATCAGTAGTCATAAGTCAGTGTGCCTTGGCATTTTGGTTTGACTTTTGGTGTGCCTTGATGCAACGGGCTATAATGCAAAGATAATTTACTATGAAAACAAAAATTATCTACAATACCATAAAACAAAATTAGCAAAACAGCCTAATAGGTTAATGCTCTATTTTTTGCATGTGTTGACCATTGATCTTATCAGCCCAATTTGAGGTTCGGGAGCTCAACGAGCAGGGTTGGGTAGTAACGGATTACATGTAATCTGGATTACGTTATCAGATTACAAAAATCAAGTAACTATAATCAGCCCAGATTACAATAAAATGTATAATCAGATTACGTGTAATCAGATTACAGTTACATTGTTGGGGATTAGCTGATTACATTTTATCATGCAAATAATGCAACTTTTTTAGGATAGCCTATTAATTTGACAAGCAGTTCATTCGGATGTTCACTTTTTAGACTTTTTTAAGATATAGTTAAGAACAAAATTATTCATACCCCTGGCAAATATTGATTTTCTCATACCCTTTTTAAAAAATCACTGGACACATCTTTATTTACCACCACAGCTCTCAAAATGGTTCATATACCCACTAAGCCTCTTCATGTCTCCACAATGATTGTAGACTGCACCTTTTAAGCAGCAATCTGGGTTTTGAGGCAGGAAAGATTATTTGCCATCACTTTGGCCTTGTGCTCACTTTTTTGACGGATTGAGGTCCGCTCTAAAATGTTGATATTGTTCTCTGTTAACCATTTCTTGCCTTGTTTGGCTGTATGTTTTGGATCATTGTGTGATTTAATGTTCAAATGCTACCTTTTGGGACAGCCATGGCCTACTGGTTAGGGCTTCGGCCTTTGGGCTTGCCGGTTCGACTTCACTAATTCACGGATTGGGATAAATGCAGAGACCAAATGTCCCTCACAGGATCAAAAGATATACTTACTAACTTACATACTATTGGGGCAGGTCTCTCGGCACACTGCCTGATCTTTTCCTCCTAATGTAGCCTCTTGTTTTAGTGTTACTGTTTACTTTGAGAAAGTCACCAGGTCCCCCTGGTTGAAAAATAATAAATCCCAAAATATCCCAAAATAATAAATTTCTCACCCCCACAATTGAAATGGACATGGTGTCATTTGGGTTTAATGCTTTCCTTTTTTATGCCAATCTCAGGCCATGTCCCTGGGTCAAAAAAAATCCAGCGAAAGCTAAATTCTTTGTCCAGGTGTGCCCTTATAAAGGTTAAGCGGAGTTGTGCATGTTTGGAGAAGAGCAAAGAAAAATAGAATGAGAATTCTTTCATCAATTCTGTGGTGGTGTCTTTTACTTAATGGGCATATTTATTGAAGTAATCTAAAAGTAATCCTAAAGTAATTAGATTACGTTACATTTTTTTGGTAATCCAACTGATTACGTTACTGATTACAAAAATTGGCATGTAATTTGTAGTCAGTAATGGATTACATTTCAAAGTAATCTGACCCAACCCTGTCAACGAGTTAGGTGACACAACTTGCCTTGAAATGTTTGTAATTTCTGATAAGTCTGGCCAATATTTAGTTATTCAAATCATATATTAAAATGTCATACTTGTTAACTGTATAGGTGCATTGCCTTTCTAAACAAACCCTCATAATATTCTGTGAAAATGGTTGGGCCAAATGATTTGTGTAGCATGCAAAATCAGTTGATATGAGCTGCCATCTGAGACTAAACCGTTCAAATATGAATCAAACAGGCTACCCGAGTAAGGCTATTGTTTTACAGACTGAGGAAGTAATTTGTTTAACGGACTATAGCTTTTCAACTCAACACAGAAGCGGTGGGGTGAGATTGACTATGGCCGCTCTGCCTCTACCATGCCACCCCACATCGAGGGACAGTTGCTGGATACATTAGCCTCTGCACAATCTGTTCTGGTCTTTTGTAAGCCTTAATGTCTAGTATTTGCTGATATACCAAGAATTTGCAAAGCTTCTTTATATTGTACCTCTTTATAGTGCTGACATACAATAATTCACTTCTAAAATAGTTTGAAGAACTCTTCAATGATGATGTATTAGTACAGTGATATTACTTTTTAAAGTATAAAACCCACATTTTATTTTTATTTTTTATTATGTTATTATTGTTGAATGGTGGCCTAGGGGATGTACTGTCAGCCATAGCTTGACCCCACATGAGTTTTGTAAATTCAGAGATGCAAACACATCCAGCCACTTTTGGGGAGAAGATTTGCAACCCACAGCAGGATAGGCTACTGGATAGGCCTACCTGTTAAAAACATGCACATACAAATGTTATCTGTGTGTTACCTGCTTCCCTCAAAGTATGAGGCACTTGAGTATTGGAATTTTGCAATAGGCTTACTGCAGCTGCCTGGCTAATGCAACCAGTTAAATTTCTGGAAATCATCCATAGGCTGCCTTTTGCTATTTAACTGGTTTTGGTTCAATGCATGACGTGACGGGGCCTAGACCAGACCTAGGACCTAGACCATGTCAAATCCCATTCGCCCCCTCTTCTCTGGTATTTACGGCACATGCGTAATAGTTCGTCTGTGCTGTTCATTCGGTTACGCATCATACTGTATCGTACCGCTGGATGGACGAGCTCTCTCAGTTTTTGCTACTTAAATAAGACGTGGAGGCATTCAGCGGCCTATCTCTAACATATTTCTATCTGATTTTGTCTCCGAAAATTCAAAATCCCCCTCTGTTTAGTCTATTACAGACATAATGCTAGAGCTAGAGCTTTTCTACAATCAGTTGTCCTCCATCATGGAGGTTCTGGTGAGATCCGCTATAGCAGACATTGGCAAACTAATGGAGGACTATACAGCTTCGCTTTTAGAAACATCCCGATGTCAGAGTAAAAGTGAAGCTGTGAAGCCGTGCACATCTATACTGTCAGATCAGGGGGATACAGGAACACCTCGAAAGGAATGTACTGTTCTTGGTCAAAGACTTAAGGATAACATAAACTGCAGAAGTGACAGTGATCAGGTGGCAGCTCAACTCGATGGTGGACATAGTAAGTTTTCTCGGGAGGTCACACATAAACATATGGTTGCTGGTTCTCTCATACCAAACTATTAAGAATTAAGAATAGCTCATATTCCTCAGGTTTCTCACTCCATGCTCATTCTCCAGAAAACAAACAGAAGGATTACCCTGAACAGACCACTTTGCATCAGGACTGCAGAGTGTGGAATGACCAGCAATCTTCACAAGAAAACTATCCACAGCAAGAGATATATGTCAAAGAACATGTAAGCACTATCCCTGTCTCTGTGAAGGTTTTAGTGTTGCAGTTAATTACAGTAGCCATATGCAACTTACTTGTATGCCTACTGATACACAGAACACTCCCTGTCTAGGTAAGACACGAGTGATCAATGAGTGAACTGTGTGTTTTTGTGTATACATGTAGACCCATTTAACCCTGAAAGAAGAGCACAGAGAGCCTTTGTCATGCCAGATTAAAGAAGAGATGCAATTGAACCCAGTTCCTGGGTCAGAAGAGGGCTGGAGTGAAGGTAAGGATTAATGTAGTAATTATTTAATATTTAAATGTAAATATAGCCTGATGTTTAAATCAGTAATTGTTTTGGCACAGGTTCAGTAGCACAGGTAGTTGAAGAGTTGCAGGTTTTTGAAGTTTCATGCTGTTAAATTAGTCCTATTGGGATAATGGTACCTCTGGTGATATCACTTTCTAATGTTATCTTATGTTCTTACTTTATCTACTATGCAGAGCAACATCAGGTGTGCAGCATAAAGATGGAGAGGCCAAGTCCCTGTATTCAAAACTCACCAGCAGGGGACAGCATAGAGCCATATGGTCTCTTACTCACACAACATCACCTGAGTCCACTGCAGTCTATCCACCAGATGGAGACAGAGAGTCAAGGTCCTAACCCAGATTTGGCTACATTGGAACCAGACTTGTATATCGGTACCCTGGGTAGCACCTTGCCAGACCACTTCCCTCACCGCCTATCCTACTCCGACCATCCTCCAAATTACCCTCCCCTACCTACAGACCTTCATGTCTCTGGTGAGAGAGCAGCTCCAGGGCTTGGAGTCCCCGCTGGCCATGGTAGTGAAGTGGCAGTGGCACAGAAGCCAAGAAAATCATCCATGCTTGAGCGCTTCGCGTGTAAATACTGTGGACAGGGCTTTGCCTACCTCAGCCAACTGAAGCGGCACATGCCCAAGCACACCAAAGAGCGACCGTTCTGTTGCAGTCTCTGCGGCTTTCGCTTCACCCGGATGAGCCACCTGAAGAGGCACGAAAGGGCCCACACAGGTGACCGCCCGTATGCCTGCGAGGTGTGCGGCCGCAGCTTCATCCGCAAGAGCCACTTGGACCAGCATCTCAAAACACATCGTAGAACAGCACTGCAGTATTGTACACAATAGTGCATTGGCATGGAGACGAAAACTGTGTTGATGTGAGATGGAATTTTGAGTATTTACTGATGTGGAGAAAAAGATGTGCTGTAGTAGACCAATAAATAAACCTTTGCGTCAAAACTAATGAATGAATGTTGTTTTGTATCGTTTTCTAAACTCATCTCATCACCACCAGTAGTGATACATGTTTGCCACACACAAAGAATAGAGTATCTTTAATGGTCATTGTCACAGTACAACAAAAGTTAAGTGCCATCCTTAGTGCAAAGACTAATACTAAAAACAACAAATAAGATTAAGAGAAGAAACACATAAGACATCAATCACAGATCCACATTCAGTATTGCACAGAGCCCCAATTACAGAGACCTTCACCTGTTAGAAAAAAGGATTTCATGTTAAGTCAAAGATTAGCAGTGTGTTTAGGGCAGTGTAACAAAAATTGACCCTCAGAGTCTCTGCTGGGCCTTCTTCACCAGCACAGCGGTGTTTGCACCCAGGTCATCTGTCAAGTGGACTCCCAGGAAACGGAAGTCTGACACCATCTCCAGATAGTGCCTGTTTATGTTTAATGGCTGAATGGCAGTTCTTTTCCTCCTGAAATCCACAATGAGTTCCTTGCTCTTGGCTGTGTTGAGGAGCAATTGTTGTCTTTTCACCACAACTTTACCCGCTCCACCTCATCCACAAAACCTCAACCACCGGAGCTGTGCATTGGGGAGGTGAGCAAAGAAACACAATTTAGGGGTTGTGGATTCTGCCAGAAGAACCAAGAGTGTACCAATCAGAGTACTGTCATATTCACCTGTCTGATAATAATTTTAAATGCACAGAGAATTAATATCTTATACAGCAGGGTCCCTACTGTACTGTACACTGGCTACAGAATGAGTGCACCCACAACAATAACTTTCCTTGAAAGTCTCTCATCCAGGTTCTGGCCTAAACCTCCAGGCCACCAGGCTTTTTTCTAGCTTTACACAACTTGAGCCCTGCCCCTGGGAGCCTGTTTCTAACAATTCTCACTGTACACTTCACCCCAGCTGCCATTTGCTAAACACTGCATCTTTTTTGTTATTTTGATCATTTGTCATTTTCTGCAAATACATGCTCTAAATTACAATATTTTTATTTGGAATTTGGGAGAAATATGTTGTCAGTAGTTAATTTTACTGCTGTTATTAATTAATTTTACAACTGTTAATTTTACTCAAACACTATAAATAGTAATATTAGAGAAACTGATAATTGTGCAGTGGTCTCTTAATTTTTTCCAGAGCTGTATGTGCATGTGTAGTATTCATTATTGGTCTAAATGGCCTCTCATAAATTGCTAGTAGGCCTATATTAATATCAATGCTAATAGTTATTTTACATTTCTGTATAGAAGTACCAGACTAAATCTGAAATTAGAGAGTTTTATCTGAGAGTTTGACAGTATCTGACACTTTGCAGTTTGCACTTTGCTAATTTAGAACCATAGTTATTTTCATCTGCAGTGTAGATTGATTCCTTATGAACTATAGCGGACAAAATGCAAATTTGATATGTGGGATTGGATTGGTACAACTATATTGCTGTTCCTTGGCAGGCAGGGATGGGCAGTATTTAATACATTTATTTAAAAGTCGAATACAAAATATAAAATATTATTTTGTCATTTGTATTTGATTGGGATTATGGAAATGCCTTCATAATAGTAATACTTTAGTGTTTTTGTATTTTTAAAATAGGCTACACAGTTACACAAAACATTCTACAACCCCAAAACAGAAAAAGTTGGGACATTGTGTAAAATGCAAATAAAAACAGAATGTCATAATAATAAGTCTCGTAAACCCATATTTAGCAGCAAAAAGGACATAGACAACATATCAAATGTTGAAAAGGAAAATTTGGACTATTTCATGGAAGGTATATGTTAATTTTATATTTGATGCCAGCAAAATGTTTTAAAAAAAGTTGGGACGGGAGCATGTTTACCACTGTGCTGCTTCACCTCTTCATTTAACACAATTCTGTAAATGTTTATGAACTGAGGAGAACATTTGCTACAGTTTTGAGAATGAAATGTTGTCCCATTACCCCCCGATATAGGATTTCAGTCGCTCAACAGTATGGGGTATTCTTAGTCATGTTTTTCATTCCATTATGCACCTAATTTGACAAATCTGGACTGCAGACAGGCCATCCTAGTACCTGGACTCTTCCTCTATGGAGAAATACTATTTAAATATGTGCACTTTGTGCAGAATTCATTTTGGCATTGTTTTTCTGAAATATTCAAAATATTCCCTGAAAAAGGCATTGCCTGGATGGCAGTAAATGTTGCTCAAAACCTGTATACATCATTCAGAATTGATTGTGCTTTGCCAAATGTGCAAGATGCCCATGCTGTAGGCACGAATGCTCCTCCACATCGTCATAGATGTTGGGTTTGGAACTGAGCACTAAAACAAGTTGGATAGGTTGGATACTTGGATAGGCCCTCTCCTCTTTAGCCCTGATGAGTCCATGATTTCGAAAAAGAATGGCAAACTTTGATTGGTCTAACCACAGGACCTTTTTCCACGTTACCTGTCCATTTTAAAGCTCAGGCCCAGATAAGAGGGTGGTATTTTCTGGATCATGTCTCAATACAATTTTAGCTGTTACATTTTGGCTGCAGTTTTTGAATTGAGTATCAAACTGGGCATATAGACAATGGTTATTAGAGGTTTTCCTGAGCCGATGCAATGACGGATGGTCTGGAGACAGGTATGGTGTTGATGCAATGCCATCTGAGGTCCAAAAGACCACGACCATCCAATTTGTTTTTCAGCTATTTCCCCTGTTTGCAAAGCTTTTTCTGGATTCTCTGAATGTTTATGTTCATATTATGTCCTCTAGATGATGAACTCTAGCCTGACGAGCCAGACCCACATTAAAATGTAGGGTCTGGGCACTCACCGTTCGCAGTGCTCAGTCCGAGGGGCGGGATAATCGGTTGTCTTTCAAATTCCCTCTGCACGCAATAGGACAGTGCTGAGTCTCATGCGTTTCCCACCAGCGGAGCTAATTGGCTAGTTCAAACTTTTGCCAACTTAAAACAAGCTTAACTCGTGTCACACTGTTGGCCAACAGCAACATCCATCTTCTTTGTTTTCAAGTAGCAAGGAATTCACGCGGAACCATTGCAAGTCTGCTGTCATTATGTTAAGCCCGCCTAACGACTCTATATACGATTTGATTGGCCTGATAGAAGTTTAATTTTTCGAGCTCACAAGCCAACGGAGAGTTGCTAGACTAGCCCTGGAAGCAAATGTAATTTGCTGCCGCTAGGGTGCGTCTAGATTTCTAGGCTAGATGAACTCCCTAAATACGTCACAATTTCATGTTAAGAAGCATTAAAATGACATTGTTTCATCATTCATCATCATTTGTGCACACAGGTTTACACAGAGTACTGAATACCACTACATCTTTACTTCACCCTGCCTCTCTGGGATGCTCTTTTTCATACCCAATCGTGTTGCCAGTTACCCTAATTAGTTTTTGTTTTCTTTATCATTACACAACTTTTCCAGCATTTTGTTACCCCCATCCCAACTTTTTTTGAAACATGCTACTGGTATCAAATTCAAAATTAACATATATTCTCCATGAAATAGTCAAATTTGTCATTTTCAACATCTGATATGTTGTCTGTGTCCTTTTTGCAGCTAAATATGAGTTTAAGAGATTTGAAGATTATTAGGCCTACATTCTGTTTTTATTCACATTTTACACAACGTCCCAACTTTTTCTGTTTTGGGGTTGTAGTTTTGAATGAAACAGAACCTTATTGTATAAATGATTTTTTCTAATTGAATCATGTAAGGTAAGCGTATATGGGTGGGGGGGCGGTTTGATTAAACCACAACACCTGCAATTAAACAAATAGGCTTGGGTCTACATGTTTTTCTTTCAAACACAATGTTATGTGACGTTGAACAGACCTATTTTGCCACATCAATTAATTCATCCAACAGAATCATCTAAGATCAACGTGAAGCATCTAAGCACTGAACCAGTATAACGTAAAATGAACTCAGGTCTGTGTTAATGAATGTTAGGCTCTGATAGGGACAATCCTAATCCTACTCTTATCACAAGACTGCAGCAAGGAACTGCAACGTCAAATTACACTGTCTGGATGAGTAGGCTACGCACCACGCGCAGACGTCTGTGTATGCATTGTAGAGGAACGTAGGCCCACGCGTGGATTCGATAGGATGGCATCAAAACACTAACAGGATTACATTTGTCCGGACAGATTAAGTATGGACGACAGTTTACATTTTGCATAGCTGGGTTGTTCGAAGATCGAAGAATGCTGGAGGCCTAACCGAGTGGGATAAACGTTTTGGACTTGTCAGGTAGGCTATGGAGCAATTAACCTGCATCTTATAGGCTTTTTGATTAAGATATTGATGGTTGTTTGGAGAGGAAATCAGGCTACAGTCTTGTTGTTTTGAAATTCCTTTCATGAATTTAACTGCTTGGTGTTCATGGAACAGACTGTAGATTAGATTGGCCTAGGGTATAGGCTAATCTGGATTATCTAGCGCTTGACTAGGCGACTAGGCTATATAAACTAATACAGCCTTTTACATTACTTGTATAATGTAAAGTATAGGGTAGATATAGGCTGGTATAGGCTAGTTATAGGCTATGTATCTTGTTGTATTAAAAAAAAAACATAAATAAACAACATTCGGCAATATCCATCTGAAAAGGTCTATTTGTGTAGACTATGACATTATTTTCTCTCAACAGGTCTAGGATGGATTAGAACAGTCCGCATAATGTCATGCATAGACCAATGAAGCAATTCATCTTAAGAAATGTATGAGGAAGGAAGTTTCAAAACTTCAGGAAGAGACCGTTAAAGCATGGGGGAACAGTCTTATGCGATGCTATTACAATTGCCAAAAATCTCCTCGGTCTTAAGTTTTGTCTTTGTACTTTATTTAGTGTAGCCTATTTGTCAGTGTCGTAGAAGTCATGATATGTGCCACAGCTCAATAGTTACAGTAGAAAGAAAGCAAGACCTAGTATCGTTTTATTCGTAGGCATTTCCTGCAGTTGTTTCTACAAGGGACTCTGTACTACACATGCTAAATGTACTATGACATTCAAACCTGAAAGTGAAAAACAGAAAAAGGGGTTGCAGTAGTAGGCGTACCGTGAACACAGAGGGTGTAACGGTGTTGTAGCAGTCAATAACGTAACTAGATGCACCGCATAGCGGTACAACATACGACCGCCGCTCCGTCCTGTATCCTCTCCACGAAAATAAATCACGCTTGTCAATTTGTCTCCATCTCCTACTCCTACTCTTGCAACTTTTGTGTATGCTTGTATGTGTGTGTGTGTGTGCGTGTGAGTGTGCGTGCGTGTGAATGTGAGCGTGCCTGTGTGTGCATGTGCATGCGTGCCGATCTGTGCATGTGGATGCGTGTGTGTGTATGTCAATTTGTCTCCATCTCCTACAGCCTGACCGATATGGGATTTTGAAGGCCGATACCAATTTCGATATTGAGTTTTTCAAAAACTGAATTTTTAACGCACTGTAAAAATGTTCTCCCAAGGTTCTAATGGCATTATGTATTTGAATAGGCCTAACTATCGAGTTTCCTAATGAAAGAAGAGTAGAATAGAAAGAATAGTAATAATAAAAGAGGTCTTTGTTCTACCACATTGCCACAAACTACATGCGTAAAGACTCTCCAAAGAAGTAAGATCAGACCGGCGGTTCTAGGATTTTTCTGAGACAGGGGCCACATCATACACTGAGGGGCCAAGAACCAGTCAACATCCATGCACAAAAAATCCCTTGTTCAGTAAGGCAGTGGTGTAGGCCATGTGATATGCAGGACTATGCAGTATACCCACTTAAAAAGCATCACCATCTCAGTATACCCACTTAAAATAGGCAAGGATAGGTATTAACATTTGGGGTTGATCACAGTATACCCACTACAGCTAACTAGACTACACCGCAGCAGTAAGGTGCATATATTTCACCGGTCTCACCTTGTTCAAATACTTTTGCTATAAGACTAAAAAGCTGATATAAATCTTAACAAATTTCCCATTTATTTATAATGTGCATTGAAAACACAATATATAAAACTAAAAGACACTTCAGCGGAAATACATTGATATTTTAAACAGAAATCATATTTGTTCAATCATATTAATTTTTGTTCAATTGGACAAGTTTTACTTCAACTCTTCCTCGTTTTGTTGATAAGAGAAACCACTTTCACTGCCAGTTTGCATACATTTAAATAAACAAACACACACACACACACACACACACACACACACACACACACACACACACATAGCATGTGAGCAACAACTACATCATATTTACAGAAGGATTCCATGGACCAAATTTTCACCTCAACGAAGGAACCACTTTGACAGTTTATGACCGCAATGCTAGCTCTTCTAGCGGAGATCAAAATAAATCATCAATCATCTCTGAGAGAGAGTGTAAGGGTGTTTGTATGGTCATGTTTTTAAGCAGTTATTATAATAAGCTTAAAATAAAGTGATATTACATGGCTACGGATATTACAAACAATTTTTTTTTTTACCTAGTCAATAACGTAATAAACAACCAATAATAAAAAAAAGTAATGTTATTGGTTCAGAAATTACATTATTGGCAAGTTATTACATTATTGGTTTTATTACACTAGAATTATTACGTTATTGGTCGTTATTACGTTATTGGCTGTTATTACATTATTGGCTGCTAAAGAGGTTGAGCGGAACTTGTGAAAAACTGCTGCAATTTGCCTTACACTCCATTTGGAAACTCACAGGAACGCAGCAGCTGCTGTCAGCTGAGGAGGATGCTTGGGTGCGAATCAGGGTTGGGGCTGCGCTACAGGCTGACCTTTGTGTCAGGGCTACTGGAGTGCCTGTGTTTTGCTGGTGTGGTGTTTGGATGGGCCTCACTGGCCTTTGTCCTCAAAGCGGATGGCTACTTCAGTGACCTCTGTGTGAACAAGACAGAGTCCAACAGCACTCTTCTGAATACAGGTGCCTGCATTATTTACCTATATATAAAACTTAACCTGGGCTGTGTCCACAATTTGATGAGGGCTTGTTGTCTAAACATGATGCGGCTGTAGAATATACCGCTGATTATTTAACATTTTATGTATGCTCCTGTTTTTTTAACCTTTAAGTAATTATTTACTTCCACAAAACACACACAAATCTGCACAGATTGCAGTGGGCAAGATGAGCAGTTCTCCTTGGTCTTCACCATTGCTTCCTTCCTCAACAACTTTCTCACCTTGCCCAATGGCTTCATTTTTGACCGCTTTGGGACCCTAGCAACAAGATTTATGGGAATGTAAGTTTATTTAGAATTTCTACATGGGTGTGTCAGATAGTTAACCAGTGCTGCACATGAACATGGCTATAACTGAAAATGGAGAGTGTTGGGGTCATAGAGATTAACAGACGTTTGTGAAAGATAAGGGCCACCTACCATTCGTTGCATTATCTGCAGCTAATTTCTTCGAAATCACACTGAAAAAAGTAAGGACTTTTATTCTAGTTAGTGTAACTATTTGAAATGCCTGCAATTTCACATGTGGCCCGACACGGACCACAAAATAAACTAGTGCATATTCTACATAGCTTGTGTTGGGGCAATGCCAGGTGAAGTATATCTAAAATATTCCTTCAAAATGAATTTGAAGATGATCAAAAAAAGAAACACAAAAGTGTACCCCCAAAATAGGCATACTGCATACTGTCGTCTTAAGTTACTGCAGCTGTCCATAGTACTCCATAGTGGCAAAGCTGATGTAAACATTACCATTCTTTCTCCCAATGAAGGTTGCAGGTTAACGAAACAGAAATTTGCATGCTGTGAATCTATTATCCATTACCCTGCAAGGTCTTTTTACTTGTGAACTTTTCCCTACCTCACACAGAACCCTTTACACCACTGGGACCCTGTTGGTGGCGGCATCCAGTGCAGGTGAATCATTTGGATCGTGTGCAAAATAAAAGTCACTTTCCCATGTCAACAAATCTCACAGATCTCTATTTCTCTTTTCCCTTTCACACATTGTCTACTCTCTTTCGCTCTCTCTCTCTCTCTCTCACACACACACACACACACACACACACACACACACACACACACACACACACACACAGCACTGTCCACCTTGCTCTTCCCAGCTCTGTCCTTCATTGCTGTCGGTGGCATTTTGTTGCTCATAACAAATATGCAGGTATGAATTTTTGCTTCTGTTGCTTTACACTATTCATCTCTGTAACTGTGAATCAAACCTATTGCTATTCTGCTAAAAGCAACCTAACCCCCACCTCTCTGAACACATCTAGGTGGGGAACCTCTTTGGCACACATCGCTCTACCATCATCACCCTCTACAATGGTGCCTTTGATTCTTCCTCTGCCATCTTTTTTATTATCAAGGTACCTGCAGTTTGAACGTTTGAACTATAGTATAAATGCTACACATTTAACATCATGATGTAGAAACTCATTTCACTCATTTTCAACAAGTGTTGGCTACCCAAGAAGGTGAGAAGGTCCCTTCTTCCTGTGACCTAGCTTTACATTGTGCAAAACCAGGCACTCTGGGTTTGCATCAGCAATATCAGAGTCTGGGTAAAACAAAATGAGTTTGAAGGTCTAATTTAAAGAGTTGCTTTAAAGCATGAATGAGTTAATAGAAATTGTGGCATTCTAGGAATTACTGAGAAATTGGGGTTTTATTGATTTGAGATGGTCGTTTCCATCACCAAAATGTAAACAAAAACATTTTCTTGTTAATGTTGGTCATATGATTACTCTCATTCCATAAAGGTGCTGTTTGAAGGTGGGATTTCTCTGCGTCTCTCCTTCCTTGTCATTTCTGCATGCAGTGTCATCCATTTCCTTCGCACCATCTTTCTCATGCCCATAACACACATTCCTCATCCCATCCCAGAGGGCTACGCATATGGGTGAGAGAAACCATAACTTCCACACTAGCAGATGCAGTCAGCCACAGTGGGTGTAGTCTGAACACCATGCTGTACCCTACTTTAGATGTTCCCTTTGACTTGCGGTGAACTTGAATAATCAAACGATGCCCAAATCTATAATCCCTTTGTTTATGTTGAACTCATGTTAAAAAATAATAAGAACGATCAACCTATGTAATGAGCTGAGTGAACCCCTTTTCTCCTGTCCTGAGGAGTGAGTCAAGGGGGCAGCAGGGCAGACTAAAGCTCAAACTGATAGGTAAAACAAGACTGCTGAGACCAGACTGTTGTACCTATAGGTCTAGATTATCTCTGCAGGGCTTCATGGTTCCTACTGACCGTAGTATCACTGTGTTGATTGAACAGAGTCAGCTGTGGAAAGTCCAATAGCTACAATGTGGAGGAGTATGAGAGCTCCCGAGCAGTTGAGCAGTCAGGGGGAGCCAAGGGACAGAGGGAGATGGATGAACTTTCATCACAGCTAGAGGATGGACACCGGCCTCGGGACACTCCAGAGGAAGGTAGTGGTTGGCCATTATGGCTACCAGCTAGCTACAGTACATGTAAGAATGTGAATGGAAATGTATATACGGAAAGTACTGTCTCTTTTGTGTTGGCAGAACCAAGTTTCCGGTCCTGCTTCCTTTCCTGGTTCTTCTTTTGGCACCTGCTGTGGCTCTCTGTCATGCAGCTCCGCCACTACCTCTTCATTGGCACCTTGAACCCAATGCTCAACCGCCTGGCCAACCAAGACCCCACCCTGGGTGAGCAAAACATTATCCAATATGAATAAATATGCGAAATATGAATATTTCATGTGAAACAGCGCATGTTAAAGTGTGCCATCATGGACACTTAAATCACTGTGCCTCCAGACTCAGTGTCCTATTTGTCCCTATTTGTTTTCCAGTGAGTCAGTACACCAACGCCTTCGCCTTCACTCAGTTGTTTGGAGTTCTATGTGCTCCTTGGAATGGCCTCCTCATGGATAGACACAAGGGCAAGCCATTGCCATCAGGTGAGCATTAAACCTACATGTACTGCATAAATCAATAGATTAAAAGGTAGATACATCTTGATATGGCTAAAGGCGAAGTCTTCAAGGCTAAACACACACCAAGCTGATGTTTAGGTGGTGAATATACTGTAGCATCATAACATTCGCCTCAGCTAACCCTCTTCTTCCTGTGTTTTTTTCCCTGCAGGAATGACGGATAGGGAGGCCGACCTTCGCTCCGCTGTCCTCTCCCTCTTCCTCACCTCCCTCCAGTGCCTGCTGTTCTCTATCTGTGCCACGTCCCCTCTCCTCCCTCTCCAGTACCTCACCTTCATTCTGCAGGTCGTCAACCGATCCTTCCTGTATGGTGGAAATGCCGCCTTTATCAGTATCGCGTGAGTAATTAAGTATAGTGGTGCCTCACTTTTCCACATCTCTCTGAATGGAACAGTCGGCTCAAAATGCAAACTCAGCATGCATGGTTCACAGTCACACTACACTTCAATTGTAAACATGTCAGCAGATACACAATTATTTCTGTATTTTGCTCCAAGGGGAACTGAGTGACCTTTGTTATACTTCAGGGCCCAGTCTCCCGATAACAACGAAGACACAGTCTTACGAGGTTTTTCTACGATTCATCTTACGATCGTTCGTTTAGTTTTTCCGACTGTTTCCCGAACATGGTCGTAGCGTGAACATGCGTGCACTGCTCTTAAGATGCTCTTAAGGGGAGCTGTCCATGTTAATATTCTGAAATATCCTCTAATTTGATGGTGATGTCAGGTGACTGCACGCCACAGCTATAGGCCTACCGTTTAAACTTCGGATCTACACATTAATTCACATCAATACGAAAATAGGAAAACTTTGACATCCGCATGTAAGCTTCCCAAGTAGGCTTTATACCACACACAGACATAATAATTATTTAAGATTAGATTGTTGCACCGTTTATGTCTGTGTCACTTAAGAAGAAAGAGGTCGAGTAAGAAAATCAGAGAATGTGTTAAATAACATATAAGATTTTGACGCAGCACAGACTAATCCACAGGTTCCTTTCTCTGCTTTTACCTCATAGGCCTAATAAAAGATAGATAGATAGATAGATAGATAGATAGATACTTTATTGACTTCAAGATATAGATTATAGAAAATATATAAGATTATAAAAAATATAGCCTTCACTTAGCAAAGATAATGGCAAACTATTCTGGCAACGTCTTGTTTCATAACTTGATTGCATTTTTGTCCGCTTTTAATCACATTATTATGACCAATAAATGTATGCTATTTTGCACACTAAAATCTGATTCATCACAAGTAAATACAATAAAGAATGGGAACATCAGTTGGTTAACGTATTCTAAGTTGTAATTCCTCTGTATGTCCTGTTGGTGACCTCAGTGAGAAGTACCTGTTAAGACGCTCAGCCTGTAACGAGAACTCTGGAGCACTAGATCTACAAGTGTTTTCACGACGCGCTTAAGCTACGATGGTTTCGGGAAACAGTCGGCAAATATTAAGACGTTCGTAAAAGGGACTTTACGGTGCTCTTGGGCTTACGATGCTTTCGGGGAACTGGGCCCAGATCAACATGACCTTAATTACCCACAGGTTCCCAGGCCAACATTTTGGGAAGTTGTATGGCTTGGTGATGTCACTATCTGCTGTAGTGTCGCTACTTCAGTACCCCTGCTTCGCCCTGGTTAAAGCACTAGATGGGGATCCATTATATGTAAGTGTTATGCTTTTCTACAATGTATACAGATGTAGAATGTCATTAATGCATTTTAGAGAAAAAAAGAATGAATACATGTTATACTAAATGGATTTTAAAGATAGGAACTGTGAGCAGATGTTGTTTAGAGAAGCAGGTTGTTGTTTAGTTGCATGTTTCCAAGTAGGGTTGAGCAAATCTTCTCAAGGTAGAGAAGGTTTGACCTCCACATAGGTCAAATCTCTTTCTCTATTCAAACATGTCTGCCTTAAATCAATTAGTTACAGACCTCAGTATCTTTCAGCCACATTGCTTGATAACAGCCCTTTTCACCCTTTTACTCTCTCTCTCCTTTTCTTTATTTCTTTCTCTCTCTTTCTTTCTCTCTTTCTTTCTTTCTTTCTTTCTCTCTCTCTCTGACCCTCCCACCTCCCTCTCTCCAGGTCAACATTGCCTTGACTCTCCTCACTTTACTGGCTTTTATCCATCCCCTGTACATCTACATCCACTGCAGGAGACTGGCAAATGAGAGAGAGACATTCTCGGACATTCCTTTGAGGGAGGCCAGTCTCTAGAGGGGATTCAAATCCTGGTAGTCTGACCAGCTCAAACCAGCTGTGAGAGTTTTTGGTCTAAAATCAGCAAGCTACTACCTAAAAGGCAAAATTTGCATACTGATAAAGCATTGATGAAAGCATGCTAGCTGGTGTCCTCTTGGTAATATAGTTGGCAATGCCAAGCTGTGTTAGCTTGTCTTACATTTTTGCAGGTACCACATCTACATGGTAAGCAAGCCTAAGGGACAAGTAGGAACAACGGCCTAGTTATCTGTACTTCACATAAGCATATAACATCAAAATGAATCTGAAGATGATACTAAAATTAGTTGCCTATAAAATGTACACAAGAATGCAATACATTCCAGCATGCTGTTGTATTCAATATGTGAATACGAAAAAAAATCATTTTAGCATAGTTTTTTTAACAGCTGTTCTCAATTGTTTTGTTTTTATATATATATATATATTAGTATTTTCAATTATCTTTTAGAATTGTGCTGGTTACATGTGTCTCAGGTCTGTCAAGCATATTTGAATGCAAATTGGCTATAGGCTGCTGCTGCACCGCATATTAAAGCTGATTTTCTGTTATATTGCCAATCTGGACTTCACCTGTGTTACATTTGTACAAAACCAAACAAAATTAATAAAAAATATGTAAAATACAGAAACCTTGTCATTATATTAACATTAAACTGATTTCACTTCAGATGTTAGCATTATAATGTCAGTGTATTTTTCTGTACTCCATGTATTTACATGACTATAAAGTTTAATTGTAATTTTGCTTATTTACAATCTAAAAGGAGTTAGCATTTGATAATTGAAACATAAGTGTAACGGAGTTTCGGGCATTCATAGTTGTGAACTCTTTACCAGTGGAGACATACTTCAACCCTGGAGGTTAGACCCTTTAACTACCACTAGAGGGAAGCCAACACACCCGAGAAGCAGATTCTAAATAGCAAGATATTTCATGAGGAGCCACTTCAGGGAACCCAGATCGCACGATCGCAGGGGGGAGGTTTCAGGTACATTTTTAGCATTTTTGAGCATTCTTGAGCTGCAAATGTTTGAAATGTGTAAGTTTGAAAAGGCTCATGGGTAAAATATGTACACACTCTGGAAAAATCCTTATCTAGAGTTTTAGACCATGTCTAACCACGACGTGACTCATAGTCATACAACATATCATTTTGAGTAAAAAAAACTTACCTTTGCCTTTTTTTGGATTTTCCATGGGGTTTCCATGTAGGGTATGTAACATTGTAACATTGAAGTAATTAGCACTTTTGACTGAGAGGGACCTGATTGAGTGTTTAGAAATAAATTACCCACAATGTCAAATAAAATAAAAAATCACAAAAATGGAAGCTAAAATGTAATGGAAAACTCAAAGAAATCACTCCGCCCCCCCGAACCGCAAAAAAAGCAGTTTCTCCTAAATAACTACCTGAACCGTGGCACTGAGGATGAAAATTCTTTTATGGTATGTTGGTCTCAAGGGCCCACATCAATCTGGCCCATAATCACTCATTTGTGATTTGCACCCCCCCGGTAAAAATAAATAAAATGCAATATTATTCTGCTTTAATCGCCCCTATCTTCAGTTAAGATGTTCAGAACTGCACCAAATTTTATGTGTATGATTGACCTGGCATTCTCTGGGGGTATGCCAAGTTTCGTAGAATTTCATCCATGGGGGGGGGGGTCTAAATAAATTAAGTTATGTGTACATTTAGTGACTGTACACTCATTGGCCTGTAGATGGCGGTGCACACATATACACATGCACACACACACAAGGCACCCACATACTATCGGTATTAGAACGGCCGATACATAATTACAAATTCAGTAGGATTAAAAGAAAGCCAAAATAAATATTCATCATCATCATCATGGCTGCATTTCCAGTATTGGCGATAAGTAGTCGTTTGTCCACTAGATGGCGCATCGTTGCAGTGAGACGTAATTTTGTTGGAAGTTAAAAGTGGGTTGGAAAAACAATGGACGCTTCCTACAAGGACTGTAATTTACAGCAGAGAACGTCTAATAAGGATAGGATGATGTTCACATGAAATGTAATTCCCATTTCTTCTTTAAGCCGAAATATCGGACATGCTTGGTTTTTACTGCAGGTACGCTATCAATAAGGACCTAGGTAATGTTACCGTTAGCGTTGGTTGAGTGATGGAGGCCAATTTGATTGATTGCATTTGTAGAAAACTATAAATGCGGTTATCAAGCAAATTGATAGCAGCACTGTAATTGTATCTTTCGACTGTCATTTGTTGCACGTGCTACAAAAATCATTCTGTGCAATGGAAGATTTACCAACGTTACACCGGTCTGATACAGTTTTGCCTATACATGCGTGAGACTGAGACGCCTGTTTATTTTGTTTTAAGTGCGTGCAGGGTGTGAGAAGGGAATCGATGTGCTTTGATTCCAGCTTGGTAGTTGTAGTCTGTGAAATTAAAGCACGTGTGTGTGAAGTATCCAAACAATGACACCTTCATTTCATTATGGCTGCTTTAGCAACACCTTATGCTACTAGGTAGTGGGTCCCATTTAGAAGTGGCTACTTCATTCGCGCTTTCCTTGACTCATGGAGCTGCGTGAATTTTATTACAACTTTTCGCCACGATATGGCAGTTTAAGTCCGCTTGATACTGTAAGGTGTAAGCCATTGGTTTCCAAAGGAGAGTTTATTTGTGTCGCCAGCATAGCCTATTGACAATTTATGTTGTAAATAGGCCTACCTTATACCTCCCTGATGCATTTTTGCATTTAGAATAGCCAGAGCGTGGATATCTCAATCGGAAAATTAAACAATATCGGGTGCCTATGGACTAGGCTGGGTGAACCCAACCTGATCTGCCCGCTATTTATTTTTTGATTTCTTAAAAGATTGAGCTTGGTCTGGTGAAAGCTCTTTGCACGAACAATAACGGACAACAGCTCTTCAACTTTGGCCCGTTAAAATGTGTATGAACAGTCTAGCGACGCATTTCATCAAGGCCCATTTGGACATGTCAGTTATTTGCACCACTGGTTAGATGTAAAACAGCATTTCGTTTCAGACTACTGTTACTTAATTTGTGCATTAACAATAACGTTTCAGACTACTGTTACTTAATTTGTGCATTGACAATAAAGATGACTAAAATCTTATGTAGAAGAAGAAACATTCACAAAAAATCCATCCATCCAAAAATGACCTTTGTTTTTGATAGCTGTTGAAAACGGCATGGAACTGACAGAGATGTTTTTGTTTATAAATAAATAAATACCTTTTGCTTTTCCCAAATACAATGTAGCCTACGCTATGCGGTACACCTAGTTATTATCATTCTATTGCTAACCTTTGAGATTACATTTCTTTTTTCAGTATTACATCAGTATGTAAGCATTATTGGCTAAATTTAGGCTAGATTAATGTCACTGCTGCATTAATGTAAATCACAGTATACTGTAATAAATGAATTTATGTAAATATATAAATGTAAATGTAAATTAATTTGCCCAAAACTTGTCCTTTAAAGATCTAATATGTGCAAAAATATAAATAAAATTGTGTGTAACATGTTCATGACAGTCAATATGACATTGTCACATACATTCATATCCTGCAATTCATTCAGTTATAGGCCTACAAGGATACAAGGATACAAGGAAGTTTGTTGTCACATGCATATAGTTACTGGAAGTAAGAAATGCAGTGAAATTATGTCTGATGTCAGCCTATTTGTGCATTTATGGGGGTAAAAGTGCAGTAGAAGAGGGGTTTAGTAGATTAAGTGGCACGGGCTGCATAAGAAAGGTGGGGAGGATTGGGATTGGGGGTGGGGGCACCAACAAGGAGCACCTAAGAGCAACAGGGGCAAGGAAAAACTCCCTTACCAAGGAAGAAACCTTGGGCAGATCCACGGCTCAAGGGGCTAACCCAACTGCCAGGGGTCTTGGTGTGTGTGTTGGGGGATGACAGGGGAGATGGGATAGTGTGCTGTGTATGTGGGGAGGGGCAGTGTGCAATATGTGTGTTGGAGAAGCTTCCTCATGAGACAATGTGCTGTGTATGGGGCAGTGTACTGCAAGTATGATGAAGGGACTTACTATTGCAAGCAGAGTACTGTATGTATGATGTATGTGAGTGATGACAGTGAAGATGTGTGTGTGTGCGGAGGGGAGTGGAGCAGTGACTGTGTGTGTGTGTGTGGGTAGGTGGGGGCAGTGTGCTGTAAGTATGTAGAGGATGTGTGTTGGAGAAGATCCTGAAGACAATGTGCTGTGTATGTAGGGAGGGGGGGCAGTGTGCAGCAAGTATGTAGAGGAGGCTTACTATAGCAAGCAGTGTGCTGTATGTATGTGAGGTGATGACAGTGATGATGTAAGTGTGTGTGTTTTGTGTGTGTGTGTGTGTGTGTGTGTTGGAGAGGGGGTGGAGGGGGGGGGGGCAGAAAGGCTAGGCAATCAAGGACATGATGGTAGATAGATGGAGGAGAAATCAAAAATAATAAATAAAAAGTTCTATGGAGATGTGCAAAAGTTGGAGAAAGTCAGATATGTGTGTGTGTGTGTGTTTTGACGTGTGATGAAATAAGAAAATAATAATAAGGTCTGTAGCATAGGGAGAGGGATGTAAAAGTGCTAAAAGTCATGTAGGTGTGTGTGTGTGTGTGTGGGGGGGGGGTCATGAGTGCTGAGGAGTGAATGAGTGCAAATTCAGTATAGTGTAAATTCAGAGTTGGGAAATGTTTGGGAGTGCTGAGGAGTGAATGTGTGCAAAGTCAGTATAGTGTGAGTTCAGAGTTCGGATGGCCTGGGGATAAAAACTTCTGAGTCTCTCAGTTCTGGCTTTGTGACTACATAGGCGTCTTCTTGATTTCAGCGGTAGGAATAGTCCATTGTTAGGATGAGAAGAGTCCTTCAGAATCTTTTGGGCTCTTAGGAGTACTCTTCTGGAATATATATCTTGTAGAGCAGGGAGTTGAGTTCTTATAGTAATGCTCAGCTGAGCGCTACTCTTTGCAGAGTACTACAATCCTCTAACTGTGGAGTTCCCATACCAGGTGATGATGCTACCAGTTAGAACACTCTCAACCGCTGAAGTGTAGAAGGGCTTCATGATGGATGTAGAAACTTTGAATTTCCTTAGCTGACGAAGTAAGTAGAGTCGTTGTCTGGACTTCTTCAGAACATATTGAGTGTTAACAGTCCATGTTAAGTCTTCAGTAATGTGGACACCAAGGTATTTAAAACTTGTGACTCTCTCTACAGGTTGCCCGCTGATCATAAGTGGGGTGTAACTGTAGTTCTGCTGCTTCCTTCTGTGATCCACTACCATTTCCTTGGTTTTATTGATATTTAGTGTCAAGCTGTTAGATTGACACCACTGTGCCACCTCATCAACCTGATCCAAGTAGAGCTGTTCATTGTTGTTACTAATCAGGCCCAAGATCACTGTGTCATCTGCAAACTTGATGATAGAGGTATGACTACTGTTGGCTTTGCAGTCATGTGTGTAGATGTTGTACAGCAGTGGACTCAAAACACAGCCTTGGGGAGCACTAGTGCTGATGGTTAATGAGTCAGATGTCAGACCCCCCACTCTAACCACTTGTGAACGGTTGGTGAGGAAGTCAAATATCCAGTGACACAGGGTGGTGTTCAGTCCTAAGGCCTTCATCTTTGTGACCAAGGTGAGAGGTACTATCGTGTTGAATGCTGAACTAAAGTCAATGAAAAGCATCCTCACATAATTCCCATTCCCCTCCTCCAGGTGAGTTAAGGTGGTGTGCATGAGGTTTGAGATGGCATCTCTGTAGACCTGTTGGCTCTGTAAGCAAATTGGAGGGGGTCGAAGGAGGCAGGGAGGGATGAGCAGATAATGTTTTTCACAAGCTTCTCAAAACACTTCATCACTGTAGACGTCAGAGCTACTGGGCGGTAGTCATTCAGACATGATGGACTTTTGTTTTTCGGTACTGGAACAATAGCAGACTGCTTGAGGCAAGTAGGAACTATCTCTTGAGCCAATGATGTGTTAAAGATATAAGTGAACACAGGAGCTAACTGAGCAGCGCAGGATTTCAAAACCCTGTTAGAAATTCCATCCGGTCCAGCAGCTTTTCTACAATTAACCCTCCTAAAGGCATTGCTCACATCGACCTCAGAGACACAGAAAGGTGCATCCTCATTTGCTTCACATGCTGCAGCTAGTGCAAGATAGTCTGTGTTTTTCATGTCAAAGCGAGCATAAAAAGCATTAAGTTCATCAGGGAGGGCTTTACTCACATTCATCATAGGAGGGGACTTTCTTTCAAAGCCAGTGATGGTTCGTTATGACCTTAACCCTATCCCAACATTTTCATTGGACTATATTTAAAGCTGTCACATAGAATTTATTGAAAAAGGTGAAATGTTGTGAAATGCCCAGTCAAGACAGTTGAAGTGCAAATATGACATCATACACAGACTCACACTGATTTGGTAATTTATTTAAGGTAATCATTAAGTAAAGTATATTGAACATCTTAAATCCTCCCGTACCACTTCATTTGAACTCTTCTTCATAAGACTCAAGCAAGCGACATAAGCAGGTCAGAATGATATTTAGAGATTTCAGAACATTTTCATGACAATCACACCATTAGTAATAACAGTGCTATGATAGCTTTTTACCACATGATATGGGCTTTTGTGGCATCAAACACCAGCAGCTCTCATGACAGTTACTGATGTACATGGCACTGTAATGGCATTTAACAATAACTGTCATGATAATATTAAAATGGACTTGGTCATAATTGTTATGACAATGGTCATAATTGTTATGATGGGTGGTTCAAGTGAAGTGCTACCCACCCCCACCCAACCCCTTATATAAAGTTGTCACTATAGTTTATGTGTGGCACAAAACACGAGTAATAACATGCGTATGTACATCTCTCACAAGGTCCGGCAAAATTGTATGACCACTCACTTCAGAGATGACCACAGCTGTTTTCAATCTTTTTCAGACATATGTCATTTTCTGACAGAGATAAAATGCAGGCCAAACCGTTCATTTACATAATAGAGAGTACAAAAAGAATTTAAAACCGTATTTACAGAATATTTCTTTTTGATATCAACACAGGGTGAGAGTGCTAGAAAAATAAAAACAACATGAATTTGTACATAAAACAACATAACAGGTTTGACACTATACGGTAACCCTTAACTGGGCAATCACATTAGTTCTGATTGGTTCCTTCATGATGTCCTCACCTCTCCCACTTGGCTTCACACAGTTGTGTGTGAATACTAGCGGGACATCATTCGGACAAATTCTGTGGATGAAGAGTAAGAAGATGTTGTATATTTCTGCTAGCTTTCTCTCTATCCGTGTCTCTAACACACACACACAGACACACACATACCTTCAAAGTCGACCAGGCCATCACCGTTAAGGTCTACATCTCTGAGGATTTCATCGATCTCTCTCTGATTCAGCTGCTCTCCCATCAGCTTCTTCATGGCTTCCCTGAGCTCTGCCAGGCTGATCTGACCATCTCCATTAGAGTCAAACTATCAGAGAGATAGGGAGAAAGACAAAAACAAACAAAGAGAGAGAGAGAGAGAGAGTTTGAGCAAGAGCTGAAGTTTAACCCTGCAAGGTGTTTATATTTTTTTTATACTCAGCCAATGTCCCTAGGTCTGGTGGACCCACCACATTACAGTTTTTCACAATTGCTAAAACAATTTTTTTGAAACGTTCCACCCTTTTCTCAAAAATGTAAACACAAACCCGAATCTCAAACTACATTCACAAAACCCGAACAACTCTTCACAACTCTGAACAATCGCCTCAAAACCAAACACTGTCTTCAGATCATCTCACAAAGCAGTCAAAATGAAAACACTACTGAGCAGTCATTACACACTATATGTGTATACATAAAAAAAAAAAAGGAAAACACTGTGTTCATGGCAGCTCATTTAGCTCCAGGAGAAATTGTCATTCTTTACAATACAGTACATTTTTCATTTAAAAAACAAAACAAAAGAAAGTAAAAAGATTTCATAACTCGGTGGATTCAACATTTACTGAAAATCCAGTAAAATTAGTATTGATTATTGAGAATGGGGGGTTGTGTATGCAGTTTTGAAAAAGGTTTGGGAAGGTTTCAAAAAATAGATAGATAGATCCATAGATAGATCGATAGAAAATGTGTTTTAGCAATTGTGATTTGACATACATAAATGGTACATAATGAGAAATAACATTTGTAACAGAATCAAGGCTTAATGTGTAGAGGTGATCAACCTCTCTGAAAGCATCCCTCAACTCTTTCACTCCGATCATGTCTGCTGTCTCAGCCAGCATCTTGGGGCCCATTAGATCCACAAAGTCCTCAAAGTCCACTCTACCACCACCTGGAGGACAGGAGTAATCACTGCATGAGTCAGGAGGTGCTAAGCTGTCAGCAACCAGCTTTTGAAAACACTGAAATGTATTGTATAAACAAATAGCTACATTTAAGGCCATGTGAACAGAGCATTGCTAAAATTGAATTCAGTAGAAAAAAATATGTTTGGAAAGTTATTGGATAAATGATTTGGATCAGACATAGTGGTCTATAACCAACTAATTTAAGAAAAGCTGTGTGACGCACAGATTTGCTGGCTCAGTTCGATCAGCTCCATCTCTGTGGGCATGTATCCCATGGTCCGCATGCACTCGCCCAGGTCTTTACAGCTGATGAAGCCGTCCTTGTCCTTATCGAACTCGGTGAAGGCCTCCCTTAGCTCTGATCAAGGATGGAGCAGGGGACAGAGAGCAGAGAAACAAAAGTTTAACATTGTTTGGTTTTCTTGCAATGGTCAAGGGATTGAATGCTGGTATTGTTTTATACCATTAGAATACCAATTTTATTGATAGTGCTATGAAAAGAATACCCAAATGAAAAGGAATAAAACATTCACAATGATATGGTGGAATAAAAAACATTCACAATGATATGGTGGAATAAAAAACATTCACAATGATATGGTGGAATAAAAAACAGAGGCAAGGAGGGAACAGGGTTCAGTTTAAGGAAATAGGTTAATGTGCTGACTTGGTTGGTTAATCAGGGGTATTAGGGGAGGTGGGACCTCTTAAGTCAGTAGGTACATAAGATAGGGACACACATCAAGTCACTTGGTGTGACGTCTGCATATCTGTACCTTCCATCTCCTCAGGCCGCAGATCCCTGTCCTGCAGTGTCCCAGTTTACAGAGAGACACATAGAAAAGCTGATGGTGAGGCAGAAGACAGAGACACATACCCTGGCATTTCATATGAGACAACACTACAAACCTCACCACAAAGCAACACAGACAGACAAACACACACACACACACACACACACACACACACACACACACACACACACACACACACTGAAGCACTTGAAAGTCAGACAAAAGCACAAAAGATGTTCAGATAAAGATGAATGTACAATACAAGATTCAGAATGAACACTATTTAACGAAAAGCATTGAGGACCAGATGTACCGGTATGTACATTTGCGAATGTAGTGTTATCAGCGCCATGGCCAAACCGCAGAAAGCGAACGCAGTGGATCTTCAGTTTACATGCTATTTATCATACCTGTAGCTCATCGGGTAATCAGCGCCTTTCTCTGAGCCCTATAGCAATTTGCGAACGTTCACAACTGAACACATCCTACAAAGGAGCAAAACTGGTGCTATGAATAGCAGTTCTGTTGTCTTTGAACATTTCTCTTACTGACGCATTTAACCGCAATTTGTATTAACACCTGCTTTTACAAGGCGGTTCACCGTAAAACAGACGTGCGCTTTCATGGGTAGTTTTCGTACATACTGGGGAATACCTAATTAGGCGCACTTTTTTACATGAAACTCCCACTTTCCCCTGACCAACCTATGAATGCTTACGCATGACACGCCTACATATCACACCATGTTTTTATGGGCACGTTGCGAAGAAAATATGCCTCAAGTGGGCGCAAAAACGTTAGTACATCTGGCCCTGAGTATACTAAAAATGTCAATCATGATAGAGTGTTGATGTGTTTAAGATCGGAAGATTGCCAAATGGAGACGAGCAATCGCTTGGATAGTTTTTTTTTTTTTATATGGACAGTCAGTCCATCCCAACAATCTGTTATCATATCAATGCCCAAAACAAACTCACAAAAATAGTTTCAAAAGTCAATACTTTAAATAGGATATTATGGAATCAAGGTCTTCACTAATGACAGGCTGACTTAGGAGAAAGAGTCTCGATTTAGATTAATATCTTCTGTGCAGGCATGTTCCCTGTTGGCGTTGGCCAAATAGGGTGTACTATCAGGGTCAGGAGTTACTACTACGCTGACCAGATTAAAAAAATCTCAAGTAAGGTTGCCAGGCAACAAAAAGAGATCAAGGAGAATCTGGTTTTGATCATTTTGATTCTCTCTCTCTCTCTTTCGCTCTCTCTCTGTCTCTCAAAAATGTACACATTCATTAACTCTATAATAATCTGTTACCACCTCCATCCACTGTTTGATTTACTCCAAATAAATGAACCAAAAAACTGTACATTGGTCTGGCATTATCTTCACTATCACCATAAATCACATGACAGATGTGCTAATTCCAATATCTGTGTGCCACGATAAATAAAGCAGGCTTGGAATAATGCTGCACAGAAGTGGGCTGGAGAATATCGGGCCCATAGACAAGGGAGGAAGATTATATCATCACACTAAAATATAAATCACTAAGCTTATCTACTTTCTTTTCACTAGCACTTCATTTTATCATCTGCTGGTACCTTATATGTTCTCTGAACACCTAGACAGGCAACAGACAGACGGACAGAGATTGATAGAAAATGAGCGATAAAGACAGACATGAGAAATAACACAATATGGCGGGGGAGTCTCCGGAGAGAAGCTGGAGTGGAGTGGATCCATATTCATGTCAACAGGATTCTGGGATTATCAGTCAGATGTGGATAAATATGAAATGTTAAAAGTGATTGAGCATTTATCTCACTCTCTGTTCCATATCGAATTGTGTATTATCATGTAATCTCACTGTATGTGTGTTAAAAAAAATGTGTTACAGTTTACAGTGAAGAACAGTGAGACTCTCCATCAGTGAATACTGCTGCTGATGGTTTACTGGTGGACTGTAGATTTCAACAAAAAACACTGTTTTCAATAATGGTCAGTAGATATGAGTGATATAGACTCTGTGGGCCATAATTTAAATGGTGATAAAAGTTTGAAATCTAACTATAGCTAATTTAAAAGCACCCTGTTTGACCTTAACTTAAAGGAACCATATGTAAGATTGTGGCCAAAACTGGTACTGCAATCACTTTCAAAATACTGAAGAGCGGTGTATCCCCTCCCCCTCCCCCCTGACTCGAGGTTGCCAACCCTGATGGCTTAAACACTACTGACTTCGTGATTAGTAGATAGGTGGAGGGTGGCGCATCAGGCCAAAACACAACATGACATGACAAAACACAACATCAACATCAGTTGAGGGCTGCAACTTCAGTTTTTAAATGACAATATCCTGGACGGACTACTGTTGTCAGTGCTATAAGTATTTGAAATGAACATGATTTCTTAATGTCTAGTGACATATCAGGGCCATTTTATGATTAATTGAAATATTTTTCTTACATACGGTTCCTTTAATGTTTCCAAAATCCGAAATCGAAACACAAAATAACTGCTAGGCCACAGGAATTCTGAGATCTTTTTCTACAGACTGCTGTCGGTGCATTCCTCTATTATATCGGAGTTATGGTCATACTTTGTTGCAAAAGACAAACATTTAGTTTGTTTATTATTGCGCTTCTCAACCAGACATGGACCACAAGAGCAAATCTTGTTAAGGGTGCCTTTAACAATTAAGCAATTAAGCAAAATCTTTTCGCTAATTTGATACTGTACCATGAAGATGACTCAATGCTCCAACATTAGTGGGTCGGCTCAATGATCCCACAAGTCACACAATAGCTGTACTGTAATGGACACCTAACTTTGCACTTTGCATAAATTAGGGTCCAGTGTGTTAACGTTGCCATTTGAAAGGGTGAACCCTTAATAAAAAGTGTAATGAGATCAGCTTGTATCTCATTAGCTTGTAAGTTTGAATTGCATATATTAACTATCATAAGATCAAGACTCGTGACTCAAATCATCACATTGCATTAGTAACAAATATTCACAAAACAAGAGATCAAGATGATACCACTATAAACAGTTTCAATCAAAATGTCCACCCAAAGCGTCTGTTTCCTATTGCCCTTTGAAGGTTGTCCTCTGCACTCACTTCAAGGACTCAAGGAGCTTTGTCTCAATTGAGAAACGGTGTGCTAATGGACAAGAGCAATTAGTGAAAGAAGGCATGATAGCCATGGTCAGGATATTGCACTGCGGCAACTGGTCCGCATCTAGCACCGTCGGGCAGCAGTTTAGTGTCATCAATCTGGGATAAGTGGGTCTCTGGTGACGCTCAGGGGAGCGCAGAGAATAAAACATCTAAATTGAAATCTCATGAAGCCAGCTGAGGTATCATCATTCAGCTTCACTTTCACTTACACACACATTTTTGTTTCTTGGTGAGTTTATGATGGTGCAGATTTTAAAGCTGCCACAAAATTACTCCACCACCAGTAGAACATGCAGGCCATAATGCAACACTTGAAAAGTGTACAAGCTTGTCCGACTGCAGAGAGATAACAGAAGTTACTAGAATACTGTACAGGTAAACACACACAATGCTCCCACTGCATGTCATTGCCACACCTTTGCAACATGCTATCCTAAGGATGTAACTTACTAACTCACTGAGATGGAAACAGCACCACAGAGTCCTCCAGTCACACCACATTGTGCATGAGTGTGAGGATGACGGATGCTGTCATGGTGGAGAGATGGAGGAGAGGAGGGCTGTATGAGTGGATTAGATGGTCATGGTGGCTTTGCTGGGGACGATACAGAAAACGCAGTTCATTTTTTTTTTTTTTCGAATTTTGAGTGTAAAGTGTTATGTGTGTGCTAAGAGAGTGGTTGACTGTGTATTGGAGCACTATAAATCTGTTATTTAGCTGTTGTCTCTCCATGCAACCCTGGCTCTGATTGAGAGCATGTGATGGCTCTGATTGAGAGCATGTGATGGCTGGGAACAGTTCTGCATGTCTGTCTGTGTACATACGATTTGGGACTGGGCAAAGCCCTGTCTGAGGAAGATGCAGGCAGGCCCCACTATGTTGTGAAGCATGGTGCAGTTCTGGACCAGGGCGCAGAGCGGTTCGTCGAACGCCTTCTCACTCCCCAACTCGTCCTCCCCCTCCTCGTCTGCTTCTGGACCCCCAACGCCCCCCAGCATAGCGGCGGCTAGTGGTGCCCCACTCCTCTGTTGGGGCAGTTGCACTGACCCCTTGGAGAGGGACCAGGCAGTTAACAACCAGTGTTCCACACAAAATTCTTTTAACAGCTCAGTATAGCTGTCAGTCAAGTTTTTTTCAGTTCATTTGACAAACTGCAGCTCAGTGGCATAAATGCATTGTAATGCAATAAATATGTAGCATTGTAAAACTTAAAAATGCATCTGAATTCATGAAACATTCATCAGTTTTACTGGTGCAGTATCATCAATCAACAAAGAAGTCATGAGAATGAGAATAATTGTTTTTTTGATCGTAGATAATAGTGCCATTTCAAGACATTTGGCTACTGAATGCTCAGTTCTTCAATCACAGCCAATGCAATACCTGAATAAGCCAAGTACACATGCGAAAGCACAACTTATAGCCTGTGATAAAACAACACAAAAGCTTTGTCTCTTACCTTCTTCATTTTGTCTCTCTTGGAAGGCTTTGTTCCCATTACCTTTCTCAACTCTCTTCCCCAGGCTCTGGATCTTTGCCCCTTTCTCTTTTCTGCACCTCCCTCCTCTCTCTCTCTCTCTCTCTCTCTCTCTCTCCCCCTTGGACTTGCCTCTTCTTACCCCCCTCTGCAGTCGTCGGATGTTACATAAACTTTTATGACAAGTCTTCCAGCAGCCCAATCAAATATCCCAAGAGGCCAAGCTGCTTAAGTGTGGCTGCTGGATAATCGAATAAACACTAACAGTAATAGTGTTAAGTCAGGCGCTTCCCTCTCAGCTGGACTCTGAGCATGGGACGCCACACACCCCAGGTCTGGCTGCAGCTGGACTGCGTGCAGGCTCCCTATATCTTTGCCTTGGTGTCAGCGCTGGGATGTGCTTTGCTGAGGTGGAGCAACAGCCATCTTCACAGTTTGCCTCAGTCCCTGCCAGCCCTCTGTCCCTCTATAGCAAGCGACATCCGATGCCCATTTTGCACTCACGGTTGCTCTCTGCTATCCTGACTCTGATGTACAGTATGGGCATCTGATGGGTCTTGTGCAGTATAATCTCAACAACCCACCCTCTCTCTCTCTCACACACACTATCTCTCTCTCTCTCTCTGTTGGACTACGTAAATGCCTATGCTGACAGGCAGAGGGGGAGAGAGGGAGAGAGAGCTAGCAAGTGGAGAGGTAGGGGGATGGGGGAATTAGGGCGACAGGCGGGTGGTGTTGGGTGGTGGATGGTGGTGGTGGTGGTGGATGTCTTTTTAATCCTCAGCATGTCAGATTACACAGGCAGTAAAATGGGGTTGGTTGCACTGGGCAAGCAGAGAGCAGAAATAAGAAAACGGATTGCATGAGCCGCGCAAGCGAGCAGCACGGAGAGCCAGCAGAGCACTGTGGGAGAGGACGCTGGGCAGTGGGCTATAGGACAACATAGGTCACAGGTACTGTACAGGCACAGAATGGAAAAGGGATGGAGAAAGAGAAAAAGATTGAGTGAGAGAGAAATGGCTTAGCTGGTGATAGCTTTAATACTGCAGGTGGGATATTAAAGAGTATTCTATATTTTATATGTTCCATGCCCCTGGCATCGCCCTGATCCTGCTGTACTCAGGCTGAGCGAGGGGGGATTGGACATGTTAAATGCACATACATTAGCATAATAAAAAAGTACAGTTACATGTATGCTGCTTGCAGGGTTGGGTCAGATTACTTTGAAATGTAATCCATTACTGACTACAAATTACATGGCAATTTTTGTAATCAGTAACGTAATTAGTACCAAATACATGTAACGTAATCTGATTACTTTAGGATTACTTTTAGATTGCTTCAATAAATATGTCCCTTAAGAAAAAGACACCACCAATGAATTGATGAAAGAATTCTCATTCTATTTTTCTCTTTATTATTTCATTACATCTAAGAAATCTCTTTGCTCTGAGTAAAGCATTCCTGTGTGAATTAACTGATTTTTTCCTCCAAAAATCTTAATGTAGCCCCTTGTTTTAGTGTTACCATTTACTTTTATTTAGTGTTACCCATTGTCTGAAAAACACCCAAAACTAATACATTTCTATAGCTATTCTCCACTTTGGGGGTGGTGTTTTGGTGGTTGAAATTTTCACCCCATCCCAAAATTGATCACTTAGTCATCATGGATGTGATCATGGATCACTATTCTCCAAACATGCACAACTCAGCTTAACCTTTATAAGGGCACACCTGGACAATGCATTTAGCTTTCGCTGGATTTTTTTGACCCAGGGACATGGCCTGAGATTGAATGACACCATGTCCATTTCAATTGTGGGGGTGAGAAAATTATTCCTTTGGGATGTTTTTCAACCAGGGGGACCTGGTGACTTTCTCAAAGTAAACGGTATCACTAAAACAAGAGGCTACATTAAGATTAGGAGGAAAAGACCAGGCAGTGTGCCGAGAGACCTGCCCCAATAGTAAATAAGTTAGTAAGTAAATATAGATACTCTTGAGCCCGTGAGGGAAATTTGGTCTCCCAATCCGTGAATTAGTGAAGCACACAGAGTACACAGTGAACACACAGTGAGATGAAGCACACAATGAGCACACAGTGAGGTGAAGCATAGTGTTAATTTTGTCACCTATTTTTAATTTAGTCTTAGTCTTAGTCTTGTGACGAAATGTCCTTTTTAGTCTTTGTCATATTTAGTCATTCAAATATCATTTTTGATAGTCAAGTTTTAGTCGTCTAAAAGTCTCGTCATTTTAGTCTAGTTTTAGTCAAAAGAAAACTAAAGGTATCTTAGTCTTAGTCAGTTTTAGTCAACACATTTTAGTCTTTTTTTATAACAAATTATTTCTGATTACAATTTGAGTCAAATAGTGTTTCACACATCTTAATTTTCCAATAATATTGTGTGTCCACAGGGCTACTCGTCTGTTATAATTACTCATTCTGATTTATACAGTTATAGCTCGGCTGGGATTTGACCATAGACAGTAAAAGATTTGATTGGACCACTGTCATATTCGTAGACCAGTGTTTCTCAAAGTGTTGTCCGAGGATCACTGGTGGTCCGCAAGCTATCCCAAGTAGTCCGCGAGCAGACGTGGTAAAATATAATATAGATGAGTTGTTTGCAATATTGAACCAACTTGTATGTAAAAACAGTTCTGCAACACTGTCTATGTAAGATATGCCAGTTTAAATCATACAGTTTGAATCCACACAATAAGCAAAGTGGTTCAGTGAGTAGGCCTATTGTGTAGACTAATTATAGGCTACTGTTGAAGTAGGTCTAATCTTTTTTTTTTTTTAGCTAGGGTTAGTTTAGTGGTCCTGAAACTGAAAAAGTTTGAGAAACACTGTCATAGGCCAAAGTATTAATGTTTTACTCCGCCTCTTAGATGGCGATATGCTAAACACAACACATTCCCCAATCAGACTCTCCATCTTAGCCATAGCTAACCTGCTAGCGAACTTTCCATATTAGCTTACTTGCTAGCAAACTTTGCATCATCAGTCTAACTAGTTAAATAATTGACAATACATGATGAACATTTTCGGATGGACATTCTGGGGATGTTAATTTGTATGAGAGAAGCTTCAACTTTTGGGTATGTAGCATTGTGGCATAAAGCTTAGGTAGTTAGCTTGCTAACTCTTGCAGAAATCTCCAGTGTTCTTGTTCCATGTAGTTTAGTGTTGCAGCCACAGGGTTGCAGCAACAGCACGTAGACTAGCCTACAGGAAAGCTGTTAGCGTATGAACTCATTCGAATATTTTGAAAACATAACAGCTAGATGTTCTGTCTTCTCATTTTGTAGACGAAAATGAAGAGATGTTATCTTAGTTTTTATTTCATGCAAAACATTTTAGTCTCGTCTTTTTTCGGTCAACAATAATGCATCTTAAGATAGTCTTAGTCAGTGTTTCAGGACAATACTGCCGTCTCGTCATCGTCTCGTCTTAGTCATGAAAAAAAAGGTCGTTGACGAACATATTTCCTCTCGTCTCGTCTGACGAAATTAACACTAGTGAAGCACACACCAACGGCACTTCAGCCGTGGATGTGGGCATGGGAGAGCAGTGCTCAACCACTTCCCGCGCCCACATTTTTTCTACTGGTCGGGGATCGAACAGGCAAGCCCGAAGCTTGTCAAATTAAAAGATAGCTAGGCTATAATAAAAAAGTTGCATTGTTTGCATGATAAAATGTAATCAGGT
The DNA here is from genome assembly GCF_017589495.1 of Alosa alosa. Taxonomy (NCBI): domain Eukaryota; kingdom Metazoa; phylum Chordata; class Actinopteri; order Clupeiformes; family Clupeidae; genus Alosa; species Alosa alosa. The sequence goes on from NC_063189.1 coordinate 39,285,009, forward strand.
AATCCCCAACAATGTAACTGTAATCTGATTACACAATTTTTTTATTGTAATCTGGCCTGATTATAGTTACTTGATTGTTGTAATCTGATTACGTAATCAAGATTACATGTAATCCGTTACTACCCAACCCTGGCTGCTTGTTATAGAGTCTGTAATTATTACTTTGAAACAGAAGTGAAAACAACATCCAACCCCAGGACATGAGACCTGCTGAGGGACAGGATATGACCGTGGTCCCCAAACTTTTTCTTCCGAGGGCCAGCTCACTATGCCTGGCTCCATGAGAGGGCCAGAGACTCGGAGTAGTTCTATATCAGTAACCATAAATAGCTTAGTGCTGTGAACAACAGCAGTCTACCTTAGTTAAATATTCTATTACATTTAATCATAGGCTATTGCAATTTAATACCATTGTTAGCTGTGTTTATATTGCCATCATGCCATATCAGTGTAAAATTAAATAATACTAATAAAAAAACGTTTGCATTCCCAAAAGTATTAGCAGGGAGTCCCAAAAGTATATTTTATTAAAAATATGTGAACTCTGAATTCTGTGTCTTTGCATACACAGCTCAAGTTGTGAATATCCTACAAATAATTTAAAGTTCTCAAACTATGAGAATTTTATGAATTGCTGAAGTGGTCTGAAATGACCACCATTCTAACTTTCAGTCACCTGATGAGAACTTTGTGAACTCTTTGTATGAACATTTGAACGAGTGAATAAAAAATAGAAATAATTATCCCAGAAAGTCCCAGAAATATGACTTGAATAGAAGTTAGTTAGTTATTAACAATTAATTGATAAACTTTTAAAATACTTTGAGCACTGATGCAGTCAGTCAGGCCTCTCACATTGTTTGCAGGTACTGTAGCCTACATTTCATTCCGTTTTCGATGGCAAACGCAAAACAGCACCAAAACAACCACCGGTGGACAAAAAGAGTATTACATGTGTACTGTTTGACTCGCCATAGAGAATAAATGGGGGAAATTGCGGAGGTTTTAGTTTGACGATGTTGTACTCCCGTGCGGGCCGGATGCTATATACTACGGACATGTCTTGGGGGGCCACTCAAAATGAGGTGGTGGGCCGTATCCGGCCCGCGGGCCGTAGTTTGGGGACCACTGGGATATGACATGAGACAGGATAAAGTCATGATAAGGAAAGCGCATAAGACCTGCTAGGGACAGGATAAAGTGCAGAAAGTCACGATAAGGGAAGCGACAGCTTTGCAGAAGCAGGACCAAAGACTCCAAAAGCACTCTCTCTCCCATCATGCTCTCTCTCTCTCTCTCTCTCTCTCCATCTCTCTGCCTGCTCCATGTAGTGACCACCACCAACAATAGGCACTGCAATATGAAGGACTGAGCAATCAACACCTTATTTCAACTTCCAGATAAGTCAGAGCTGGCAACTCACGCATTGACCGTGAGATTCATTCATCTGATTGGCTCCACGCGCTCTCACGCCAATCCAATGCTTGAGGGTTAGGAACTCTGTAAGTGATCACAGCCACAACACTGTACTGCCCCAGAAATTGATGTAGGCACTTCCCACTTTGCATCCCCTCTTAAATTATCCCTTACAGATGTAATGCCTTCCCACTAGTGGCTCTCCAGAGTCTTTTCCTAAGCAGGCCATAGATGAGCTCCTCTGCAAGATAAAGGCATTAGTTCACTAAGAACACCAACACCACTGTAAATTTGCCCTAATCCACCCCTACGCCACACTATACACCAGCCATACAGCAGCAGCTTTTATGATATCTCTGAAACACCCAGGGGACTTGTAGGGATGAGTATAGAACTGCAACGGTGCAGGACAGTTAGAGAGCTATTTTTGTGATCTGATGGCATTACAACATGGATTGTGGGATTTAGAAAAATGGTAAAGAATGCTATGTTATGAAAATCATTTATCTTGAGCAGGATCTGGAAAAAGGCTCAACAAGACTCACAAGAGAGAGCGACAGGCTGGGTTGGTCTGCACATCTGTGCCGGTCAGGGGCATTTCACATTATCACCCCAAACTGTTTATCTCTTCTGTTTTGGATTTTGAGCCACAGCATGGAGCTGAATTTGACCCACTCTCAAACCTTTGTATAATCCATGCTGTTTGGTTGTTCTGGGAAAACGCGCAGAGATTTTGGAAGATAAGGGGAGGTCACAGAGGAATTGTTTTTGGTCATTTCTGAGACCCCAGTGGCACAAATGACTTAATTCACTGATGCTCTCATGCATCAAAACATTCTGTTGCAATATTGCGAACATCCTTAGACACAATAATATAGCATGGACATAAAATGTTCCTACTTGCATATATCCAACTCCAAATCCAATTACACTTTCACTTAATCTCCAACCACTGAAGTGCAGGAGGTGCTCGATTGCTAGCCATTCTCCTCTCCTGAGCAAAGCGCTGTGCTTCTACTGCTGTAATAAATGCAGACTACCACTGAGTGGCAGCAAAGTGGTGCAAAACAATTCTATACGTCAATCATTTTTCATTTCATGTGTTGAATTTAGATCATGACCAAATGCTCCAGAATAAGTGAGACAAGTTTAAGGTATTTCTGAAGATGTGAGAGGGAAAGCAACTGCTGTCCTCCCTAATTCTTAACAATAAACATTCCACAAACCTTCAGCCAAGTTATACAGGAACGTCACAGAGTGAGCAGATTTTTAATTTTCTCAACACTGCCTCAGAAATCCCTCTCCAGATGCCATGTTGTCAATTAATCACTGCCCAAGGCCTCTGGGGTCAAACTGTATTTGGTCTTCATTCAAATATGAAGATTTGTCATCCAAATGACACAGCCAAAGCAGTGTTCAGTGAAAGAATGCTGTCTACTCTATAATGTCCAAAAGGCGTTTGTGACATTGTACCTATTGGAATCTTATAACCTATGTTTGATTGTATTACATCGACTTCAGTGGGATACAATGCGTACATTGCAAAATTGTAAAAAAGCAATGCAAAATTGGCTGGTGGCAGTCACAAATGCATAGCACGTTAAATACGGAATCCACAACAGTACAATATGCACTGCCATGTCTTTAACCAAAGAATCAACACAACAAAAAGCATAATCAATAAAGCAGCCTTCATGAGCATATGCTTGCTTACATCTAACACTTAGACAGCCCAGGGACCATTCTCAGTATAAACAATTGGAGAATGATCACACTAAAGGCATTCAGGATATTACCAACAAGGTTAATCATAGACTTAGAAAATATGCTCTACATTTTTGGCCTTTTTAGAATATAAATTGAAGACCATCTAGAACAGAAGCACTGAAACATACTGAAAGGTGTGTTTTGTTAGACCTTGTGGTGAAATCCCATGATTTAGGAAGAATACAGAATCATCTCTGGCAGGAATAGGCATGAAGTAATGGGGAAATGAGTAAAAGTTGAAATCAATATTTGAAACACAGTGTGTGAAATACTATTCTGATTCATGAATAATTTATTAATTCATCACTCAGTTCTGGAGACACTTTTTTCCTGAGAAAGTGGTGTTCAGGCGAGTTTCTGATTTCCTCAGAACAAACCCACAAGACCCCAAGCAGTCTGGATTCAACAGCTGTTCTTCTACCGAAACGGCTCTTTCATCTGTGGCTGAAGCATTGAGGCCAAAATCATTTGGCCTCTGCTCAGTCATAGGTTTTGTTTTTCTTGACTTATCTGCTTGACTTATCTTGAGACGGTGAACCATGACATTCTCCTCTCTACATCATCTGAGCTGGGACTTTTTGGGGAAGCCCTTAAAGGATTTGCATCCTACTATTATGCTTGGAAAGGATCAGAGACACACAGAATACATTACACTTTCACTCAACTGTTCACTCACACTACGACGCATGCGCACACACCTAAAATTACGCCACTGTTTCCATAACAACCAACACTGCTAGGCTCAAACTTCATAATAGTAGTTACCTTACTTCTATTTCTAACAGTATGTTAATAAGTTGGTTTTATTTATTATGTGTAGGCCTACACAACACGTACCTCAAAGGACACTCATTCAGCGAGTCTTGGCAATGACAGGTATCAAAGTCTCATGACCTCACCACAGGTGTGCCTCAGAGATCAGTAAGGCTTGTTCTTTTCTCTATTAACACCACTTCTTTGGTTGAGATCATTCGCTCTCACATGTTTGCTTATGACTGCCATGCAGATGATACTCAAATTGACCTGTCTTTCCCACCTGATGACTCTGATGACCTGGCTGTTTCTCAGTGGATATTTGCATGCAGTCTGGATGAAAGATCGTCACCTTCCACCTTATCTCTGAACTTTTTTGTGTTTTCACCTAATACAGCTATTCCCCAAGTTCCCAACAGATTAACATCCAACTTGGCTCATCTTCACTGATCCCAACTAAATTGGCACGTAACTTGTGTGTCACAATTAATGACCGACTGACAAAATGTCTCTGAACTAGCCTCAATCACAAGTCATGTTGGTTTATCTCTCCCAATACCTTATTGTTGCAAAACATATCAATGGAACTGGTTACAGATATTTCAAAACTTCAGAATCTCCCAGTAAGCAGCAATGGGGGCCATTATCTGCAAGTGGAAGGAATTGTCACGAATCGTCCAGGACCTTCCAGATCCTGAGCCGGGTTTTCCTGTACCTACCTGGCTGGCGCCACTTTTAAGGTGCTCCATTCCCAGGTGGTCAACTCCATGCCATGTTTTGCTGCTAACCTACTGCATCTCCTGTCTCCCTGGTCTGCTGCTCAGCACACCTGTGTCTGATTACTTAATCAGGCACAGTATTTAGGCTGGGCTCTTGGAATCCTTCAGTGCGGAGTTATCTTGCTATGTCATCTGGATGTTACTGCTGCTCTGCTGCTCTGCTGCTCTGCTGCTCTGCTGCTCTGCTGCTCTGCTGCTCTGCTGCTCTGCTGCTCTGCTGCTCTGCTGCTCTGCTGCGCTGGAATTATGTTTTGACCTTTTTGGACTGAACTTGGTTACTGAACTTTGGACCGATCTCTGACCATGATTTTGGATTACTGTTTTTGGATTGTTTGCCCTGGACCTTGTGTGTTGTGCTCACTCTTGGACTTTCAATTGTGCTCTGCCATTGCCTGCTGTTTACTTGAAGCAGTTCTTGTTTTCCACTGAACATTAAATCACAGTTTAACCGTTACCATTTTTGCTTCTGTCCTACTTCGGGGTCCAACCAGTACCTCTGGCCTACTGGCCGTAACAGGAATATCACTCCATCATCATAACCGGCCATGCACGGGAGCTCCTCGCAAGATTTCTGACCAGGGAGTCAGAAGGATAGTCAGAAGAGTAGCCCAGAGCCAAGGAAAATCATAGGGACTTTACTCTACCACCATGGCCTCTATGCACTCTCACCCTGGACAATTACTGAAGAAAAACATGTTGAAGCTAGTTTAAAGTTTGCTACACAACATTTGGACAAGCCTATGAAATATTGAGAGAATGTAGTCTGGTCAGACAAGGGCAAAATTGAACTTTTTGCCTGTAATATACACACCATGTATGGAAGAGATGGCACTGCACATCACCCTAAAAATAGTATACCAACAGTGAAGTTTGGAGGTGGAGGTTTTTCATTTCTGGCAGACTTCATATGATTCAAGGAACAATGAATGGAGACATTTTTTTCAGGGAAATCTTGCCATCCATCAGGAAGATGAGGATGAGACATGGGTAGACTTTCCAGCAGGACACCAGTCCAAAGCATGCAGAAAAGGAAACTCTCAATTGGTTTCAGAGAAAGAAAATCATGGCCCTGACTTAAATCCAATTAGTGGAAGGAACTAAAGTATAAGTATAGTATATATACTCTTTCGATCCCGTGAGGGGCATTTGGTCTCTGCATTTATCGTGTGTATCGCATAATCCGTGAATTAGTGAAACACACTCAGCACACACACAGTGAGGTGAAGCACACACTAATCCCAGCACAGTGAGCTGCCTGCAACAACAGCGGCGCTCGGGGAGCAATGAGGGGTTAGGTGCCTTGCTCAAGGGCACTTCAGCCACTTCCCACTGGTCGGGGTTCGAACCGGCAACCCTCCAGTTCCAAGTCCGAAGCGTTAACCAGTAGGCCACGGCTGCCCACAAAAAATATCAAGATTCACAAGTGAGATTCACAAGATTCACAAGCGGGCCCCCTGAAATCTTCAAGATTTTAAGACTATCTGTTCAGAAGATCAAACTTGGACCAAAATTACACCTGAATACTGCGACTCATTAGTTTCTTCAAACAGGAAATGTTTTGAAGCTGTCACTACAAACAAAGGCTTTTCCACAAAGTATTTAAGACATTTCAGTAGGCTCATTACCCGTGTGTGTGTGTGTGTGTGTGTGTGTGTGTGTGTTTGGGGTTGAAGGTGAAAAAAATGATCAAGAGGCTACAATTGCTGTGTATGTGCGAACGTGCATGTCTGAGAAAGTGATCTATTGCTCCACACGTGTACAGCGTGCGTGTGTCACAAGATGGAGGAAGTCTGTCAAAAATAGCCCACAAATGTGAACGCTTGTCCTGGCAGTTGTTTTCAAGGGGATAATGGTACTCAGAGAAAGGGACAAAATGTAGAGCATGGCTTTATACCATTTCATTTAACATTTGTTTGTTTCATTTCCCCCATTTACCTCCCACTAATGCTATTTGTGCCTTTGTGCGCCTGCATGAACAGGACTTTGGATCACATGAGAGATTTGTCCATGGCTGGATTAGAGCTAACGGAGAGACACAGAGAATGGGAAGAGTGCATTGATGAAGTGAAAAAAAGACTTGTCCTACACTCATCTCACTCATTTGTCTCAGAGCGAGGCAGAGGGCGCATGGTTATACACGGTCCTTTGCCCAGCCACAACAGCTCCCTTTGTGCTGTTACAGGAAGCATAATATGCCTGTATATATAGTATAGTATATAATAAATATATTATATGCCTGTTTACTTAAATTCAAAGTAAGGCTGATGTGGAAACTGTGGTTTAGACTGTGGTTTTATCTGACCCATGCTGTGCATTATTGATTCACAGACCTTTGTGACTTTTGAAACTTTCACTGAAGCAGAGTTTTCAGACACTTTTAATTAAGTGGTATTGGAAATGCTAATCCAGTATGCTGGAGGTCAATCCAGAGAGAGTATGTGTTATACAAAAAGTGCATTTACTGTACAATGTTTCTACGTGAAAACAGAGCTGCACATGCCTGCAATGGTTGTTTCACAGTCATGTCATGTGCTTTCTCCGGGTGAATCAGTTTCTAACGGGATCATCTTATCCTGTGGGTTGTTAATCTGGCCCAGATTATCCCTCCTCCACTTTCCAATCAAACTTTCTTTTCTCATCCTTCACTTGCTCCATTATCTCTGCACTTTTCTTCTCCTGGCTCCCTTGTTTGTTTTCAACTCCATCTGCTGCCCAAAATATGTGGTGCATTGTGATTGGTTGACAACATCTGAGTTGTAATGGCCTCTCGTCCAATGACACGTGGACTGAATTCAAAGATACAAAGTGCGAAATCTGATTCTTTACATTTAGACAGCTCTTCTATCTCTGTATAGAGAGCTTTTTTGTATACAATTTTGCTTTTTGTTTAGGGCAATAAACAAAAAGCACGCAAAACTGTCACTTCCATAACGCCAACTAAATACAATGGCATTGTGTTGGCGTTATGGATGAGGCAATTAAAATACAGAAAGTACATATTAGAAAACACAAAAAATAGATCTCAAATATGAAGATCTCTACTATAGCAATGACAATGAAACATATTTTGTTGTGAAATATTGATACTAAAATTATGTTTGATTGAGATAAAATACACAGACCAGCATGTAAAGGTGTCAAATCCTTTGTTTCAGTGGAATAGAAACAAATCTATGCAATCCTGCCAGAAACCAGATGCATAAAGAGGAAGATGAAATCATGAACACTCAGCCATCTGCTGCAATTCCCTTCTCTCTCTCTCTCTCTCTCTCTCTCTCTCATTCATATCCTGATCCTGGTGCCTTTTAAAAAACAGTAATTACTCAGCTGGCTACAAAAGACTTATCCATGTCAAAGATCACAGTATTTTTGGAATGTGCAAAATCATCAGTGTGCTTTGTACGTGGTGGTAGGCTATGTCATACTTGAACAACAATTATTTCAACAGGAGGATAATGATATGGAAAATCATGAGAAAAATGATTCCCTTCAGGGTACATTATATTCTGAACATTCCCCAAAAGCTTAATCTGATAATTGTGCCTGTAAGTGTGTTTGTATGTGTCAGTGTGTGTGTGTGTGTGTGTGTGTGTTGGGTGGTCTGGTTGTGGCAGGTTGATGGTGCTGGTGAGTATGATTGTGGCTTGGGTGTGGGCACTGTTACTAGACAGACAGACAATTTTGAAAGAAGGAGGATGTTGTCTACCCTTAGAACAACCAGACATTACACTGGGTAATCATGATGATGAAAGCAATTACATAATATTGGAGGAGTAAGCCTTTAATTACAGTCTCTAGAACAATCACGGACCAGCTGTTGGATGTTAGAGGGTTTAACTCTCTAACACTGGCACCTACAAATGTGATCACTATTGCCTTCAAATATACTGTATGTTGGTACATGATGTAAATGATGTACATTAGCCAACACCCAGACCCAGGTGTCTGTTTCACACACGCCTCACTTTTTGTGTATCTCAATGAACCCTTATCCACTCCCCCTTATAGCCTCATGGCTTAACATACAAATGTCAAAGCAAATTAAAACTGCCAAAACAACTGGAAGCAAAGCAATTCAGAGAGTTGGACGTTTTTTTCTTCTAAAAATATAATTCTGCTAAATCATAGTACAATTTGTGGGATTTGTTTGATACCCTCTAAAACACTTTAGTAGTCACTTTGGTTCTCCCATACACAGAGAGACAGATTCTACACATCTGCCTACTCTGCTCATATTTCCCTAAGCAATTAAGCATCCTCTCAGATGTTTATGCATGTCATGTAATACGTGATATCCAGAGGTTAGAAACTATCGTCTATGACTGACATCTCGGCATCCTCATGCTCTTTGATAAGTCTGGGACTTCCTCTCTTCACAAGAACACGTTTCACCAAGGCTGACCAAATAAGGTGCTGGCAGAAGGCTGTGAATATTTCTCAGACTCTGTACTACCATTCCTTCTGCACAACACAGTTATAGCTATAGCTGATAAGCAAGCGACAAACCAGTCAAGTACAGAAATGAATGCAGTGCTAGCATTTGCTAACTAAACAATCACACAATGAAAGGCAAAGTAAGAGATCAGGTACACAATTCCCCCTTAGATTAAATGATATTGATGCAATATGAGTTATACAAATATTCACAGTGACCGAGGCACGTGCAAGGCTTCAAAGATGTACGTTTTGTTAACAAGGATTAAAGCTCACAACTGAATATCCTAGTATTTCCAATCTTCCATAGCAGCTGCATTCAGCCGACTGCTGATTCAGTGGAATCCTGGAGGAGCTTGCTGAGGTCCAGGAATATAATGAAAGTTCTACACTCTCTGGAACCTTTGTTCTATGTGGTCCTTCATACCCATATCCATTTCACCTGTTTGCAATGAATGGGGGAGCAGCACTAGGAGACTCCATTCACTGGGCTGGCTCTCAACCAGTCCTTGTAACCAGGCCCAGACCAGGAGGCACTTACCTGCCCAAACACTGAGGCCACGATGGGCCGGAGTCGGCGACGCTCCCTCTCCCTCTCCCGATGCTGGGGCTCCTCTTCCTCAGCAGGGGACGACAGGCTCAGGGTCTTCGGGGGTTTCGAGGGCCGCTTGAAGCTGCCACCAGAGGAGGTGCTCCATCTCCTCAACTTCTCAATCTTCTTCTTGATTGAGCCCTAAAACAGGAGGAGATAGAGGACAGAGAGAGATAGAGAGAGAAAGAGTCGAGAGGATGACAGGAAAGAGTAAAAGTTTGAAACACTGGAGAGAGTGATGAGGATTCGCCATGTCAAAATTTAAAATGTCAAATACAACTTTAAAAAGTCCTTATAATGCATAATATACACAACATAAGGTTGATGACTTAAATACCTTATACATCAGTTTGCCTATATGATGTATATACACAGCCGTGATGCTGTTAGGATTTTGCACAACCAGTGGACCTTCTGAAACAATAGCTGTTAATACTGCACTGCACTGCAATACTGCACTCTGGCCTTCAGCCTTCCTCATCATTTATATGTGTTTTTGCTATTAGTGAGAGGCAAAGCTAACAATACTGTACTGCACACATAGAGTGTGCAGGGCGCTCTATACGCTACCTAAAAGTTTGGGTTCTGAGTCACATCAACCCATATGGACTGTTGCCGTGCAACCCGTTACACATACAATAGTTCTCTTTCTGTATTGTGCTGAATAGCATCACAAATAGATCAATAATACATGAGATCTAATGGATGGAAATAGACTTGTTAAACAGTCCAACCTCCTACCAAACCAGAAGCGCACACATGTGCAGTTGATCGTCTACCTTTTTGGTGAGCCCCGTCTCTGGCACCTCCATCGTGGTCATGCTGGTGGCCTCCATGCCGATCCCGTCTGCATTGATCATCCACAGGTCAGTGTTCCTTCCTCTCTGTCTGTGTCAGCTGTACTCTATCTAACCCTGGCAGAGGCACCGCTAAGCCTTAGCATCTCCAGCTTCCCATGAAGCCACTCCTCCTTCTCTCTCTCTCTCTCTCTCTCTCTCTCCCATCCCCAGCTCTTTCCATTCATGACCCCACATTCATTCACTAATACAATTTTTTTCCAATATGGGATTTTGTTTTTATATTGTTATTAGATGTAACCTGTCAGGGTTGTCAGCATAGACTCTAATAGATAGCATCCCCTCCATCCCCTCTGTCCATCTCTATTCATTTTTCTATGCACTTTTGAGGTCCAGTGGATTTAAGGAGGGGTACAAAACCATTTCCCCCCTAATCTGACTTTGGTGTGATTCTGTCAGACCTATGAAAAGATGTGTTTGTACTCAGACAACAACAGTTTCTGTCTCCCGGCTCACACAGTGTATTTCCTCATAATCCCTCATTCTCTCCCCCTCTCATTCATCTCTTTCCCACTCACTCATTCTCTACTGATTCACAATCCTCTTAGACTTTCAAATTTCAAACAGTTGTTTGGCTAGCCTGCGCAATATGTGTGCTGCTCACTGACCCTCGCACACCCATCCAAACCTGTACCTCATGTCCACATGAACAGAACAGGGTCAGCGGTTTCAAAAATCTTTCAGGTGTTTTCTGCCCAATCATTCTCCATGTGCACCACCATAAGGCGTGGGGACACTTTCACCAGGGCACACACCAACGTAGCTGGTTTAGACTTTCCCTTTGACAGGACCTTCCTTTAGTAATGAATTACATGACAAGGTAACATTGTGGTACCAGGTCAGATTTCAAGGACGCAGAGCCCAGGGGGCTTAAAGCCACAGCTGACTGTGCTCAACATGCACAGTGATGAAACATCGCTGATGTTGATTTAGACAAGAGTACAAGGCTTTGATTTCAGAATGAAGGTTAGTGCAAGGGAAGGAGATTGAAAGCCTTTTTTATCTTTTGAAGCTGAAAGAGGGAGTTATATTCTCTACAGGTTTAGCATTTTGGCAATATGATGGGAAACGATCGATGACCATGGATTTTTTTTCTATGTGCATGCCAGGTGATTTTTTTTATAGAGACATTTACTGGATTGTGAACCTTGTATTTGAATGATTGCAAATGATGTAATGAAATAAAGAATTTTCCAAAGTTTCCCATATATGTTTCACTGGAGACCTGTCTGTATACTGTATGTCACTGTTTTACAATTATTTTCCTAGTTACACGGATGCTTGTGGATGCCTTACTGAGCCAGGCTCTTCACTGGTGATTATCAGCCTTTTTAAAGCAAAGCTTAATGATGGTGACGCAGATAGTATGTTCCGAGTCCTCAAGAGCAGAGGGCAGACAGTATGTTCTCATGAGATGGAGTGTATGGATACATATGACCGATTATGTAATTCCACGTGCACACTAATACGCACACATGCACACACACACACACACACGCACGCGTGTTTGGTTGGAGAGAAGTTGTATAAAAAAATGATTTAATTTTTATCAAACCTAAATCACATTAGCTTCCCTAGTGACATTTCAAATTAGTAGAGTTTTCCTCTGTTTGTCTTCTTCATTGATGCAGTAAGGAAAGACACATACAGAGAAAAAGTCAAGTTTATTTAACATGGATAGTAAGATTTTTGTATATGACAGTTCAATTAAAATTAAAAGTGTTAGCCAGCAGTAGTATGATGCACAATCTCTCTCTAATGCCTTGCTCAAACATCTGCTCCACAAGTAAAGCCCTGCATTAACCCGTCTATGTGCTCATAGTCAAATGAGTCCATTTACTGGTCTCTCCATCAATGCCATCAATGTGTCACTCTCATGGACAGTCACTCCAAGTCTCTCAGTCACACACACACACACACACACACACACACGCACACACCCACACACACACACACACACACACACACACACACACACACACACACACACACACACACACACACACATTCAACACCCCCCTCTGCTTTTTCTTCAGAAGAGAAAGACAGAGTCTGTTATCTATTTTGAAATATTCTCAAATATATAAAATGATAGCTACATGCAGTACACCAAAGCACTATGCTTCCCCCAAAATGTTCACCTCAACTCTCACTTCTCACCTCTATGCTTGTTGCTTGTTATATTATTTCACAAATCTTTACAACACACTTTACGATGTTCAGAAGAAAGTGTCATTTGACTTGCAGGAATTTAACAAAGAGTGTTTCCTTGAAGACCATATGAAATACCACATGTGTCTTTGTGTTTGTGCTTGTGTGTGCGGGTGTGGGTGTGCTTGTAGGCGATATATGTGTGTGTGTGTGTGTGTGTGTGTGTGTGTGTGTTTGTGTGTGTGTGTGCTTGTGTGTGTGGACCCGGCAGTCACGCTGCAGCGCTGCCTTCGAGGAGTACAGCACAAAGTTGTGTGTGTGTGTGTGTGTGTGTGTGTGTGTGTGTGAGAGAGAGTGTGTTGGGGGTGTGGACTTGGGCAGGAGAGACAGGGTGGATAATCTAGACAACATCAGAGAAAAAAAATATGGGCCCATGTGGGTCTGCAAGGGATTAGGGGTTTTGACCCTGGATCTTTACACTGGAAAATTACAACCTCAGTGGTAATCCCGGGACTATGAGTGGAATTGTGACAGAATGTGAGTCTGTGAAGAGAAAGCAAATGAAATGAAATGATAAATGGAAACATGTCCACTATCTTGCAATCAGAGAGAGAGAGAGAGAATGTGAGAGAGAGGGTGTGAGAGAAATAGAGGTAATTACATAGAAAATATTGGGATGGAGGGACAAAGGGACAAGATGAAATTGCAAATATGTTTCTGTTCCAAAAACTCTAAAAACATGAAATGGTCAAATAGAGCCAACAAAGTAGGCTATGTCGGTCCTGACACATTAATACTTACAATTCCCATACTATTTAACTGTACAGTTGACAAAAGTCTTTAAGACCTTATCTCTTTTCTTTTTTGATCTACATTATAATGTCCGCTGTCTCCTGAAAAGGGACCTTTCGAAGGCTGTCTGTGCAGGTGTCTTCTGTAGGGCACTTTTCGAAGATGCACCCATTGACTGAGTTCTGAGGGGAGAGGGTGTGCCTGGACAGGCCGGGGGTGTTGGGTGAGGTGGGTGAATTGGGCAAGCCGGAGCTGCTCTCTCCTGCCTTGGTTGTCCTCCTCCTGACCAGACCCCCCGCCATGGACACGGCCCCCCCCTCCTCCACCAGGCCCTCCAGCAGCGCCGACAGGCTCTGGCGGATGCGCGTGCAGAAGTGAGGGCAGCTGAAGGCGTACAGTATGGGGTTGAGCACCGGGTTGAGGAAGGCGCAGGTGGTGGCCAGGGGCAGAGCCCGCTCCACCAGCTGCGCAAAGCGATCGGGCTCGTACTGCGCCGCCACCTCCAGCAGGCACAAGGCGTGGTAGGGCGCCCAGCACAGGATGAAGGCAGCGATGACCGACGCCACCATCTTGGTGAAACTGCGCGAGAGCCGCCCGGAGGTGGCCGCCACGCCGGAGCCCAGCTTGAGCGCGACGAGGGCGGCGGAGCCGCCGCTGTCCGCCAGCCCCATGCAGCTCTTCTTCCGCAGCCGGCGGCGGTTGCGCGCCTGCAGGCTGAGGCCGAAGTACATGTAGCTGCTGGCGATGATCACGAGTGGCACCACGAAGGCCAGCAGCGCCTTGGAGATGGCCGTGGCCGCCTGCCGCACCCGGCAGTCCTGCTTCAGCGCCGCCTTCGAGGAGTACAGCGCAAAGTTGTGGTAGCACAGCTGCCGGCCGTCCACATGGGGCGTGACAGAGCGGAACATGAAGTAGGGGAAGGCGTTGACGGCCGCCCACAGCCAGCCCACGGCGCACACCTTCCAGGCGGCCGCCACCGAGCGGTGGTTCTGGCTCCACACGGGACGGGTCACCAGTAGGCAGCGGTCCAGTGAGATGGCCGCCAGCAGGTAGGCCGAGACGTACATGTTGAGGAAGAAGACGGACGCCTGGGCCGAGCAGAGCGGCGCGCCCAGCTCCCAGCTGTGGCCGGCATGCAGGTAGTGCGTGAAGAGTGGCAGCGTGAGCGTGGCCAGGAAGTCGGACAGCGCCAGGTTCAGCATCCAGACGGCCGCCACCGTCTTGCGCTGCAGCCGGACGCCCAGCACCCACAGCACCAGGGCATTCTCTATGATGCCCAGGCAGGAGACCAGGCCGTGGATGCACACCACCGCCGTCGTGTCCCCCGTGCTGTTGACCGAGTGCAAACGCATTTTCTGCAGCAGCGGGCAGTAGAGCTCAGTGGACGAGAGTGAAGGGAACGAGGAGTTGGAGATGGAGAAAGAGGGATCCATGGCGCTGGGGGGAAAGAGAGAGACAATGCATGTGTGTGTGAAAGAGAGAGAGAGAGTTA
The DNA here is from genome assembly GCF_017589495.1 of Alosa alosa. Lineage (NCBI taxonomy): Eukaryota > Metazoa > Chordata > Actinopteri > Clupeiformes > Clupeidae > Alosa > Alosa alosa. The sequence continues at coordinate 39,300,042 of NC_063189.1, forward strand.
CTTTCACATCATAAGCCTTTAGCAGACATGTTAATACACAGAAAAACAGGAAACCAGACTACAAAGTTAAAGCTAATCAAGTTAACTCACTGTGAGTCCAAGTTCTTCCCATGCAACAGCATTGGGTTGAGCCTTATTACATTTGGAGTGATATTTGGGGTGAGGATGCTCTGTCTGCACGCTGTCTAACTCTAATGGCACTCTCTCTCTCTCTCTCACACACATGTGCTGCACCATTTCTCCTCAGACACTGCAGCTGCTGTATCTTTCTCTTCAACAACAAGGTATGTTGTAACCATATGATGCAAGATAAGTGTGTGTATGTGTGTGTGTTAATATGTACCAGGAAGATAGCCAGGATATGAGCATGATAGTGCCAGTGATGTGTATTGATATTGGCAAAACATCCAGGATCGTATATCACTGGCTGACATTATCCACTGACGAGAAGAGATGACTTAAGGAAAGGTGGGGTCAGTTTGTGATAATGTGATGTGTGTGAATAGTGGTGGTGTTGTGGAGGAGCAGGAAATAAATGCTCTTCTTATCTAAAAAGAAAAACAAATATCTAAACAATGCCTCTCTTAATGCTGATGGAGGCATTTCTGACGGTATGTCCACATATGCCTTTTGTCTGTGCAGTGATCATGAGACATGAATGACACTTGTTGATAACAATTGTCTGAAATTCAAGTGCTTCATGGTTAAACTCTACGGTCAATAGAGAGAAATCCCATAGATTCACGTGGGAAATAGAAAAAGAGAATGAGAACAGACATGATGGACATGGGCACGATGCTGTCTGTTAGGTTTGTGTGTAGGTCTAACTCACATGTATGTGAGAGTTGGAAGAGTAAAAGAGACTAAGGTGATGTGATGTAATGGCTTTCTGAGAGAGAGAGAGAGAGAGAGAGAGAGAGAGAGAGAAAGAGAGAGAGAGAGAAAAAAATCCCTGATCAGATACCAGTGGTATGGTATCAATGGAAAAAAACAAAGGCAGAAACCATTTAAAAACCACAATAATCAAGAAGCTTTTTGTTTCATGGTACTGCACCACCTATGACATTGTACTTGCCTGGGGCTACAGGCCATTCCTCACACCCAGGCTGACATAACGCAGACACCTGAGCAGCATGCCGTGAACATTAGCTACTACTTTAGTTCAAACCGCTTTGAGGAGTGTTACACTATGCCACAAGTACTATGTTGTCAAAGTTATTCAGTGCCTCTTTTCCAGAGCAGTGGGTGCTTTTCTGTCCCTTAGGGAGATAACACTGAGGTAGTGCATAAAATATCTCTCTTTTCCTTCCCCAAAAGCCCATCATGACTGCGTGACGACAGCATGTCAAAGCCTGTCTCCATCAGCCAACTGCATTCCGCGGTACGGCATGCTTAGGCTGTTTTGAAAGGGTGTGTTTTTTTAAGAAGATTTACAAAAACAGTCAAAGACGGAGAAGTCATTTACAGACATGCTCTGTATGCTCTCATGGTTCATCTAGATAAGTGTTATTTGTATGCCACGTCTAAAAATATGGGCACATGTACGATTGGATAACTAGCGCATAAAGAACATGTTCCATCTTACTCAGTGGCAGCTTCTAGTTTAGAATTTACCTTGAAGCCCTGGCTGACTATGTTATCTGTTCCAGAGCTGTAGAATAAGCCCCACAGAAATACAACACAAAACTTTGTTTGTTTGACTGAGGTAGTGTGTCAGACCCAGCTGACAGAGAGGAGAACTGACTTTGCCGGCTCAAACTGATAAATTAAATCCAGAATACTGATGAGAGTTTATACATACTTCTTTATGACAAGAGAGAATAGATATTTGTGCGTGAATCACTCTGATCGCATCCATTTGGAATGGTTATCAGTGTTAGATTAACTTTGTTTTAAGTTATTTCTATTTATCAAACTTCTGAAACATCCATGTGAGAGGACTGAAGAGACCACTAGAGAGATCACTAGAGGACTGGCGAAGTGTGAAATTAAATGAATCTGTTGGTTAGTCTCGTCTGCAGACCCCATCATCCAAATGTACATGTGCGTGTTGTCAGAAGTGAAACTCTCTAATCTAATCACACCCAAATCAAAAACATTTCCCCTCAAACAAACCACATGCACACAGCCATGCATATGCACAAGACATACACATGAACATACACACGTACACACATACACACACACACACACACACACACACACAAACACACAGATACACAGATACACACACACACACACCCTCACAAACACATACAAACACACTCACACACATACTCTCTCACACACACACACACACACATCACACAAATATGTCTCATTTTGTTACCTCTTAATGAGCAAGCACTGTATTTTTTCAATTGTTTTTGGAGGAGTGACTCTCATTCAGTGTCGTACGATACGATAGGTAATTCTGGTTTCATCCTTGCTCTTGGCATGTTCCCCCAAATACCTAACTGAATATAACAGGTTCTTCAGGTCATCTGTGTCAAGTCTCTTTTCTTTTAAGACATGCAGTTGGAGCAGGCATTTATGTAAAAAGGAATTTTTTAACAGCGTTAAAGTTTGAGCTGCTACTTACCTAGGTGGTCATATCATCTGTGCTGTGATGTCTAATATGAAAGGTAATGGATAAAATGGCTCGGGTCAAATGGCGGCAGTTATGCTTCCTCTCCTTTTTCAAATAGCTTTATTTCGTTCCGCCAAACTTTCTCCCCGTCTCTCCTTCCATCTCTGTTCTCTTCTGTCCTCCTCTTGTATCTCTCTTTCCAAGCCAGTCACTCATCAGACACACCTCACCAATCACCACGGTGATGGAGGTGGAGCGGAGAGTGAGAAAGAGAGGGAAGGAGAGAGAGAGAGAGAGAGAGAGGGAGGGAGAGAGAGAGGGAGGGAGAGAGAGAGGGAGGAAGAGAGAGGGTATAAGTGACTGTGCAAAGAGAAAAGAGGAAGAAGGAACAGGAAGAGCATGTTTATTGGTGTTGCATGTAAATACTGTATGTATAAGACTTCTGTGTGGTTGGGTTGGCTCTATGGGAAAGGGCTTGTAAGAAACAACAGCAGTGCAGAGTACAAAGGTCAGAGGAAACAATGTTCAGTAGAATAAGGAAGGGGACAGAAAGAGTTGGGGTGGGGGGTGGGTCTTTTGAAAATGGGAAGAAGACTGACCACACTGCAATATCGGATACATCACCCATGTGTGCAGATTATCTTACTTTGTTCAAGCCTTAACCCATAGACAGTATGTGCAATAGACTGAAGAAATGCTTAAAGTGACAATCCCTTAATATCCCTTTTTAGAAACATTTAGAAAATCAGTCCCTATCTTATTGTTGCAATGTTATTATTCCTTAAGTAGGCTTACATGGGGTCACTATTGTCTCTCAAGAGGTCACCAGATGTTTCATGGATTTAGATGTATTCCTCTAGAACAGTGGTTCCCAACCCCACCTCTGAACTTAAACATTTGTAATTAATCACTTTATTCTTTGTGTGTGTGTGTGCGGGTAGGAGTTTGTGTTGTGGCTTGTGTTGGGCCTTCAAGGAAACACTGCTCTAGAACCTGATTCTAGTTCTGGGGAATTACACGGACGCTCTAATACTGTCATGGGTTGTGGCATTTGATCAGATAAGAAAGAGGTGTGAGAAAAGTCACCCTATAGTGAAACAATGCTGCCCAGGAAAGGTTTCTGTAAATATTGGACCCATATTAGGTCAACATTTGATCTAAATAACTGCAGAATTTGAAACTAGGTTTCAAAAGCCAGATTATTGGACTGAATCTTGAAGTCTTTAAGCAACATCCTCAAATTAAGTTTGATGGGGCAAGGCCATGTTATCTTTAAGAGACCTGGGAAATCAAAATTCAGTCACAGTGTTCCGAGGACTTCAAGCATGGTTAAGCTGAATGAGTATTTTGGGCATAAGTGTACGTACTTCAAAGTTATCATACAATAATGACAACCAGGAAACTGATTGTCTCAGCTACTGGCTAGATTTGTGCAGGCAAGTGAAATATTTGTTTGGACATCAGTGATTAGTGATCCACAAGAATGTTTCTGAAGGTTGTTTATGTTATTATTAATGGCTAGACTTAGCACCTAGACAATTGAAAAAAAAAAAAAAGAAGTACAGAAATGAAAACAAATTCTGTCATTGTCATTTTAAAACTACATCACTACACATCATAACAAAATCGTTGTGTGGGCAAAGAACTGAACCACACTAGGACATTCTGTAATATATTACAATTGTTATTACAATTGTTATGTCAAAGAGAGCATGGAGACTGTGGGTAAATGAAATATAGGCAGATTTTCCATATTTAGCAGAGCAAATATGCAGATATGCATAAAAGATCATGGCCGGTCTCCTCCTTATGTCTCCTCCAGATATTTGAACAGAGATAGTTCTAAAACCTATATCTAAAGTTTTCTGCCCAACTATTTTTGTCTACTCCACTCCAACACACACAACACATAATGTTTATATGTATATAGAATTGTCAATGACCAGTTGCCACGAAACATTTATTGTCCTTCAGTGAATGTAGATAAAACAAAGCAAAACAAAAAACCAAAACATAAATAATGATTTAAGGTTTAATTTTAGGCCTCGAGAAACAAAGCACTACCTTGGTTGTGCAACTGCTCAAATGTGATGGGGCCTGTCCTCACCTAGTGGCAGAACACGCCCCTGCAACCATTCACTGATTTCCTTAGATTCTTTAGTTCAAGCACATTGAGAGAGATATATATAGTAAAGGAATGTGTGACCATGTATGGGCATACAGGAAAGGACCAAGTACCTGACCAGTTAGTTATTAAGGCGAGACACTGCAGGTGAATAGGGTACATTTTTAGCAGATATCACTATGAAACTTCCCCAGTTGATTACTTACTGTACATTAATATGAGAAAAAAATGTATTACAAGTTTTCTGTAATTTAATGTTTACATATGCAAATTAGGAATTATCTAATTAAATATGCGCTAATTTGCCTGCATTTTAAAACACGAAATCTAAGCATTGGATACAGCCACGTTCAAAATTATGTTTTCATTGTGTTCACATATTAGATGGGGGGAAAATACAAAGGGATTTATTGATACAGTGCATACGGAGTCCTTAAGAGTACGGTAACCAAGGACCAAATGTTCACTATGAATGAGATCTAGAGTTCCTTTGAGAAGATGAGAGAAGCGTAAAGAAGGACAAAACAAAGACTGAACTATTTGGCCACAATTCCCAATGGAAAAAACAGTCACTGAGCTGCAGTTTCTGTGATTCTATCCAGTGGCAGAGGATGGACTGTAATCATTTTCATTTACATAGCTGATACTTCAGTTGTACAATACTGTAGTGACATATTGCCAACATACAAACAAGGTGTGTTAGATCATCATTGACCAAAGTTCCAAAGTTTCCTATACACTGGAGAGTGACATGCAATAAATCTGTTTCTTCAAGAAAGGGGTTCCCTGAATGGTTTGTGATAACAGAGTAGGTGTTGCATCAGTCTATCCTTCTCCACCCAAGCTATACGCCATAAAACAAGTGTATAACATGTACGTACATTATAGTCTTAGGCAGTTGGTGGCAAAGGGAGCAGCAGCTGGAGAAGGTATAAGGTAGGAGGATTGTTATCAGTGCTGTGAATAAAACAATACATGTAAACAGACTGATTACACTTTTTCAGTTTAATATAATCTATTTTATGTATCAATTTATTTTCCATATTTGATTTTTTCCTAGCTGTCAGTATTATTCAGAAAAACCTGATATCAAGTACAGAACAGAATAGGTTTGGGATGTAATTAAAGTACACAAAGGTGTAAGATTATTATAGACCTTTTTCATATTTCTGTGACACATTTGTCTAAATAGTGTGTGACACTGACATGGACCTTTGGCAATTATTATTTGGTTAGAAGACTATTTTCTTGATAACTATGCCAAAATACATGTATCATTAAAACTGACATTTTCAGAACAGAAATGAAAGAAAACAAAGCATAAAAACTTTCATTCTGAGGAAACTGTCCTTATTTTATTTCAGAGTATTAGGGTGTGTAAATAATGTAAATAAATGACATTCAAGAGGAACAATGGCATAATGATTTCCTCTCCATGGCCTTTCATCCCAGTGTTTGCCTATGTTACTCCATTTTAGTCTAAGAAAGTCAGTATTCAAACGCCAACAAAACTCCATGGTACCTCAAACAAACTATGTCAGCGTTTCCGTCTTTTGTGATATGTGTTATTTGTAACTTCTGCTAGCTTTGGCAACACTGTACTCATACAGTCATGCTAATAAAGCACCTTTGAATTTGAATAGGATTTTATGTCAGTGTTGTCATTGGGCTCATGTGTGTTGAAATCCTTTCTGTGGTGTTATTCAGTGCAATTGAAGTGAGCTGAATTTGCCTGTTTGCTGTCTGTGAGACTGAGCTAGCTAGCTTGCTGTTTCCTTACATTTAACAAAGCATTTTATAATTTTTATATTGTCGTAATAATTGTCATATTGTCGTAATTCATTCTCACAAAATGTTTGCCAATTTATGATTTTGTTTATGGTAATAGTTTTGTTTAAATAAACATATTTTAAATGTATAGGTTGAGCAAATACATTTTAAGCATATACATGAAATTAAATTAAATTCAATTTGATAAATGTAAAATCAGAAAATCAGACTGATATCTGCTGTCACACATCTGGATAATCTCTATTGAGGAAAACACATTTGAGTAAAAAGTGTCGGGTATGGATTATGTTTGTGAAGATGAAGTGCTCACTAACATATAGATTTGAACGCATTTGTGAACAAAATTTAAGAGCAATATACCGTTTGTGTGTATAAAAAATAACAACTTTTACTTCAATTTAATTTAGGCCATACAGTAATTGTGAAGACACTTCTGTGGTTCAGGCCATGATAGTGAAGACACTTCTGTTCTCCTGTGCCTGTAGATGGGGATGATGTCATCAGCCTACTCTGCGGGTCTCCTCGTGCTGGTGCTGTCTGGGGTGGCTCAGGCCTTTATGCCGGTTGGTGGGGGCACCTCCACCCACGCCACCATCACAGGAAATGCAGTGCTCAGTAAAATCACTGAGGTGTGCCGGGCTGTGGCGGAATCTGAGGGCAGGGAATTCAATCCTACGGTGAGATGCTCCCTCTGTGTGTGTGTGTGTGTGTGTGTGTGTGTGTGTGTGTGTGTGTGTGTGTGTGTGTGTGTGTGTGTGTGTGTTTAAACGTATGCATGCAGCAAGTGTGTGTGGGAATGCGTGTACATGTGTGTGTGTGTGTTTTTACACGTATGCATGCAGCAAGTGTGTGTGGGCATGTGTGTGCATGTGTGTGTGTGTGTGTGTGTGTGTGTGTGTGTGTGTGTTTACACGTACGCATGCAGCAAGTGTGTGTGGGCATGCGTGTTCAAGTGTGTGTGTGTGTGTGTGTGTGTGTGTATGTGTATGTGTGCAAGTATAACTGAATAACTAAGAAGTGCGTATGAGTCTATGTCTGTTTTTGTGCATGACTCTCTTGTCGTATGTCTCTATTGTGAATGATTCAGTGATGATGTCTGGCGTGTGAGCAGTCTGTGCGTCAGTCTACGTCAGAATGTGTGTTTGTGTGTGTCTGCTCGCCACTGACTTCTTGTGAATCCTTAGGGTTCATCGGCAGAGGAGCTGTTGCGAGCGTGTCTAGGCACGGCCACTGGAGAAGTGTCAGCAGCAAAGTTCCGCACAGCGCTTAACCAAATCTACATGCAGAATGGCCTCGTGGACCGCGACTTAGCCAACAGCCCGGCCCACCATTTCAGCAACGAGGCCTTCGTCCAGGCCCGCACTCTCATCACTGAGGGAACCGTCAGTGTGAAGGCCAATGTCCGCAAGGAGAACTTCCAGGCAGCGAGAGAGACCCTAGGACGAGTCTGCCACACTTTACAAGTAAGGAGAGAGAGAGATTTGGAGAGAGAGAGCGCAAAAAAACACAGAACACAGAAAATTTAATTGGATCACACATGAACAAAACATTTTTGTCACAACTTGCAGCTTACCTGCTTATCTACATTTGCAGGATTTTTACAGCCACAGTAACTGGGTGGAGCTGGGCAACAGAGGTCCCTACATGAACCTCTTCCGACAAGACCTCCCCATTGACAATGTTGCAGGTAAATGTTCATGGGATATGGCATATCAGTGAAACATTGTTCACATATATGAACACCATGAGAAAGTCATAAACCACATGATAAAGATTAGAAAATCTGGGACTGGGACATGCCCTCACTACAGTGATTGAGAAATAATTTTGTTGAGATGACCCTAGTTGACAAGCCATGTTGTAAGTGGATCCTCAAGCCAACACCCTACTGATCATATGACCAGGGTACAGTTCAGTGAAATGAACAGTGCTTCCATCAGCATACCCATAATACTGTGTGTGTGTGTGTGTGTGTGTGTGTGTGTGTGTGTGTGTGTGTGTGTGTGTGTGTGGTTAACAGATATCGATACTCCTACGTGTAATGACTGTGCCAGTGGTACATGTCCAAATCCTCTCTTGCCTGACATCCTGACTCATAAGAAACTTACCTCAGGATACATGGGTCTACTCTCTGCTACCAAACCTAAAGGTATACTTCTCACACACACATGGGTCATATGGTCAGACACATGAAAAAAATATTTATTTGTAGGGGTGTACACAAAAGTCACGGTTTGGAGTGCACCTTGGTTTTGAAGTCACAGTTCGGTAAATTTTCCCGTAAAGCCCGTAGGTACCACTAATCTAAAATTCACTGACAATATTGCTGATGCAAAACGGGAATAGTATTTTGAAAAGTTGTCAAATGTTTTTTCAACGTTAATTGACTAAGCCGACATACGTATGTTCCACCACGTAATATGTTTGTGTGGGAACTCAATGGCCTGCAAGCAAAAAAAGCCTACTGTTTAAATGATTACTGTTAACGACTTTGGTACATTAGGTACACATCTGTATTGAACCTAACGTCCTGTACCTAGACAGTTCGGTACGGATATGCGTACATTTACGCATTCATTTGTCATTACTTTTGGCAAACACTGAGTAAAATTATGAAAAATAATACAAATCTGCGAGAAAGAATTAGTTTGTATGATTTGTGACATTTTTGTAGCCTTAACTGGTATTCCATTTGGACAGCGAGTTGATATCAACCTCAAAATATTTGAAAGCCTAATGAAGTCTGTACAACGCCCTTTATGAGTGACTTATGACTTGTGCAATATGGTTATCAGTGTGGGTGGACTGATAATGGTCTTTTTTTTGATAGGTAAGTGTAGTCACGGAGGGGCATCAGACATGACCAGCACCCAGGTACCCCGCGGAGGCATCAGCAAGGATGAGCGCAGACCAGACAATGCAGTGTTACATGACGCTGCTGTAGCCGTGGCAACACAGGCCACTCTGGAGCTCCTGGAGGACATCCGCGGGGCTGCAGGCAACAAAGAGTTCCTGCGGTAAGGGGGAAGTGACCATGGTGGTGTCCATAACAACCTGACCAGTGCTTGATGCACATCTTATACAACATGTGGAATAATCATGACAGACCGTCTATACAAATTAGTCCACATTCAGTGACAGTCTAGTGGCTAAATTGGCCATTTTCCTCCCAGACCATATATTAAATATTATTTTTTGGTTTCAATATACTCCTGTGACAACTTTTTATATCTCACTGCTTCTCTTTGTCCCTCTGTTTTGCCCTTTCTGTCTCAGATTAATGGGCATTGCCCGCTCGTCTGTCCTCTGTTTTGTGATCGACACCACTGGCAGCATGGCTGACGACATTGCAGAGGCAAAGAGGGTCGCCAATAACATCATCGACAGCAAGAAGGGCACAGTTGATGAGCCCTCTGAATACATCCTTGTCCAGTTTAATGACCCTAGTAAGGACCGATTATTGCCTGTCCTTCGGAACCCAATCCAACTTCTCCTTCACTAGTCAAATGGCACTATGTCCAAATGCAATGTATATACACTTGAACATTCTATATATGCCTGTATAATTACTACTTGACAGATATAGTTATGACATATAATATTTTTTAAAACTAAGCAACACTGCATTGCTGCAAAAGGTAGAATTACTCCAAAGATTGAGATCTTGAGCACTATTCCTGATTTCTTCAATCAATTAAAAAAAAACACATCAAATGTGTCCACAAATATATAACATTATAAATGTATAATGTAACATTTGTCAGTGCTAATGCATTTTTGTCCGTGTCTGTTTGTGCGTATGTATGTCTGTTTATCTATATGTCTGCTTGTCTATCTGTCTGTTTCTCTCTGTCTGTTTTTGTGTGCACATATGTACATCCCTACAGAATTTGGCCCTCTGGTTAGGACGACAGATCCCGAAGTGATGAAAGAAAAGATCTCTGCTCTTGGTGCCAATGGCGGTGGTGACACACCAGAGATGTGCCTCTCTGGACTTCAGGTAAAGACTGGACATGACCAACACAGAGAGAAAATAAACAACCATTATATCAAACTAATAGATCAAATAAACAACATTTATATCATAATACTTAAAATAAATATATTGGTTAATAGATACAAAATAAATACATCAGTCCCAGTTACCGGTAATTTCACATGCACCTTTGTTTCTTTTCCTCATTCTCGTCTATGTCTGGTGTAGCTGGCTCTGACTGGTGCTCCCCCCTCCTCCCAAATCTACATCTTCACCGATGCTCCTGCCAAAGACATGCACTTGGAAAAGACCATCATTGCCCTGATCCGCAGTACAAAGTCAACAGTAAGCTTATTTGATTCAGGTCTTAGAATGCATAGACACTCACAAACACATGAAACATAAAACTCCTCTCCAATCTTCTTCCTGTGCAGGTGAACATTTTCATGACAGCCACAAAGAGGACCTCTAAGTACTCTGGGCGCATCCCCAGGGCAGATTTCCGTGTGTACTATGATATGGCACTGGCCTCTGGAGGACAAGCCATTGAAGTGTCCAAGAGCAGCCTGCCCCAGGCCACAGAGATCATTGTGGACTCCTCCACGTCTGCACTGGTGAGCAGAGCAGTTCCCCCTTCCCTGTGATATTGTGTGATCAAGTCACCATGCTAATGCTCAACTGCTGAACAAAAGTGCTGAATAAGGAAGCAGCAGGAAACTAATAGTAACATCCAGAGCCAATAAATTCCTTTTAAAACGCGTAAGAGTTTACAATGGCAAATTTTTGCCTAAGATCAAGAGTTTGTGTGCAGTACAGTCATAACAAATTCAGTCTTCTGTTCACATGGTGTTAATGATCCTCTTTGTCACTGCTTGATTGTTTATGTTTCAGGTGACAATTCTGCAGAGGGCCAGAAACCCTGGCAAAGTAGAGACCTTTCCTTTCCTGCTGGATGAGTCTGTCTCCAATGTGACCTTGTACATCACTGGGACTGCAGTAGCGTTCACTCTACAAAGCCCCACAGGCAAGACAATGCGTTTGTTGAGCCAACATTAGTCTGTAGCAGACTGTACCAAACCAGATGCAATTCTAGAAGCATTGTGCTGGATAAAATAGAATAGATAAAATAGCTAGCATGATGTGTTACTCTCTCACATGGACACAGCACTTGAATAATGATATTCTGGTGGTATTTTGTAATATAATAGTATTGCAGACTGCGGCTTTAAGCAATTTTTTTGTCTTGTCATAGGTGTGTCTCAGGGTTCGACAGAGACCACTGGACCTTTGGGAACGATTAATACCGTGGGCAATCTGAAACGAGTCAGGCTCAACACCCTAAACCAAACAGGATTATGGGAAATCCACATGAACAGTGGAAATGCCTACACTGTCAAGGTCACCGGTGAGTTTCATTCAACAGCTGAGTTTAGTCGTTTACAGCGTCCCCCACTGTTAATGCTTCATAGTGAGAATGGGAGAAATCACAAGCCACAAGAGAAGCCACACATATGTATGTGCGCCTCTTTGCTTTGTGCATATGTGTAGGTTATGTGTTATGCATCTACAGTGTGTTTTTTTTTTATCCGCAGCTCAGAGTACCGTCACTTTTGTTTATGATTTTGTGGAGACATTCAAAGGGCCTCACCCAGGGTATGGAGTCATTGATGGACGCCCACTGGCAGGTAGGACGGGTCATCACCACCACTCATTCCTGTGACATTATTATTAGAGAGCAGCACTTGGAACAGGATTCACTTTGATCCCTTTCTGTTATCCCTCCCTTGTCTTCCACCTTCCGTTCTCCATTGCTCCTGTCAGGCTCTCCAACCAAACTACTACTCACCCTCACTGGCCGACACGGACCCGAGAGTCTGAAGGTGATGGAAGCAGCACTGGTGGAGGTGTCTGGCTCAGGTGTGGCCAATGGAACAGTGGAGGAAATGGGAGGTGGCAACTTCCTGGTTTCTGTGAACAGTGCCCCGGCAGGCGAGTTTGTGGTTCTCCTGAAGGGGAAGGACGTTTCCACCTCTAGCCGATTCCAGAGGCAAACCACCACACAGATGTCTGTGACTCCAGTGTCAGTCAAGGTGAGTGGTATTTGCTCTACACCATAAGGTGGGAGTGGGGTGGGTCACTGTGTTGTTTACATGACTGTCAGTTGTACCTGAAAGCTGTGGAGTCTTTAATGAGGAGTCTTTAAAAGCCCACGTGTTTTGCATTATTAAGCTACTGCCTGTCTAAAATTCGATATTATGTCCTGAATGAGTGGCCAGTTCACACTGTCCTGACACATTGACTTAGTGACTTTAAAATCACTCATTATTGAACGCATCTTTATCATATGTTACATGTTATGTTGTCTGTACTGCAGGTTGTAGCTGACAACAATATGGAGCCAGGAAAATCACTTGATATACCATTCACCATCAGCACCAGTGTGCCACGGACCAAGTTCAACATCCGTGCAAGAAATGACAAAGATTTTCCCATGACATACCCTAACAGGTGACATAACAAGTTAGCATAATACAACAGTAATATGCTTACAATAGTATTCTTACATAATGATAATTAGCCTATTTGTCTCATCTTTGGATTTACAAGATTCTTAATTACAAGCATAACTTCACAAGCTTTATTCCCCATCACGTGATTCACAACAAGGCAATTAGCCCTTTGTGTGATATGGAACTAAGAATTAGTGGTGAATTTCCAACGAATTTGGATGCATCATGGGCGTGACTGCCATATTTATAGTCTCTGTATTCACAGCATTGTCAGTGGGAGCAGATCCACAGCTGAAGGGACCCTGGCCATCACTGCCCCGACCAACACTGCTTCAGGCACTGACATCACTCTGACCATTGATGTCGAGTCTGATGGAACCTCTGACTCAAACTACGCTGTGGTACGGCTCTCTGTGATCAAAAAGGTGACAATTGCACAGTGAACAGTCGTCTTTCACAAAGGCTTTCTTTGTTGGCCATTCTATATATTATACCAGTATTACAATTAAACTGTAAAATAAATGCTTTGAAATCTACTGTCACATTAGTTTGCAACACTCTTGTACTGTAATTAAAAATGGCACATTGTCCACAAGCACTGTGAACATTGTAGTGACACTGAAAACTGACTTTGGCTTCTGTCATTGTCCAAAAGGTTACAGATTTCACACCACCAGAATGTAATATGTTCAACATCAACAACAGCTGCCCAACTGACTGCAGAAACGCTTCATGGCACGCCACTGTTAACATGACTGATGGCAATGGCACAGGAGTCGAGAAGGTCTGGATACAGGAGGGCGATGTTTCTCACTCTGCAAATGAGACTGAGCATGGCGGCGTAACGGTGATCCAGTACTTCTGCCAAATTTCCTGCTGCACCCCCAACCTGAAGGTGTCGGTCACGGACAAGGAGGGCAACGTTGGCACGTGCTTCCACTCCATCAGGCCGACCACCACACCAGTCCCCTTCACCACACCCAATGGCGGACCACCCTCCCTGGGTTTGGCAGTGCCACTGTGGATATGCCTGCTACTCTCTGCCACTGCCATAGTCTGAGATTTAGTCCCACTCTTGCATTAAAATTGGCATATGAGCACACCAAAGAGGGGTTGGATTTTATGTTGTTTCATATGGTTCAAATTGAATACTGCAACCAACCAGTAAAGGTGTGACCTTTAATGCTCAGAAGTTGATTTAGTAATGCCACCATCTTGGCACTACATCCTACAAATGCTGCCAATATACTGTTTGTGTGAAAGGTGGAGACTCACCTACACACAGTTCATTGAATTATAATTATTTTCTGCACTAACACATTAAACAGTATGTACAATCAATGTGTATGCAATAGTGTTAGATATTCTGTTTCTGTAATTTAGTATACTAACTATTCGTATATACTTACTTGCTATTAAACTGATTTTCTTTTCTATCCCATGTTATTACAGTTAATAAATTAGACTGCAGGACACATACTGTAAGTTTGACTATTTGATGATGTGCAAAAACATGTTTTAATACTACAACACATTGTAATAAAATTAATTAGGGCTGAGGGCACACTGACTGACTGATACCATGAGTGACTACAAATGATCTATAGATGTCTTTAGAAAAGGTACAAAAAGACTGGAATACAGAGGTCTTCAATATTTATTTTTTTTAGTAACACAAGCAGCAATCTCAGAATGAGCAAGCTTTCACATTTCATATAGCAACACAAGCCTTTAACAATTAAAATATAACATAAAAATTAACTCAGAAATGTCTTAAAATGCAATCTGGTTATTGTCACAGTACACTCTTAAAACCGAATGTGTTGTCCCTCTCTGGACACAGAGATGTGTTAAAAACAACACAAGTTGTGTTGTTTTCCACAGACAGTGACTGCACGTCACAATAAATCAGTTAGCAATTCAGATCACATTTACAGGCTGTTCTAAGTTCAATCTTCCAGTGTAAACAAAAGCCACTACCTGTGCATACTGCAGAGGCTACTGATCTGTGACATGCTGTGTGTTGAGGTGCTTCTTGAGGTGTGCTGACTGAGTGAACCTCTTGCCACAGACCTTGCATTCATACGGCTTCTCCCCAGTATGAATGCGCTTGTGCCTCTTGAAATTGCCAAGGTCCACGAATCCTTTCTCACAGGTCGGGCAGCTGTAACGCTTCTCTCCTCTGTGCCCCTGCATGTGCATGTTCAGCGCCATTCGGTGTTTGAACTTCTTGCCGCACTGCATGCAGCTGTAAGGCTTCTCTCCCGTGTGCATACGCATGTGAGTGGCCCGGTCGGCTTTGGCCAAGAATCGCTTTCCGCAGACCTTGCAAGGGAAGGGCTTCTCACCCGTATGGATGAGCTGGTGCTTGGTCAGAGTGAAGTGGTAAACGAAACTTTTTCCGCACTCGGGGCACTGATGCTGCTTCTCATCGGCGTGGATCTGGACGTGCCGGTTCAGGCCCCTCACGCTAGGGAACGCTTTCCCACATTTGTCGCACGAGAACGGACGCTCCCCTGTGTGAAGCCTAGCGTGGTTCTCTAGCGCTGAGGCATTGCTGAGGACCCGGCCACAGACCTCACACTGGTTTTTGCGTGCTTGAGACTTGCCTGACCTTTTCTGATCAATTTCTAGGTCATCCTTTACTGAGTCATTGTTTTGTGAAGTCGTGTCATTTTGAATGGTCATGTCTCCACCTGTCTGATAAATGGGCCCATCACTTGAGAGCTCCTGCAGGCTCGATTTGGGTTTGGATTCTTCTGAAACATCCAGGCTATGACTTTCTGACTCCAATTGCCTTGTGTTAGGCCGATTTGATTCTTGACAAGTCTTGAAATGTGATCGTAGTTTCAAAAGGACAGAATCGCTGTGCCCTTGTCCTTCTTTTGGGACATCATTTTTGATGGTGGTGGAACTTCCATCACTTTGTTGGGCTGAGCCTGAGACACTAAGCAGACCTGAGCATGCGGTTAGGTTCCTGTACTGTCTGTTTAGATTCACATTTCCTGACATTGAGTGAGGCTGTCCTGACAGTGAGAGGGATCCTGAGTGGCCTGAGGAGAACTGATCAGAAGCCATGCAGGGCGTCTGAAGGGCAATGCCTGGTTGGACCAGCGGTACACATTGCTGGGAACTCACAGAGGACAAATGCTCTGACAGCATATTAGGCTGGTCAAACGTGGAAGGTGGGTGTAATGTTGTCAAGGTCGGTTCTTCCAGGTCATACATTGGGTCCAGGGAGGCATAGAGACTCTCTAATGGATAGGACAATGGAACTTGTGAAGTTTCATGTGCTGACTGAAAGGACTGGGATGGAGGTGAAGTTAGAAGTTGGTGTGTTGGGAAAGAAGATCTAGTTGCTGGTATTGGAGCTGGAGTTGAATTCTGGAGTAAAGCAACAAGTGGCATATTTGAGCCCATTTGGCACGCGGATGAATTATGATCTAATGGAAGTGAAGGCATGTTAGATGGAACCTGGCATGAAGCAGATGACTGGAAAGGGCTCATACACGCTGGAAACAAGACCTGGCCTGCTGAAGCAACAATGTTTGGTTGTAAATTTGGGAACTGTGTCATTTGGGGCAAAACCTGAAATGGGGGAGCTTGTTGCTGTGATAATGGCACCTGAGTTGGCTTACAATGTACCTGGCCTTGTGAGACAGAGTGACTGACAAGTGAGGGATGAGACTGAGCTGGGGAATTTGTAATATTAGCCCCTTGATTTGAAAGTAGCCCTGGAATTTGAACAGGGAGAAGAGGAACCTGGGCAGGTGGAACCGATTTAAGAGATCGCAGAGAAGGGAGAGTAAGAGCTTTAAAGGCTGGCTGTGGAGCTGACTGGATTCTAACCTGGGAGGTCTGAATCAGCACCTTATTTTGTGTGCACATGGACAGTGACATTGGAATTGGAGCCTGAGACTGCACTGTACTGCCCTTCGGAAGTTCACTGGGTTGGGGGTGTAGGGCAGCAATACGCGTCGTAGCAGATGTGTAGAGAGCTTGTGTCTTTGTGTCAGATGTCCGAGCACGTAATTTAGCATTTTCTTGTAATATGTTTCCCTCATTAACTTCTCTACTTTCTTGATTTCTCACTTCTGAATTGCTTCTGGTGTGGACCTCAGATGTACTGATCCTGTGCTTTTCTGTTTCCACTCTTGCGCCTGATGAAATAGATTCTGAAGTAGCTTTTACAGAAAGGCTTTTCTCTGTCGTCTTTCTACGGAGTCCGGAGGAGAGAAACACTAAAAAAAAAAAAAAGAGTGGTTGGGATGACTAAGTGAAAAAGCAGGTGAAATCTGGAGGACATGACAATATTAAGTCTCCAAATTTAAGCTGAGAGTTCACACTTATTGCTGTACCAATTTTCAAAATGAGATGTTCTCACCTTCTGGTGGAATGTCCTTTATGTGTTGCCTCCGGATAAGCTTTGGCTCACCATCTTCTTGCTTTAGCAAAAAATATCCAGTGCTGTGGTCATCTAAGTCAAGCTCCTGTGAGAGACAACACACACACACAGTGAGAGAGAGAGATTCACAGAAACACAAAATGCACAAAACCACAGTGAGCATGTGACAAAAAAATAACCACTGACAAAGAACTGCAAAATGGGGGAAAGGACTAGTAATAAGCAGTGACCTCTTGCTTGACAAGCACCAACGCCAACTGGCGGTTTTCCTCCTCTGAGAGACTTGGGCACAGGTTTTGAAATGCACTCCTATCATCATCTTCATTTCGAGAACAAGGGCTGCAGGATCTCTCCACCACGGTTGGCCTGACTGACACAGAGATCACACTTCATTTTACATATTCATTGAAACAACTGGCAACATGCTGAGTAGGCTTTGGCATATTTTATATAATCTTTTCAGATCACATTCAGATCAAAGGATAAACTGTAATTCAATAATTCAAAACTCTAATTCTATTTCAATATGATATAGCCTACACATCATTTGAGTAGCCTATGATTTCAGACAATTGTGTTTATCTAGGCCTAATGAATACATAAACATATTAGACATGCATGTTCATAAATTAGTGAACACTTACATTATCCTCTATGTAGGCTAGGCCTCTAAATACTACCTTGTATCATTGAAGACAAAACAATGTTTACATAGGGTAGCCTAGCCTATAGGCCACATGTTTAATTCTTAAGCCACGTAAAAACTAGTGCCCTCTCAGAACCAGTGACCATTGACCTACAAAGACAAATTGAATTGTGTTATTGTTTGGAGAAGGACGGAGATGTCCATGGGATCTGGTCAGAAACCTGAACCAGGAAATAAAGAGAAACAATAATTCACCGGTAGACTATCACAACTTACCACACTGCACACCGATGTCACGTTTGTGAGAATTATCTTTTAGAATGGGGATGTAGTTGTTTCCTGGGTCCGTACATGGTTGTGACTTTTCAAAAAAAATAATCTTATCATTTAAGTTACCGTTCTCTTTCCTGATTCGAACTATCTCTACTTTTAGTTCCTGGACTGAGTTCTCGAAGAGTTGCATTGTCTCAGAAACAACGTTTTGCAGTAGCCTCTCCACAACAGATGTAAACTGACGTTGAAAGTCTCCATGATTTGACATCATAATACTTTAACAAAGAGTTCTTCAAAGAGAGACCGTATAAGTACACCCAAAGTAGGGTATAGACGGTAAACGAAAGTATTTTGGGTTGGCTATGCAGCTCAACGTGCACAACTGGCTTCTTGCCCTCAGGTTCACCGTCGTTGACGCAATATCTCTAGCAGGAGGATAAAGATCAATGTTCACTTCCGCACAGTAAACGTCTGAAAGTAACTGACAGCTTAGTCGCCTGCCTGTGTGCATTTTAAGCGTGATGCGGAAATGAAATAGTAATGTGATATACGGGAGAGAAAGTTGTTGGTTAGAAAAGACGAGGACACGTTTTATGCTAGCACTACAATCTGCCCAAGTAGCTACATGGACAAAAACACTCGCTGCGCCAACAGAGGCAACATTTCCACAGATTTTAACTGGTCGTCACCACACCACAAACAGTCCCAAAGTTGACTAGCTTATCTACAGGAACTAGTAGCATGTTTAAAATGTGGTGGACAGAAGCATCCTATCAAACATAAAGTTTTATTCGAACAAAACAACAGAATATAATAATTATTCCTAAATAATAATTCTGCTAAATGTTGTAGTAGCCTACGTAAAAAAGAAGATAAAACACTCTCAAGTCTGAGAGCCTGAGCTAATAAATCAACAAGCTAACAGATCAAGAGACTGGCAGGCAACCAGAAGCGAAGCAAATACGCACAAACAATGAGTGGTACAAATTGTCCAGTCGCCCGACCCGTACATATGTTTCCGGAAATTCAGCGTGCTTTAAGGGTGAAGTTGGACATAATTTTCCTGCTAATTAATCTAATATTTTACTCTATTTTGCCACATAGTTGTCTGTTCAGCTGCGTCTTCCAAAAACAACCACAGTGTATTTGTCTTGGAAATGTAAAATCGTTTTAGCGAGTTGAATGTTGATTGTATTTGGAAAACTCCTAACGTTACGTTGGCGATCTAGCTACCGTATGTAGCCTATCATTTCCTTAACGTTTCGGTGATTTTAATCGTTCTAAATGGTGCCATAACTCCATCATTTAAGTAATGTTTTAAAAATTAAACCGTAGGGCCTGCCTCAGTTGCGATTATGTTCCACCTGTACCCTTCCTGAATCGAGTTTAAGATGTGGTACCCAGTTCAGTTACCTCGCAGGTAATAATTAGTGCAATCTACCACTAAATTGTCAGCTTTTCGGTTGTGTGCAGTTGTACACTTACAACGTTGAAAGGGGTGATTTCGTTTCGCGAGCCAGGATGTCTGAGGCGATATTGACCTTTCAGTCTCAGTTATCTGGCGTAATGGAGACTGTTTTTAAAGCAGCGATGTTTGAGATAACAAGGCTTGTAGAGGACAGTTTTTTAGAAGAAGTGTCCCGAAGCAGAGAACAGGTGGAGTCCCTTAAGAAGCGTCTACAATTGTCTGAGAGTAGACGTAAAGAACGCGAGAACGTACGCCGGATGAGGTGTGTAAACTGCGGGAAGACTGGATCTACCGAGAACCCTGTAGAAAGGAACTTGGAAACACAGACTAGTAAGTTCTTGGACTCCTAATACGAAATTCGTCTTGCTGTCTAAAATATAGCCTAGTCGGGCATTAACCTCGGTTAACTTGTCTCAGATAGAGGAGGTGGGCTGAAGCAAGAGGAGGTCCAAGAAGATGAGTGGAACAGTTGTGGTGGCAGCACAAGAGATGGTTCTACCGATGCAGGGCAAGAACCAACATCAGATTCCAGTCGTTTGACTGTGGTGTGTACAATTCCTCATGGGCTGTATGTTTGTGCTTCTATATTGTACTTGAATTACTGAATACAGTTACTCCATAAAATATGATTCATTCATGTTCACAGGATAATGCTACAAGCAGGGTTAAGGGATATTCACAACCTAAAGAGGAGAGTCTACGCAATTTGCAGGAGCATACTGAAAAGTGGAGTTTGTGCATGGAAGGTGAGTGTTAAAGGAGATATTCGGCGATCTTTCACATAGATCTCTGTTTCTCGAGGTTACCGAATACCAGAGCTGGTTGGTCACCGGGGTGCAGAGATATAGTTCAGTAGGGTGACAGTCACAGGGAAGAAGCTTCCTCTGAACCTGCTGGTTCGGGTGCGAAGAGACCTGTATCGCCTCCCGGAGTGGAGTGAACATTCTGTGGTTGGGGTGGGAACAGTCTTTGATGAAGCTGCGCGCCTTATGCAAGGAGTTCATAATTACAAGTAGCCTAAAATATTGTCATTTGAATATTTCAGATTGTTTTTTAACTTTTTTATCACTCACCTTTAATGTTATGATTGCATTGTATTGGTGGTCCAATTAGGTGCTTTTAGGAGAGTAAGTTGTGTTTCTTGGCTATTACTTGGAAAATAGGTGTTTATGAGGATGTAAGTTATGATGTTTGCCATGTCATTAGTTAAAATAAATATGGAAAAACCCAACAAGTGAACCTTTCTTGAATCGCAGAGGAGTGTCATGCAATGTTCATTTCTGGTGAGTACTGCACAAATGACAAGCAAACATGACGTGAGCTAACTGGATAGCTAGAGGGAACTAGGCTATTTTCAGATGTAAAAGTTTACCAATAGTTGCGTAGCCTGTTACTCACGTGTAATTTAAAAAACAATGGTGAATTAACTTAATTTCATTAGGTTAAAGACACAGACTTTAGAGATGCAATTCAGCAGACCAGTTATTATTATTTGTTGATATCAAACCTGAAGAGGAACACAACAAGTTTACCTAACGGCTATTCCCGCTGTTCACCCGCATGGAGTTTTTTCTCTCCTCATGCCCTGATAGTTCTGCTTCATCTTCTCATCAAAAATATAACTGTCACTAACTTGACGCAATTGATTCATTTGCGGGGGCCCTACATGTATAGGGGTGGTCCGAATCTGCTGAGTACTGTTGGTATAAAAAAAACTTGAAAACAACCGGTTCTACCTAGCTTGTGTTGCTGCAGTCAACAGCTAGAGCTGCCAGGCAGCTACAGTGCTACACCCTGGGTGCATGTTCGTACGTTCATACAGACAGTGCTCGGTGACCTTGAGAAACAGATCTATGTGAAAAATAGCTGGAATTCTCCTTTAAGTTTCAGGGTGAAGTGATCTTGATTCAATGAATATGATGAGTGAATTCTCCTTTAAACAGAAAATGACCTGAGTCGCAGGAAATTTAGCATCCTAGTCAAGTCAAGTCAATTTATTTGTATAGCACAGGAGTTGACCCAAACAGGACAACAGGAGTTGACCCAAACAGGACAACAGGAGTTGACCCAAAGTGCTTCACGGGTATGGCAGAGAGGTAGTTATTTGTGCACACATAGGTAAAAGAGGAGCCAGTATCATAGTAGCGTAACAAGAAAAGATTAGAAGAATAAATAAAATAAAAATAAAATAGGTTCAGGTGACAGGGCATAAAAAATGAATAAAAAGAGATGAGGTGCAATAAATAAACATTTATAAAACAATAGAGCAGAGAGAAGAGGTAGCAACTGTGGGACAGCACATGATGTGTAGTGGAAGGATGTTCCAGCCTTGGGGCAAAAATCATAAAGTGCAGTCTGTGATTCAGGTCCTTCAGATCATTTCTGTCTAATTCAGTGAATTGCTCCCCATGATCCTCTAGGCTACCTGTTCATTCCTTGTTTGCTCTAAAGACTGCAGTGTTTGTGCATGGAATTTAAAGGTGTAATTTAGGGGTGTAATTTGATTGGCGGTTGAGTTAAAATATCAGCAAACCTAAAACAAATTAGAGACTGCATCTTTAACAATATTCATATTTTTTATAAAGCAAATGCAAGGGTGCCCTAACAAATATTCATCAATATCATTCCAGAAGAAGAGATTTTGCATTCATCCGACAGTAAATGTGGCCGCGAAGAGCATCTCCAACAGTGCCAGGAGGAATGGGACACTGAACTAGAGATCCAGTCCCAAGACCCTGGCCCAGATCGGGAAGCAGAGGACCTGCAAGGGTTGCCATACAGATCCCGATACAGTATGGATGAGCTTGGCAGCTTTGACACATCTTATAGCAGCCAGGTCCTGGACATGGGTGACCTTGATGGATTGGCGAATTCTCCCACGAGAGAGGATGGTGCTCTTAGCTACAGCACAGCTCAGGCCCATCTCCCTGCTGACTTGGGTGTAATGGAAGAGGGTACTCGGCGCACACATGCATCTGGCACACTTAGGGGGAGGAGAGGCACTGTCAGGGGGACTCACAGACAACCCCCTGCCAATCCTTCATGTGGAAACACTGGCTCAGCTGACCTCAACTGTTTCCTGATCAATGAGGATGGGTACCTGGAGGACCCCAGTGCTATATACCAAAACAATGGGGAAGCAGAACAGCGAGAGCATGGAGTACTCCCCAGTGGTTCATCACTGGACAATCCTGGACAAATGTACGCAGGAGACCCCTTCAGTCACACACCCCTGACATCAACCCATGGCCTGGTTCAACGCAGTGGTAGGGAAGAGCGACTACACACTTGCAGTCAGTGTCTGATTAATTTTCCTGATGCCAGGTCCCTGAAGGCACACATGCAGTCCCACCGTACTGGGTCTTCTGGTCGTTACTCCTGTAATCAGTGTGGGAAGTCCTTCACACAAGCTTGCAACCTTAAAGTCCATCAGCGTATCCATCAGGGAGAAGGCCTTCATCTGTGTAGCCACTGTGGCAAAGGCTTCTCCTCCTTCAGCGACCTCCAGAAACACCACTGCAGCCATGCAGTTGACAAGCCATATTGTTGCTCGCTCTGCGGCAACAAGTTCAGCCGTCTGTGGAACCTGAAGCTGCACCGGCGTATCCACACCCAGGAGAAGCCACACTGCTGCACACTGTGTGACAAAAGTTTCACCCGAGCAGACATATTAAAGGTCCATTACCGGACGCACACAGGAGAGAGGCCGTATTGTTGCACAGTGTGCGGCCTCAGCTTCAAACGCTTGGACCATCTAAAGTCACATCAGCGCAAACACAGACCTGACCTCAGGAACTAAGATTTAAAACAAGAACTGGTGTTTGGAATAAGTAAGTAGAGCGTATATATGATGGGACCAGATAAAAAAAAAAATTAAAAAAAATACATATCATTAATCTCATTGATATAGAGGTGCCATATCCTAGTTGTATTTCTAGTTATTTGCTGATGTTGCCTGTTTATTATCCTCTCGTTCAATTTTGTAATTTAAGAGCAACGTTTTTTGTGTCTGTACTATATTTCAATTGTTTATTATTACCGCCAGTGTTTGTAACTTTTGAATATCCATTATATAAATCTTGTAAGGAGATTTATTGTAAGGGGTTTTTATTTTGTATTTAAAAGTCTGATGTTGAATTACTGTGCATAAGGTAAATTACATTGTACTTATTTTACTTTTGTTAATGTGAAGACTTCATTAAAAACCAATGTTATTGGCCTCATATGTATATGATTTCCATTCCAACATTGGGTCATTATGATGGGCTTGGGTCATACCACTAATCTTGTTATTTAGATAAAATGATTCATAAATTCCACTTGTATGGGCACATCTCTCCTATGTATTGTTGCCTGGAGGCCCTTAAGTTGCCACAGGTTTCTGCTGAGGATAACTACTTAATTATAAAAGTTAACAACCTAATAGAGTCTACACAGTCCTGCCATATTGTGTGTACAAATAATACAGCAGCATACTTCTTTGTTCTCCTAGCAACTACACAAAACTAAGTTGTACTGCCACTGAGTGAATTTAGATCCGCAAACATAATCATGGATGAATTATCATGGCCCATATGTAACATTGAATGATTATGTTTAAATAAAGGCAAAACGGATCATAAAATAAACAGCTGGATTACTAGTGTTTTGAACAAGAACACACATATTCTAGGTTTATGCCTGATTAATAACAGCAATGGCAGCAAGATCGACGGGGATGCCATGTAGGCTACCCAAAGATTGTAAATAGGCGAAGTACGGAGCCATGTACCGAAGTACGGAGCCTGTAGGCAAGACCTTTAAGGCCACCGTACCATGGGTGACATCACTGTTTACAACAAGCCTTTCATTTTCTACGTCGAGGTAGTTCTTGGTGCAACAGCTAAGTTTGTTAGCTTCATAGTATCTAAACAGTACACGGTACTTTATGCTATAGGAGCGCCTAATGACATGACTTTCCGAATTACATTCACTATCCCCTTGATTTAATGTGCCAGGTCAGCCTTTTGTAGGCTAAGGTGAGCTTGCTAGGCAACGTTAACGTAGGTAGGACCTAGGCTAGAGGTTAGCTAGCTAACGTTAACATAATATTAACCATCGAGAATAAAAAAAACTTATTTAGCCTAGTGTGCTGATTGAGCTTTGATGTTGCCTGTCCAGTGTTGTCTTTCTTTGCGGTCTCATTCAGCGATATATTTTGCTTGTGTTTATATTGATGTGAGTCGGTGTCGGGGCGGGCATGCCTAGTGTTAAGGCTGTCAGTGAGACCTCTGCAGAGTGGCATAGGCTACAGTTCGTTTCTGAAGATTTGACCTTAGGTAATGTTATGCAAGTTAGAGACGAGGTATTTAAGGAATGGACTGGTTTGATGAGATTTGTATATTTTCTTCTCAATGTTGATGCATAAGTAGGATATTAACAAAAATTCAGAGTCGGACCTCAGGGGAGTTAAGGGTGAAATTAAACACTTCGTGTAAAGTGCTCTCCCATACAGATCACCAAACATGTCGGAGACAGTCATCATCACTTTTCAGACTCAGTTGTCTAATGTCTTGGAGACCATTCTTAAATCTGCAATGTACGAGATCACCAGGCTGGTGGAGGACAGCCTGTTAGAGGAAGTGGGCCGCGGGAAGCAAGAAGTGGAGTTGTTGCAGCGAAGATTGCAGCTGTCCGAGCTCAAACTCAAGGAGAGAGAATGGGAGAAGAGCAGGAGAGGAAAATGTACAGACTGTGGAAGGAGCATTTTCCCCACTGATGAATCACAACCTGGTGTGTTTTAGTAGCAGTCTAGAACATTACAAAAGGATGAAGGATGGTAGAAACAGTAAACATTACGAAGTATATTAGCATTCTAGACATATTATTATATATATTGTTATATTACTACAATAGCATATCACAACACTCTTTTAAAAATCATAATTGAACTGTATCACAGCTCATGTAGTCATGTCTCATAGGATCCTATAGCAATTTTCACCCTACATGTTCTTCTGAATTTGACAAACCGTCTTCATCAAAGGTGGAGAGGAATGTCCTGTTGTGAAGCAGGAGGATGGAGTGGCTGGGAGATGGGCCAGCTGTGGAAGGGAAGCCCCAGAAGCGGAACAGGAGATTCCTTCCTCTGGCTCCGACAGAGATTTCAAGGTACATGTCATAGCTGCTCACATTTTGTTTTTCATTTGTATCATACATATGATGCATGAGTTTTTTATTTTTATTTGCTTGATTTAAAAAAAAAAACCTGTTCTAGGTTATAGAATTGACTGCTGTTCAACCTGCTGACCTGGTGAAGAAAGAAGTCATCACAGATCCATCAGTGTCACAGGATGCCGAGTCTGTCATGGTCCACAGCTTCTCAGGAGACCAGCAGAAGGCTCAGAGGGAGAGCTTTGGTGTATTGGGTGACTGTCAACTACCTGAGCCAGTGATGAAGCAGCTAGATATGAAAAACCGTAAGAGTGGACCGAGTAATCAGGACAGAGGATCCTCAAGGAGTCACCCTATTAGAACACACACTGACCCTGATTTCAAATCAGACCACACAACAACTGCTGTTTCTTCCCAGCACCAATTAGGCAGCAACCCACAGTCCTCCACAGACTCTCTCAACACAAGGCATCATATTGGGGCCTCGGACTCTGCATCAGTAAAGCAGGAGGTTGTGGTTGTGTATCCACAGTGGAGAGAGAAGGAAGAGGCACCCAGGGACAATGTGGTTCTCAGTTCCTCCAAAGGAAATAGGTCAAGGGTGGACATTGTACCCCAGACTTCACCAAGTCGGCCCCAGGCAGAGGTTGTGATGAAGATCCCCCGTCCTCAGCTTCCAACAGACCGTCTGGCCTCTCAACCCATGGAGCGCCATGAGCCTGTTAGAAAACACAATCCAGCCCTAGCGCAGCCATCTGTGGTGACGGCCTCAAGCCTGGCCTCTGTGGAAGTGGACAGAAATGCCTCTCTTTACAAGAGCTCTGCCACCAAGCCCATCCAGCTCCATCACCACCAGAGAGTTTACACTGGTGGCCGACGAATCGGCGGCATCCACGTGGCCAGAGGTTACCCACAGGTGGCGGGCATCAAGACACACCTGAGCCACCACGCTGTCAAAGCGCCTCATAGCTGCAACCAGTGTGGGAAAGGCTTCTCTCACCTGTGCCACTTGAGGGCGCACCAGCAGACCCATACGGGTGAGAGGCCCTTCTGCTGTGCCCTGTGCGGCAGGAGCTTCACCAAACTCAGCAACCTGAAGGCTCACTGCAGGGTACACACAGGAGAACGGCCATACATCTGTTCGGACTGTGGGAAACGCTTCACCCAGAAGTGCAATCTGAAGAGGCACCAGAGAATCCACTCTGCTCATCTATGACAGGATGGATAGGCGGCTGTAGGTTTGGGCTCAAGTGAACATGGATAATTTCTACTCAGATAGCAAATGTCATATCTGTAATACACCATTTACTAGCAGAGTTTTTATTATTACCACTACCTCTTTGTCTGAGAATTGCTTAATTGCCAACACCGGTTGGTATCGACAGCAGAAGGGATGACTCCATATGAGTGTTGTCATACACCTCTGTTCAGATATTCCATTATCATGTTATCTATTCAATTACTGCGGTGTTGTAGTGGATACTGATGGTAGAGTGTTGAAGCAATAAATATGTTTATTCATTTTTATGTATTTACAGTATGTTCTATGTTTGTGTTTATGTTATGTTAGCCACATCTTCATATTGTATTCGTTTGTCAATTGTTTTGTTACCCTCCCTGCAAGAGTTAACATAAAAACAGTGCTTTTCTCCAAAGAGGTATAATAGAGCCCAGCACGATAGATCACCAGCAACGTGACACTACACTACATTGTATTTACAATATTGTTTAAACCAAGACAAAAAGCTTGGTAGTGAACTCTGAATACGTGTTCATCATTCCTCAAATTTACTATCTTGTGATTGTTACCCCCTTTTCAAAGTAACATAATTATTTACAGGTGTGTATTAGGCCTATATGCTGAATAGTACACAGAAAATTGCATAGTCAATTTGAATAGTCAAATGTTCCACTTTGCATTTAGTTAGAAACAGAATTGATCACAAGATATTGGACAGCACTCTTATTTACCTGTAACTTGTTTAGAAGCAGTTGAGGTATACTGTCTCAAAACATACAATACAATAAACGGGAACCTAGAAAAGCAATTGTGCACTTTTTGTCACATTTAGCGAATATGTCCGCACGATCTGCAAGCTGCCAATTCTGTGTGTACACTGTAAAAACAAACCTAGCTTCGTACACAGCTCATGGCTCCATGAAAACAAACAAAGTAGCAGCCTGTCCCCTCAACAATAACAAAACACAGAGTGGAGTTGTGCGGGGACCATTAAAGGGAGGGGTGAGCTACCTCTCTGGTGGGTTCTGTTTGGTGTTTGCTTCAAATATAATGTAAATCACTTTGAACAAAAGTGTCTGTTAAGAATATCAACAAATGCAACGCCATGCAGCATCGCTTACAGTCCCTTTAACTATGCCTTTAATTTTCTAACTTTATTTATTTAAACTGTTATAATGGTTACACAGTAGTAAACTCTAGTGTGGAATTTTTTATATTATCACTCACTGTCTGAAACAGTTGAGCAAGTAATATTATGGATTTAAATCACAGAAATGTGTCCTGTTTTGTGACTAAGATTGTCTTGTTAAAATTGTAGCCTGGAGTATAGTAGATGTCTTGTTCCCTGACATTGCGCATTCATGAAATAATTGAAACAATAGTACATAATCACACACCATTTCCTCTTTATGACAACACATACCTTTCATTCCTCTTTTGTAGTAATGACATAGTCATAGATATATTGTTTTTATTTATTAAACAAAATGTTAATTATTTATATATCCCATGCCAGAGTTCTCATTAAATACTGAAATACTTTTCTTGATGTGTTGTTGAGTTAATTGTGAATGTTAATGAAAGATGAAGCCTGCAAATAGTTATCGCTACTTAAAACAAAGGCTGATTGAATGTGTAATAGGGAGATGCCTCTACATCGTCTAATTATCAGAGCCATCATTTATTCTTAATTTAATATTATAATATTCTTATTATTATAATTTATAAGCACCTTTCAAGTCAGCCAATGACACTACAATTCAAGGACATTGTACATTACATACAGACAGAAACACAAAGACAGAGGACATTGTACAATTAAAGGACCACACTATACAAACAGGACACAGATAACCTAGGCTCAAAGATAGCCCAGGCTACTACACAGACGCAGAGATCAAAGATAGCCTAGGCTACTACACAGACGCAGAACATAGTGAAAAGATGACATTGTGTGGAAAAAAACTACTACAAGAGGACATAAGGAGGGGCTAGACATGATGGGTGATACAGAGGTAAAGGAAATAAATAAAATGGGGGAAAAAATAAAGAAACTGGGATAAAAGCAGTTTACGGCTTTGACTGTTGTGCGCAACCAGCGCCACCCTGTGGACGCAGCAGAATTGTAATCTAGACACCCAAGTGAATCACCCATGCACATAGGTGGCAGTGTGTTTTTATCCATACTGAGGACTATCGTCGGACTGCTAAGAAAGGGGGTTGATGGTCAAATGATACCAACAATGTCACGCTAATTGCCAATAAATAAACAATCGACCACTACTGGTGAGTATACTGCATCTCGAAAGAATAATGTTAAAGCTTGGGAAAGCAATATCAGCGATTCACAAAACTGACGCAGACATTTTGTTTATTTTAGCCTGTATGTTAGCCTAATCATCGAGAGGAGAAGAGAGAGAGAGGCTATTGCAGTTATTGAATCAGCATCAGTTCCGACGGTTAATATAGCACAAATAACCCATGTAGCTCATTTATTTGTGCTCCGTAAGCAGTTGTTGTTTGTTGACACGTATATCGTAGGCTATCTTCTCGCTTGGAAATTATGTGTGTTGTTTTATTTCACTGTAGGCTGATGCAAAGCTTTTACAAGTTGGCATCGAAGCGCCATCTCAGACTACATTTAAAAGATGTCAGAGGCCCTCATCCTCACCTTTCAGTCCCAGCTCTCCAGCCTGTTGGAGACTGTCCTCAAGTCAGCCATGTACGAGATCACTAGGCTGGTGGAGGACAGCTTCTTAGAGGAAATGGGCCGTGGCAGGCAGGAAGTCGAGATGCTGCGGTTGAAACTACAGCTATCTGAGCTCAAACTAAGGGAAAAAGAGCGTGAAAAAGTGAAGCGGGTGAGGTGTGTAAACTGTGGAAAAGCTAGCGCCTCCAGTGACGGAACACACAATGAGCCACAAACAGGTAAGTGATTTAATAAGGATGGATGCTTTCAATTAGACTGAAATGCAGACATATTGGCTTTGAAGAAGTAGGCTTCTGAAGGACTGTCCAAAGGTCCAAAGAGGCACTTGGGACAGTAGCCTAACACCTACTTATCTGCATGTTTTTGTTTAGAGGCCGACACCCTCTGCCTGAGCCTGAGTGTCCGTGAGCAGCGCCAGTGTGGACAACTGTGTGAAGAAGAGGAGTGGAGCTCCAGAGAGATACGCGATAGCAAGCCTTGTGTAGCCCCTTCCTATGTAAACAATAAGGGGGACAGTCAAAGCCTGAGTTTGTCATCTCCATCTTCAACACCAGACAAGCAGTGGACATTGCAGAGCCCCATTTCAACTGCCGGATCTGCCATAAACCAGGAGATTGATTCCCTCTCTGGTGCCAAGCACAAAAACAGACATGCAGCCGACCCTGGTGGGGTGGTCTCCTCGCCCCACATCAGAGAGAGTGTTCAGGAATCACAGGCAGCACAGACAAGCCTGCACGCCACGTTAGCAGTACCAGGCAGCAGCTGCCACAGTAGCACCAGCAGTGACTTGGTCCCCCCCTCTGCTTTCCCTGATCTGAAGTCGGAGAGCGACTCGGCAGCTCCGTTTCTTATTAAGGAGGAGGAAGAGGCCTTGCCGGTGTGGAACCCCAGTCATGAGGAGGAAGAGCTTTGTCAGGACATGGCAAATCCACCAGAGACACACTCCAGCGTGCCCTGGAACCAGGAGGAGATGCAGGTAGAGACCCTTAACAATATCTCCCCTCTTGTCTCACAGGAGACAGACACGTTCGTCATGTCATATTCTGTTAAGCTGGACACACTGGCATCACAAACCGGGCAGGTCCAGCCCCTGCTGTTCAGTCCAGCAATGGCAGATTTGACTGACAAGTCAGTTGGATCTGATTTACAGGTTCAGGGCGTTGTTGGATACACCACTCCCAACAACAGCTTGGTGTTGAGTGAAAACTCACCCGTGTCCCGACCACAAGGCCTCCGTGAAGAGAGGGCCTTTGGCTGCTCTATTTGCCCAAAGAGATTCTCGACATATAAGTATCTGAAAGCGCACCAGAAGCTCCATACTGAAAAGCGCCACCCATGTTTGCAGTGCGGGAGAGGGTTTCAGCACCTGTGCCACCTGAAGGCCCACATGCTCACTCACACGGGAAAGAAGCCGATTAACTGTCCCCACTGCGACAAAAGCTTTGTGTATAACTTTGAGCTAAAGATCCACCTTAGGCAGCACTCAGGCGAGAAGCCCTACGTGTGTGCGCACTGCGGGAAAGGCTTCGCGCGGCTGAGCAACTTCAAGCAGCACCAGAACATCCACACGCGAGAGAAAGTGTACGGCTGTGCCTTCTGTGGCATGAGGTTCACACGCTCGAGCAACCTGAGGGTCCACCTGCGGCGGCACAGCAGTCCGAGCGACTCCTGTCTGTAATGTGGCTCATCTGAAGGAGGCCTGTTGACCAAGCAGAGACTGTGTCAGACTTCAATAAAGAGATAATGAATTAATAAACCACATTAATAAGGACATTTTCAAGTTCCACTCAGTCAGGCCCTTCAACGCCATAGTGCATTGTGGACAACTTCTTTTATATGCATGTGGTCATGTAGATCAGCCATCTGGGTACATTCACAGCAAATGTGATTTAAAAGAAAGCTGATTCATAAATGTCCAGAGAATTGAGAATTGTAATGATAAATTAAAGTTTTTTGTGTGATGAACAAGTGTTACAATTCTGAAGACACTCTTACACAGGGTAGCCTTAATCTGAGGTTTGTGTGAGATATTCATTAAACCAATTTAAATGTCTCCACATTGTATCAGTGTCAATGGTACGTGGTTGGAATGTCTGCTTGTTTGAAATAGCATTCATGTAGGACTTGTCGAGTGCAACTTACACAAGATGGGCACACTTACACATGTATGGAGTATACCTACTGAAGTAAATCCACACTTACTTTAGTGTTACTTTGTGATTTTTTAACTGCTGATACAAAACATGCTTTATTTAGTTCAGACATTCTTCTCATCATTGATTTTGTCTATATCCCCTTAAGACTATTTGCTATAATAACATTTTCTATCATATATTCAGAGATTATATTTAAAGGTACACTAATACAAAACATTTTGTAACATCGCACACAGTAAAAAACAAGGAAATGGATAAAGTTGCCACTTTTCAGACTTTTAAGTCCTTGATTAAATCTGTTTACCATGTCACATCAGGAATTGACCTTCTTTATAACCAACATTGATGAGGCTTTATCTAGGATGTCACAATGTGTAAAATTTGCTTTGCCTTTGCAAAATGATGCTCCAAAACACTTTATTTCTTAACTGTTAAGTGGAACAAGTCAACCCAAATGAATCTGATGGCAGTGCTGATGATGCTGATTAATTGTTTGTTTTATTCATTCTTTCTTTACAGGTTATTCAAAATGTCACAAGATGGGCAAATAGTCAAGAGGTCAAAAGGAGACCAAAAAACAGACAGAAGACATTTAGTGTAAGTACTTTCCTTCATGTCTTTAAAGATGTCCTAAATGATTTAAAGGTGCTCTAAGTGATGCCACACGTTTTTTAGGCTAAAACATGTTTGTCACTTACTGCAAACATCACCTAACCATCCGCTAGCTGTCTGTGTCCTGCATACACTGTAAGAAAAC
This sequence comes from Alosa alosa, assembly GCF_017589495.1. NCBI lineage: Eukaryota > Metazoa > Chordata > Actinopteri > Clupeiformes > Clupeidae > Alosa > Alosa alosa. The sequence goes on from NC_063189.1 coordinate 39,332,821, forward strand.
ACAATCTCTGTGGACAGCCCAGGCTCCAAAAATGGCAACAAAAACAACCTGGGCAAACCTAGCCTATAAAAACATAACAAACTGTTCCAGCAAATCACAGACGAGATGAGCGTTTAGGAGAGTTTCAATTGCACGCGAGCAGCACGGGAGAGAGGGGGAGGAAGTAGCGAGCTAGCTCTTTGTTTTGTTTGAAAGTCAACAGAAGTGACGTTACCCAGCATCGCTTAGAGCACCTATAAATGGCATATAATTCAAATCTCTAATGGATGCCTTTTTTGACTTCAGAGTGTAGCCAGACAAATTCTTATACAGTCCCAAGTATGGCAGAGGGCCTGCTATAGCAGAAATATTGAGTGGGGCCCTATAACAGCTAAGGTCGGTTGTAACATGCACAATCCATTCATCCCTGTACTTAAGTGTTAAGAAATTGGGAAGTTGTGAAATGGTGCCTAAAAAGATGTTTATATGATGTGCACACAGATCATATCAGCAATGCCACAGCTCTCTGGCAGGGAAATGGAAGTGATTGTACGCTGCACTAAAATGCTCCATAACAGAAGAGACTATCTGAGGAGGAGAGCAAAGGTGCTTTTCTGCTATTCATAAAATTGTTCTGATAATAATAATAATAATAGCTACAATACAATGAGATGAACTACATAAACATATAAATCTGTACTTTGCATGTGTATGTTGTATTACTGCTTCATCTGCATTTGGAAATTTCATCTTACAATGTCTTTCCTTTCTTGCAGGATTTTTCAATGGAAAGAAATCAGTTGTCAACAAACAGTGGCTATAGTGCTAACTAATGCCAAATTAAATGTAAAACAGGGACATTTTGAGTGTGCTGGGAAATCAATGAATAAAATTATGTGTTGCTGAAGTAGAAGATTGCTGGTGATTAATAAGTGGAGTTTTGTCAACTTTCTAACCTGTTCCACTATTAATAGATGTGTATAGTTGGGCTCATCAGTTAAGAATAATAAATGTCATTCACCCCCAAAGCTGTTGAGATGTTAGCTTTTTCTCTAGAATGTCTACATTTACCATCTTCTCTTGCCTAGTTTGTGCCCTTGTATCTAACAGTGTGATTTTACCAAGAACAAAAAGAAAGTAAAGTGCAATGTATACGATTGGATTTGTTTTCGGCAATCAGTGTTGCTAAATGTTACAAACATTGTCAGGCTTAACCATTACTCTTGGCCAAGTTATTGTGTAAAAACAGGACTTATCAGGTCACTGTTCTGTGTGGTAATCTGGAACTCAGGTGCAATAATGATGACACTTCACGTTTAACCACTCACATGTATGGTAGGCCTATATGGTATTTTGTTACTGTACCTTATACAACATGTGTGGTTCACAGCTTTAAAAAAAGGATATATATGTCAACTGTAGACAGGTGACTTAATTTCATACACTCAGAAACATCAATTGGAGCTTGAACAAAACTGCCCTACAAAGGCTAAGAGCAGTATCTGCACTTTTTCTCAAAAATATTTTGCACAAATAAGTACATGGTCTGCTCTTCAATCTGTTAAAATTTCATATGGCTACCTAATAAATTTCTTAGCTAAATTTACATTTTTAGTTTGCAGTTTGTATAGAACTTGCCATTACTGCATTCTGCCTTTGTTTCACTTGCCCTTACTCTAATAGGGTGTGTGTGTGTGCGTGTGCGTGCGCGAACAGGGACAGACTGGGACTAGACTAAAAAAAGGACCTTTTTAAATATAAGCAGCAGTGTGCAAAGGTGTCAAAGGTTAGGTTTTGGTGTGCAGCAATGCAATATTGCTTGACATGAAAGTCTACAAGAATACCCGATTGATTTTGTTCCATTTTTACATAAATGTTTATAAATGACAGAGTTGCCATTGTTATTGCATCAAGCAGCATATCTTCACTAAAAATGTAGTAAGTACCTCCTCAATTAATATAAAAACAGTGATTATGATCACTTGCTACACTTCAAACAGTTTATGGGCAGGGTGGAATGAGTCCAGAGCAGGTAGCTGTTGTTTTGTGATGTTCTGTGCAGTTTTGATTATTTTCTGCAGGGACTTTTTGTCTGCTGCAGAGCTTCTTCTGTACCACACCAGGATGCCACTCTAAATGGCACAGCGGTAGAATGACACAAGGAGCTGTTGTACGTTTATTTTCCTGAGGGTTGTGCCTTTTTCATTAATGCTGTGGTGTTTGTTGTCCATGAGAGGTCCTCTGTAATGTGTGTGCCAAAGACTTTGAAATTTGACACCCTTTCCACCTTCTCCCCGTTGATGTACAGTGGTGCATGAACATCCTCTTCCTGAAATCGATTATGATTTCTTTTGTTTTCTTGATGTTAAGAGTCAGATTGTTTCCTGCGCACCACTCTGTCAGCTCTATCAACTCTGTTGTGCTGCTCTGCTACTGGGGCGCCGCTGCTAGTCAGGCTGGTGGTGTTATTCTGCCTGATTATGTGACGTATCCCCTACCATGCTCGACGGGGTCCGAGTTGCTAAAGTAATCCTCAATTCTCTGCTTGTGTTCTTTTTTAGCATCCCAGATGCCCTTCATCAGGTTTCGCCCTGGTTGAGCTGTACTGTTGTGTGTCACCAGACCGGAAAGCAATGTTATGGACCTTCAGGAGTTGTACATCTTTATTATGACCGCCGCGCAGCGAAGCGGCGGTCATATAGGTTTAGTCAGATTTTTTTTTTTTTTTTTTTTTTTTTTTTTTTTTTTTCGCATGCCCAAATTTCCGTCCAATGATTCCCGGGACACTGAAAGACCGGGGTACACGAAACTTGGTGGACATGTAACCCCACATGGATAGCATGGAACCATCGTTTTTCGTTTTGATCTGTAGCCCCTCCGCTGAATTGGACCCCCGGAAAGGAGGGTAGGGCAGACACAGTTTTCTGTGAATATCTCGAAAACCGTAGGGTTTAGGAGGACCATTTTTTTGTATGTTGATCTCAAGGGGCCATGTCAACCCATTCCATAACCACTCATTTCATGTATAAGCGCCACCTAGTTAAACACAAAAAGTAAAAATGAGGTGGTGTAATTGAAGGTATCTGTGACCTAACATAGTCAAAACTGCACAAAATTGGAAGTGTAGGATCATTATGACACCCTATGTATGCACGCCAAGTTTTGTGGAATTCCGTTGATGGGGGGCCACACAATAAATTAATTTATGTTACTATACACCAACTGGCCTGTAGGTGGCCGGAGACAGTTTTCTGTGAATATCTCGAGAACCGTAGGGCCTAGGAGGTCCACCTTTTTTTTGTATGTTGGTCTTAAGGGGGCATGTCAACCCATCCCATTAGCACTTATTTCATGTATAGCGCCACCTAGTTAAAAATTAAAAAGCAAAAATGAGGTGTTTTCATCTCAATATCTCTGGCTGACAAGGTCAAAACTGCACGAAATTAAAAGAGTAGGATCATTATGACACCCTCTGAATGCATGCCAAGTTTTGTGTACTTTCGTTCATGGGGGGCCTTACAATAAAATAATTTATGTGTACATTTAGTGACGTACACCAACAAGGATTCCCGGGACACTGAAAGACCGGGTACACAAAACTTGGTGAGCATGTACCCCCACATGGATAGCATGGAACCGCCATTTTTCGCTTTTCATCTGCAGCCCCCCCGCTGGACTGGACCCCCCGAAAGGAGGGTAGGGCAGACACAGTTCTCTGTGAATCTTTTATAGTATGTTGGTCTCAAGGGCCCACATCAACCTGGCTCATAATCACTCATTTGTGATTTGCCCCCCCGTAAAAAAAAAATGAAAATCAGTAGGATTAAAAAGAAAGCCAAAATAAATATTCATCATCATCATCATGGCTGCATTTTCAGTATTGGCGAGAAGTAGTCGTTTGTCCACTAGATGGCGCATCGTTGCAGTGAGACGTAATTTTGTTGGAAGTTAAAAGTGGGTTGGAAAAAACAATGGACGCTTCATACAAGGACTGTAATTTACCGCAGCGAACATCTAATAAGGATAGGACGATGTTCACATGAAGTGTAATTCCCATTTCTTCTTGAAGCCGAAATAAATCTAAGGATGTTTCTCGGACATGCTTGGTTTTTACTGCAGGTACGCTTAATCTTGTAATATCAATAAGGACCTAGGTAATGTTACCGTTAAGCTTGGTTGAGTGATGGAGGCATTTGATTGATTGCATTTGTAGAAAACTATAAATGCGGTTATACCAAGCAAATTGATAGCAGCACTGTTTGTATCTTTCGACTGTCATTTATTGCACGTGCTACAAAAATCATTCTGTGCAATGGAAGATTTTACCAACGTTACAATCGGTCTGATACAGTTTTGCCTATACATGCGCGGAGACTGAGACGCCTGTTTATTTTGTTTTAAGTGCGTGCAGGGTGTGAGAGGGGAATCGATGTGCTTTGATTACAGCTTGGTAGTTGTAGTCTGTGAAATTAAAAAGCACGTGTGTGTGAAGTATCCAAACAATGACACCTTCATTTCATTATGGCTGCTTTAGCAAAACACCTTAAGCTACTGTGTAGTGGGTCCCATTTAGAAGTGGCTACTTCATTCGCTTTCCTTGACTCATGGAGCTGCGTGAATGTTATTACAACTTTTCGCCACGATATGACAGTTTAAGTCCGCTTGATACTGTAAGGCGTAGCCATTGGTTTCCAAAGGAGATTTTATTTGTGTCGCCAGCATAGCCTATTGACAATTTATGTTGTCAATAGGCCTACCTTATAATCCTACCTGTAGCTTAGGGAAGCTAACAACTTTCTATTAGGATCTAGTTTGTTAGTTACCGTTTTGTCATAACTCCCTGATGCATTTTTGCATTTAGAATAGCCAGAGCGTGTATATCTCAATCGAAAAATTAAACAATATCGGTGCCTATGGACTAGGCTGGGTGAACCCAGCCAGATCTGCCCGCTATTTATTTTTTTGATTTCTTAAAAGATTTAGCTTGGTCTGATGAAAGCCAGACTAGCCATGGACCTCAGTTAAACAATGCAAGGGAACATGAATCAGCCTATATTTGCACTAACAATAACGGACAAAAGCTTTTCAACTTTGGCCCGTTAAAATGTGTATGAACAGTCTAGCGGCGCATTTCATCAAGGCCCATTTGGACATGTCAGTTATTTGCACCACTGGTTAGATGTAAAACAGCATTTCGTTTCAGACTAGGCTACTGTTACTTAATTTGTGCATTAACAATAACGTTTCAGACTACTGTTACTTAATTTGTGCATTGACAATAAAGTATTACATGAACTAAAGATGACTAAAATCTTATGTAGAAGAAGAAACATTCACAAAAAATCCATCCATCCAAAAATGACCTTTGTTTTTGATAGCTGTTGAAAACGGCATGGAACTGACAGAGATGTTTTTGTTTATAAATACATAAAAAAAAAAAAAATCAGCCTTATTATAAATAAATAAATAACATTATGCTGATACCTTTTGCTTTTCCCAAATACAATGTAGCCTACAGGTGTAAGTGACCTTTCATCAATCCAGTTGGATGAACTGGATGAACTGTGTGATGAACTTTTAAAGGTTTTATAACAATGCTACATCTTCTTTGGCTATTCTACAATTATTCACCTTTTCAGCACCAGTTTTTCTGTGCAGATTTTAAAGGCATGCCAAACAAGCATACACAAAAGTTTCAAGGGGGGATGGAGTAAAATATGGAGACAAATTGAAGTGTGATTTATTTTCGCGGAATGGATGTACAGGACTGAGCGGCGGTCATATTTTGTATAGCTATGCGGTACATCTAGTTCAACCAAGGCTTGTTGTTAGGAAACAATATACCATAGCTCACAAGTTGATGTGTTAGAAGCAGGGAAATAGAGTAAAGATTTGAGGGACTTTGTAGCTCAAATTGCTGAAAAAGTTAATGCTGGTTCTGATAGAAAGGTGTCAGAACACACAGTGCATTGCAATTTGTTGTGTATGGAGCTGCATAACCGCGAGTACAGTCAGGATGCCAGTCAGGGTGCCACTGCCAAAAGTGCCAAAAATCAGCACACAAGCATCAGAACTGGACCACAGAGCAATGGAAGAAAGGGGCCTGATCTGATAAATCACGTTTTCTTGAAGTCGAATAGCACCATAAACCACCATCTACAGTTCTACATTTCCGCCCTGACATTAAAGTATTATAACTCTCCCTACCTTTCTAGGTTGTTGCTAGGGTATATGAGGTGGTTGCTATGCTAAATATAGCTGTTGCTATGCTGGTTGCTAGAGTAATCATATTGGTTGCTAAGGTGGTTGCTAGGTTGACATTATGAAAGTGGTTGCTAGGTTGTTGCTAGGGTGTAACAATGTGACATATGTTGCACATGCTACAAAAAAAATGAGTTTGTGCGATGGATGATTTACAAACGTAGCACTGGTGCGATACAGTTTTGCTTATGGCTTGATTAGTGCAACTGGCTACACCAGATGTTGTGGTAGTAAATTATCACTATGGTTTGTAGACATCATGATGAGAGAACGAGTTTGAAACTGTAAAGCATGTATTTATATAACCTCAATCATAATCAAGTAATACACTGAAGTTATTCCTAACCAACATACTTTTATAACATTTTAAACTAGATGTACCGCAGAGCGGTACAAAATATGACCGCCGCCCAGTCCAGCACATTTTTTCCACAAAAATAAATCACGCTGAAATGCCTACATGATTCTAACTGTCTCACTAAATTGCATTATCCACACTCAATTCTCACTGGTATCTGCTAGACAACAAGTACCAAAACATGATTAGTTCATAGATTTCACATGTAAAATTAATTTTATACAACCCCACCCCCATCTTGCCTGTTCATAATTCTGAGAAATTCTTGAATTTTGTGCGTGTACACGTTTATGTTTATGTATGTGGGTGTGTGTGTGTGTGTGCGTGCTTGTGTGTTTGCCTGCGTATGTGTGTTTGTGTATGTGCATGCATGCGTACATATGTCTACTGTGTGAGTATGTGTCATACGTATGATTACTGTGAATGTATGTGTGTGCGTGTGTATCTGTTTATGCACATGTGTGCACATGGAATGGGTTAACATGACCCCTGGAGGCAAACATACGGAAAAAATTGGTCATCCTAGGCCCTAGGGTTCTCAAGATATTCACAGAAAACTGTGTCTGCCCTACCCTCCTTTCGGGGGGTCCAGTACAGCGGGGGGGCTACAGATCAAAACGAAAAATGATGGTTCCATGCTATCCATGTGGGGTTACATGCCCACCAAGTTTCGTGTACCCCGGTCTTTCAGTGTCCCGGGAATCCTTGTTGGTGTACGGTCACTAAATGTACACATAAATTATTTTATTGTAAGGCCCCCCATGAACGAAAGTTCACAAAACTTGGCATGCATTCGGAGGGTTTCATTATGATCCTACACTTTCAATTTCGTGCAGTTTTGACCATGTCAGCCAGAGATATTGTGATGAAAACACCTAATTTTTGCTTTTTAATTTTTAACTAGGTGGCGCTATACATGAAATAAGTGGTAATGGGATGGGTTGACATGCCCCCTTAAGACCAACATACAAAAAAAAGGTGGACCTCCTAGGCCCTACGGTTCTCGAGATATTCACAGAAAACTGTCTCCGCCACCAACAGGCCAGTTGGTGTATAGTAACATAAATTAATTTATTGTGTGGCCCCCCATGAACGGAATTCCACCTAAACTTGGCGTGCATTCAGAGGGTGTCATAATGATCCTACACTTCCAATTTCGTGCAGTTTTGACTATGTTAGGTCACAGATACCTGCGATTACAACACCTCATTTTTACTTTTTGTGTTTAACTAGGTGGCGCTATACATGAAATGAGTGGTTATGGAATGGGTTGACATGGCCCCTTGAGATCAACATACAAAAAAAAATGGTCCTCCTAAACCTTACGGTTCTCGAGATATTCACAGAAAACTGTGTCTGCCCTACCCTCCTTTCGGGGTGCAGTCCAGCTGGGGGCTACAGATCAAAACGAAAAACGATGGTTCCATGCTATCCATATGGGGTTACATGCCCACCAAGTTTAGGCTCTACCCCGTCTTTCAGTGTCCCGGAATCCTTGGACGGAAATTTGGACATTGGCTAAAAAGAAAAAAAAAAAGAAGAAAAAAAACTGACTAAACCTATATGACCGCCGCTTCGCTGCGCGGCGGTCATAATAACAAGTTTAACTAATACTATTAACATACTGAAGCTAATCTACCAGAATTCCCCCTATGTATCCCTATGTCTCTCTTTGTCGCTTTGTGTTAGTGTTAATTTCGTCAGACGAGACGAGAGGAAATATGTTCGTCAACAACCTTTTTTTTCATGACTAAGACGAGACGATGACGAGACGGCAGTAATGTCCTGAAACACTGACTAAGACTATCTTAAGATGAATTATTGTTGACGAAAAAAGACGAGACTAAAATGTTTTGCATGAAATAAGAACTAAGATAAAATCTCTCTTCATTTTTGTCTACAAAATGAGAAGACAGAATATCTAGCTGTTACGTTTTCAAAATATTCCGAATGAGTTCATACGCAACAGCTTTCCTGTAGGCTAGTCTACGTGCTGTTGCTGCAACCCTGTGGCTGCAACAATGAAATTACATGGAACAAGAACACTGGAGATTTCTGCCAGAGTTAGCCAACTAACTACTTAAGCTTTATGCCACAATGCTACATACCCAGAAGTTGAAGCTTCTCTCATACAAATTAACATCCACCAGAATGTCCATACAAAAATGTTCATCATGTAATGTCAACTATTTAACTAGTTAGACTGATGATGCAAAGTTTGCTAGCAAGTAAGCTAATATGGAAAGTTAAGCTAGCAAGTTAGCTATGGCTAAGATGGAGAGTCTGTTTGGGGAATGTGTTGTGTTTGGGCGCATATCGCCATCTAGCGAGGCAGAGTAAAACATTAATACTTTGGTCTGCGACAGTGTTTCTCAAACTTTTTCAGTTTCAGGACCACTTAACTAACCCTAGCTAAAAAAAAAATGATTAGACCTACTTCAACAGTAGCCTATAATTAGTCTACACTATAGGCCTACTCACTGAACCACCTTGCTTATTGTCTTTGCACTTTGCTTATTGTGTGGATTCATACTGTATGATTTAAACTGGCATATCTTACATAGACAGTGTTGCAGAACTGTTTTTACATACAAGTTGGTTCAATATTGCAAACAACTCATCTATATTATATTTTACCACGCCTGCTTTCATGGACCACTTGGGATAGCTTGCGGACCACCAGTGATTCCCGGACCACACTTTGAGAAACACTGGTCTACGAATATGACAGTGGTCCAGTCAAATCTTTTACTGTCTATGGTCAAATCCCAGCCGAGCTATAACTGTAGCTCGACTTACCTGTGCATGTAAACATACTGACTGACAAAAAATCAGAATGAGTAATTATAACAGACGAGTAGCCCTGTGGACACACAATATTGTTGGAAAATTGAGATGTGTGAAACACTATTTGACTCAAATGGTAATCAGAAATAATTTGTTATAAAAAAAGACTAAAATGTGTTGACTAAAACTGACTAAGACTAAGATACCTTTAGTTTTCTTTTGACTAAAACTAGACTAAAATGACGAGACTTTTAGTCGACTAAAACTTGACTAACAAAAATGATATTTGAATGACTAAATATGACAAAGACTAAAAAGGACATTTCATCACAAGACTAAGACTAAGACTAAATTAAAAATAGGTGACAAAATTAACACTATCTCACTGTGGATGGGTGAAGCCTGTTTGAAAAAAAAAATGCTTGGCCTTGCAGCCGCAGAGATAAAGACATCATCGGAGGCGGGGTCTACTCAAAAACAGCTAGTATGAGAGAGAACGAGTGAACGATATGTAACCCATGAACGATGTGTGACCTGTGAACACTGTATAAACCCCTGAACTTTGTGTAAACCTCTGAACTTGTGCTACGGTGAAAGTTCGTACCCTTGGCAGCAATAGTGCTGAAGATAAGACCGAACAACGATCCTTTCATAACGCCACCTGTGGGTTCGAAGTTGCCAAATGTTGTGTCAGCATCTAAGGAGGGGTATAAATGTTGGTGTTCAACAATTGTTCGGGAGTGCGATCCACTCAGGCTTTGCGCTATGTAGTCATTAAAGGAATTTTGCACGGAACTCTGCCGGACTGTTGCGCCTTCTTTTGGGATAAGTTTATAAGACTTGCCTGATGGATGCTACTATCTGCTACTATCTACCGCTGCGTCGACGTTACTTCCGTGATTTGGGAAAAGCCTGTAAAAGTCCTGGCAGGAAGCATGCATAAGGATGTAGATCCAGGAATGCACTAATATTTTGTTCGTAGTACCAGTTTGCAACAATTATTAACACTAAGTTGTAAACACTTCGGAAATTATTAAATATTAAAAACTGGATATACCAAAAAACTTTGATGTAATCGCTTTCTGCCAGGACTTTTACGGGCTTTTTCCAAATCACGGAAGTAACGTAGATGCAGCGGTAGATAGTAGCAGATAGTAGCATCCATCAGGCAAGTCTTATTTAAATAAACTCCTGGTGTACTTACAAACTTTTCAGTGCCTCGTTTTATGAGTAAAGAACATAGTTGTACTACTGTAGAAGTTTCGTACCATTCAGGGCATTATTAGTGGGGTAATTTATGAGATACTAAGTTGGTTCCATTAGCGCCTGCAGACAGTCATTAGTTTCTGACAGCGCTACTCGACCAGGGTTCGCCAAGGGAAAACAGGTTCTGGGAGGGTGTTTGGCTCGGGGTCATGGTGCAAAGGACCCTAGAGTGAAATTAAGCCGAACCATCGCTTTAAGGACAATACAAAAATATATATTTATTAAATATTGTTGTATGACAAGTTTTTAAAGTTAGATCTTATGGATCATACATTGGAGTCTAGGCATTTGAGGGACCAAACGTCCACAGAACTCAATAAATGCAGCTAGGCGGGAGCTTACCCAAGGGAGGCACACTACTAATGATGATGATGTGTTCCAAGAATCACACCAAACACACGTGCACACACACTCGGAGTGAAGTGAGTTTCTTTATAACACAGACTGCGGTAAGCAGTACACACAGCTCACCGCACAGCACAGTAACATACAGCACGGCACAGCACAATAAAGCACAGCAAACATGCAGTGATAGGGTCCATAGGCGCCGATTTATGTTTCCATCGGTGCTCAAACAATTAAATGCCCGATACCAACGCCCATGTGTATTGTTGCCATATACGGTTTTTGAGAAGTAATGTATGCACTTCAACACTTTAGGAAATCAACAGCGGCCGACACACAAAACGCCTATACAGTTTGCGGGAGTCCATGGGCGTCAGCCCCGAGGACACTTCTTAAATGCTGTTAAGCAAAGGCACAATTTTTGTGCACTTTCAGTCACCTACACTACGCCCAAAATCACGTATGATCCGTCGTTTGACTCCTGAACAGTTTACGTAACTCAGAAGGTTAATTGCGTTAACCCAAACTAAAAGGAAAAATACTTTGCTTTGTTTTTATAAACAGAAATTATATTTTGTGTTGACATGACGCCGTTAAAAAAAATGAGATATAGCCTATCCATCCAGAAGCGCGCATTAGCCGACAGTAAGTGGAGGCAGTGGTTCTCAAACTTTGCCATATCCTACACTGGTGTAAAAGGCGTGTATGGGATCATATTTTTTGTAAAGGTCTGCCAGGGATATTCTTAGGCCTATGAATGGTGTGCCTTCTCACAAAAGCATAGTCACTGGGCTCAGCTATGTAGCTTTCTCCTTCACCAACCTTTGAGCCTATTAGGCAGTCACGTCGTCAGTGACACTCTCAGGTCCCTCTCATCTGCAACATGAGTATTCCACTATAGCATTGGTCCTCATTGCCTTACTCCTTTCCTTTTCAGAATGTTCTTTCTATCCATAATCATAAGTCTTTCTCCAGTGAATTAGCAAGATACCATCAGAAGCCAACAATCATAAAACACCTGTGCGCGCGCTCTCTCTTCCCTGCGCATGAAGCTGTCTGCGTGTTGTAGGCTAGATTTGCGTGAGTTCTTTCTATCTGCTTTACTTTTGCGAGTTGCGACCACCTAGGCTATGTTATAGACGTTCTATGAGGTACCAGTGTTTAGCTGTATCACATAACAATAAGCTTTGTCAGACTACTTTTAATATGATATTCAGGGCTATATACATTTTAAACATTCGGGGCTGAAGACCCGACAAGGCCTTGCGTTTATTCTTCAGGTGGGAAGTGTCAGGGATTTTCATACGAGAGACGCTCTCATGGAGTAGGGGATTGACAGCAACATAGCCAATCACATTATGAGAGATGCTGAATTTAACATCAATTGCAATGTTTGATTTTAAATTCATGTAAATTTAGCCGGGACTGTAAGCTGGCACACGTGGGTGCTCGAGCGACGGAGCACCCACGGTATCGGCGCCTATGATAGGGTCCCACCACCAGGTGCCTAGCCTCCCCTTAGGAGCACCCCGACCTGCCTGGTGCAAATGACCCTAGAGTGAAATTACTCCGAACCAACGCTTTAACCATTGTGAGTCTTTCAGGTTTGCCCAGCATAACAGATCTGTCGTTCCACTTCCCCTTTCCCTTTACCATGAATAAACTTTCATTTCATTGGACTGCACGTCTGTTGCGTAATGCATTTGAACCTGTGTGGGTATTCTATTGTGAGGTTCCCTTGGTATTTCCCTGGGGGATAATTACAGTGGTTCCCCTGGGGGGGCGTAGTCGGGACTATTAATTGGGGTACACCTTTTTTCCTCCCCTTATACTGCTCTGTCACACGTATAACACTGTGTCCTGGAGCTAATTGCGCCATAGAGGGATCATAGAGGGGCTGAGGGATCACACACAGTAGATTTGGTAAAAAGAACAATCCTTAATTCAATAGATCCAAATTAATCCATATCAATCTCAGTAGAACCTCCATAAAACGATGGTAATTTTGATACCATAGATTTAATAAAGACCCAGTCAGACCAATAGTATGAAAAATCAGGAACAGAGTTTATTTACAATGATGCGCATCAAGGGAGAGACAGCATGACTTCACCTAAAGATCCATCAGCTCTAACTACACAAAGAAAATAGTTAGGGTTTAGGTATCCTTCCAGACTGACGGGAGATGGCGTTGGTCATCCCATCTCACGTGGACTGCACTGAATCAGACTCTGATTAATGACAACCTGGTAATCCGGAGCAGATAGCTACTGATGCAGCCATGCACAACAGTGAAACATTGCAAAGTCATAATATTCCCGCTTATCTCTAAATAAGTATATAAGTATAAGTATATATACTTTTTTGATCCCGTGAGGGAAATTTGGTCTCTGCATTTAACCCAATCGGTGAATTAGTGAAACACAAACAGCACACAGTGAACACACAGCGAGGTGAAGCACACACTAATCCCGGAGCTGCCTGCTACAATGGCGGCGCTCGGGGAGCAGTGAGGGGTTAGGTGCCTTGCTCAAGGGCACTTCAGCCGCGGCCCACTGGTCGGGGCTCGAACCAGCAAACCCTCCGGTTACAAGTCCAGAGTGCTAACCAGTGGGCCACGGCTGCCCCTACATACACAGAAATACACACAGATATACACAGGGACAGTATACAGATTTCATACAGTCATTACATAGAATCATACTTTTAGTACTTTTAGGAGCCGGGGGCAGCAGTGGAGTGACCGACGCCGAGAGTGACCGATACAACGCAAGCTAAGTGTTTGATTAAGGGACGTCTGAACTGTCTATCCCGCTGCATGTTGATACTATAGCCGCTGTGGCTAGGAGTGGCAGATCGTGCCCTGATTTTCGTGTGTTGACAGGAGGCGCAACGCGACTGGGACACCGGCATCTGACAAGGATCACAACCAGGAAGTGGTATGAAGACTTATGATGGATGATCTATCTTGCTACGCTCTCAATTCGTCTTGAGAAGGGAAGTTATGGTTCCAATCTGTTAATCCCCTGCCGTGCCACCATCTAAATGATTTGCTCTAGCTATGCACTGAGTTGTTCTGTTGTGATTCCCCTGTAGCTGGAGGCGGAGCTTCGAGCCACTACGCTGCTGCAATTGCAAAGGTACGTTCGCTCTGGACTGCGCGACTCTACCTACGCAAGAACATGATGTCACTGATCTGCATCCCACGGACTTCGGACACTAATAAGCCATTTGAGAGTGGGTTGGTGCCATCTTCTTGTGCTTTGTTTCTGGACTTTTTATTTACTGGTCGGCAGTGGTCACCGACCAGTACAGACTCTTTTTTTTTATCTTGTGCAGGACTGTTATATATTTGGGCTGGGGACATCAGGAGTGGTCTGTTGCCACCTGCTGACCTTTGGTTAATTGCCTTCCCTGCCCCCCTCTGGTGTGGAATGAAATCACTGTGAAGTTGTTGGCTTGATGAATTGATGTGGATTGTATGTGCTTTAACCTGTGATGTGCCAATGAATGCTGTGTCTAGTCCATACCTGTCAACATTTAGCTTTCCAAAAAACGGGGGGGCTGGGGTCAGTGTTTATACCGGATCTGTGTTTGCATATTTAATACGTTTCATACACGTGTTTCAACACTGCATTTCGGTCGTTGCTTTTACCTTACCATTACCTTACGCATGCCAGTTATGTATCCACCAGCTGCCTGCCTGCAGCCTACTTCCAAAACTCCAAAGCTGCTTGCTGTCAGATTTGATTCCGAGGGAACAAGTTCAGTGTATCAACAACACTCAATAACAGTTTATGTGATGTGTTAATCAATTAAATTCCCAACAATTTCACTACAGCTACTTCTGGAGTAGGCCATTCAACTAGCCCGCTTGCTTACGACGAGACTCGGGCTGTGCAGTCGGCACCCGCTTCCTTATTTGGGTTTTGGGTTGCCAGGTTTTAGCCTATGACAAAACGGTTGAAATTGAAACTAAGTGATCTTGTATGTGTAGGGTGTATATACACAATCTGGCAACCTGAATGCATCAATGATTTTAAAATGAAGTTTGATGGCCATGCAAATTACGGGAGTTTTCCGGGAGAAATAACAAAACGGGAGGGTGCTGGGAGATGACCTTGAAATACGGGAGAAACCTGGGAAAAACTGGAGTGTTGACAGGTATGGTCTAGTCACCTAACCTTGCTGTGGGTCTGCATGAAATTATATTTTACCTGGGGTGGGTTTTGGTTCTCTAGCCTATGTTGTTAGTTGGGGGAGTGACTGCCCTGGTGGTGCCCTGTTATATCTGCCTACTTTCCAACAGTCCTGTTATCTATTTTTGTGCTTGTTTAAATAAACTTTAGTGGTAAATTAGTAAATCTTGTGTGTTGCCTGTGTATTGGTGGATTTGGTTGTATTGAGCAGGAGTAGCCCCTCGGCATGACAAATATACCTGAAAGATAACCTGTCTATGAAGCATCCTAAACAGGCTGGGATATTTCTGCTTGCTAAATAGGTTTTTCTGCTGTTGTACTCTGAACTCAAGTAATGTCCACCTCTGCCCACTACTTCAATCCTCTATTTTCAAAGGTGTTTCAAGTAAGGAAGAGCATGGTTCAAAGTAAAGTAGGCTGAGACGACGTAATTGACATAAATTCGGCAAAGTGAATCATTTGTGTCAACTCGTCACAATGTAGATTTATTAACGCACCCGTCATGATCTACATCTCCAATTAAACCAAATATTTTAGAGCGCACTTTGAGATGTATCCAGGGCAGGGCTGTATCTGTTGCATGTGCTACAAAATCATTCTGTGGGATGGATGATGAGTGAATCAACAGCAGAAAAACCTATTTATCAAGCAGAAATGTCCCAGCCTATGCTTCATAGACAGGTTATATTTCAGGTAGGCCTATATTTTCCATTAGAAAACCATCACGTTAGCGAACGCGTTGTGGCTTTCTCACTTTCCAACCCACTTTAGATTAACTTCCAACAAAATTACGTCTCACTGCAACGATGCGCCATCAGGTTGTCAGGTTAATCATACACATAAAATTTGGTGCATTTCTGAATATCTTAACTGAAGAGAGGGGCGATTAAAGCAGAATGATATTGCATGCATTTTCATTTTTTTAGGGGGGGGGGGGGTTGAGGGGTGCAAATGAGTGATTATGGGCTAGGTTCATGTGGGCCCTTGAGACCAACATACCATAAAAATGTCTTCATCCTCAGTGCCACGGTTCAGGTAGTTATTTAGGAAAAACTGCATTTTTTGAGGTTTGGGGGCCCAGCGCGGGGGGAGTGGCTCCCGGGGACCAAACGAATTTTTTCCGTAAAAGTCTAGTAGGGCTACATACCGCAGCTATGCCCACAATGGACCGACAGTGGTCCGCCAGCCTCTTGCTATCTGGGGTGGGGTGGTGACGTCATGCATGACTTTTTTCAGCGACTTTTTTCAGAGGCTACCTCTGGTGAGAGTGTGCTGGCAACATTATTATTGTAACGGTGTTACGTGGGTAAAAAGAAAACGTGGACGATGGCAACAATAGCCAGGTCGCGCCGACTGGTTGGAAAACAAGGGGGCTGTAGGAGTCATGTATGGAAGTACTTTGCATTCGAGGCGGATCTTGAGGGGTTAATCATAAATTCGGATCGACCAGTTTGCAAACGGTGCCATCGAATTGTTCAGGCGAAAGGAGGAAACACTTCCAATTTAGCGAAGCACCTCAAAGACAAGCACCCAGATTTATTCAGAGAATTCAAGGTGAATGAGTTTAATTTCGTCTGTGTTGTTCTTCTGAGGGACAATGCAGAGCTTCATCTAGTTTGCACAAACTGATTGATTCATTATGTCGACCTGTGGAACTGCATGCTAACGCTAATTCCGTGACTACACGGAGGGCTAATGTATCAATGACGTGGTCAGGCTAGAAATCGATCGAAAACGACTTGCAGCCATGCTTGCAGCAGGCTTTTCCCCGACCCCCATTGGGTAAAGTGTTTCTATCCCAATCCTGCACTTTCAAACCACGCAGGCGTGAGAGAGGGGTTTCGTCAACTGTGATCTTCAATTGCTGGAACTTTATAGCGTCGTTATTAGCCTACAACGATGGAGGAAAATACTGTTATGCAAGAGATTTTTCGGCCGTCTAACAGAAAATCTGCAGTCTGGGCGTATTTTGGCTTAACGAAAGATGCAAATGGACAACTGAATGGCTTGCCTATTTGCAATACGTGCAGAAGTAAAATCAAAGCGAAAGGAGGTAACACAACGAATTTAATGAACCATCTACGTGACAAACACAAGCAGCTTTATAATCAGCTGAAGGTACGTGAGTCTGTGAGGCACCAAGCCTCAACGATGGTGAAAAGCATTATATTTTGGCTCCAATGCCTCCCGCCATGTTTACAGAGAACTTGACTGCACATTCTGCTCATTCGCATTAAACGCATTTATGAAAATGTCTTCTAAAGAAAAGGCGCGTCTGAACGCATAACACATGTGAATTAAAGTCCTTGTAGAGGGAGTTGTGATATCGTCAGGTCAGCGTTTCGGACACAGGTAGGCTAGGGTAATGTAAACAATACGAATAGTGTTTCCATCAACCCTATTCGAATCATACATAGCCTGTATGCAATTTGAGAGTTGTCTAATCTGTTTTTGAGTAGCCTAGGCCTAGACTTCTATGTTTGTTAATTTCAAGTGTTTCCAGTCAGGGTTTCTTATAGAGGGAGAGCAGATAGGTAACAAACGTTCAGAAAAAGTCCTGTTGGCAAATTTGAGGAAAAGTCGGTAAAGGGGTTATTTCACACAATTTGAGGGTGCTGAATTCAAATATTTTGTTTACCAAGCTCAGAGTTTTAACCTGTTGAGGACCCATTCCCCAGAGAGTGAATTATTTTCCTGGCTCCTTCTAGAATTCTACGCGAACGTTCTATAGTTTCAGTGTTCTTAAAATGGTTTAACCCTTAAAGGTGTAGGTTTTTGAACATTCTAAGTTCCGCAACAATTGAAGGTTCCAAAATTCTATGTTGAATTCAATGAACCCAGATATTCTTTAGAATGTTAATTTCCCAACATTCCCGTCACACCGGTGTGACGGTACTCCTTTAAGGGTTAATGGCAGAAAAGTCCCTGAGGGTAATTGTTGAGTCATGTTATAGAACCTTTTTCAAAAACATATTTGTGATCGTACTCCCAGGGGCTCAGCTGCATCTGATCACATATTTGTGACCGTACTCCTCAACAGTTTAAGCATGCTAATTAGCATAATTCACATACTTTTTGGTTTTGCCATTAGACATCATAGGAATTGCAAAAAATAAGGCATTAATATACTCTTTATGTATCAGATAGTTGTAAGACAGGACATGCAGGAATTACCCCAATGACCCTCAAGTAGCAAATGAAAATAAACGAAAATATAAATTGAAATAATAGCTAAAATTCAGTATGACGTTTAGAAACAAAATAGATTCCTTGTTAATAAATTGATAGAATAGTAGGTGACTGCTAATTTTTCTGTAGAAAGTCCTTTGTCACTAACTATTATGAACAGTTGTCAGTCTTTACAGAGGATTTACAATGTATTTTTTTAGGCGACTGTGCTTGCCTAGTTAAAATATTTTACTGGTGCTCTTTCCTATCATTCAAATTCCAGCCATGCAGAAAAATGGAAGAGGATTGCTGAAGAGTGCTATGGAGATTGCATTATTTGCAAAACATTTAGACAAGATATCCTTTATAGTGCAACAAAAATAAACATTCTCCAGTGCATCATTACTGCATACGATGCTGAAAGGGAAGTGGACTTAGGACAAATCCTCAGCTATGAACTGATTAATGTCCCTGAACTGAATTTGCAGATAGTGATGGTTATTTGTGAAGTGGAAATAAGTCTATCCTCACTCAAGTGCTGTCTAGCAATGTGACTGCAGCACATTTAAGAAGTATGCAGGAAAGTTTGTAAGAAACTTTTGTATTGTTATTTGGTATTTGTTGTGTGGTAACAAATGATGTTAACTATCAAAGAAATAGACCTAATGTAGGAATGCACACAGATATTGCAACAGATACCGGTAATGGTGTAGGCCTATCTGATTAAGACCTGAGTGGTTGAAATGTACTTATTAAATTACTCTGGGAGCAAAGAAGACTACTTTTTTCCCCTTTGCAACTGTCAAAGAAATCCCATAAACACGGGAAGGCCTAGGGTAGCCTACATCAGATGGCCTAAAGATTAGGCTCTTCAGCATTAAGTAATTTGCATGCAGTAATTTGAACACTGACCTTGATCTAGCCTACTTTGGCTATTTAAAGGTAATTTATTGCCAAAACACCACACAATATACAGTAAATGAGCTATAACAGACAATAAAGGACTTAATCACACACAAACTACTATTTTACTGACTAAAAAAGTAATAATTATGTAGGAAGTTTAGAAGTTTAAAACCCAGAATTGACCAAAAGTGCACCAAATTCAACACAAATGACTCAATACACTTGGAGGAGGCCTGCGTCCTTTCTTTTCCAGATATTTTAGGATTTGGATATCGTTTCAGTATCGAGTGTCAAGATATTTATGGTAGGTATTGTATCGAAGTCATAATTTTGGTATCGTGACAACACTATGCCAGAGCCACTCTGTTTTCTAGATGTCGAGGAGTGGAGGCTCTACCACCAACAAGTGATGCTGCTCAATGGCATATTAGTAGAGCACATTATCAAGCTCTAGTATAGAGGCAAGCACACATACCAAATTATATTCGAAGTTCGTTTGTTTATTAATATTAAAATTCGAATATATTCGAATATGTATTAATAATATTTTAACCATTAAATGTCTTCAGTAAGACCGATATTGGTATCAAACTTAAGTTCTATATGTTCTGTCCACCAGAGGGCAGTGTATCAGTCAATGTCAATAGACTACGTGCGTTGAAAAGGCTGAGTATTTATCGTGTGTTAAAATTGTTATTATTGAGCATAGGGCTGGGCGATAAAACGATAGCGATATGTATCATAATGGACATGTATGTCGATATCAATAAAAAATAGGTTTGATAGAACATTCATAATTAAAAGCAACACACACCTCCTGCCTTACGTTGTCCATAAATAAATAGGCTAAATATATCTTGCATTGTAGTATGTCAAACTCTACCAGAGTAGGCGATAGAAGTAGGCCTACCTCAACACAGACTCTCCTTGCCCCGTGCACTCTCTCTCTCTCCCTCCCTTTCAACAGGCGCATCCCTCCTCAGCATGCACATGTAATCCAAACATTCACAATCGTGCAAGACAATTGGCTAAATTGCTATTAAATCCGGTTAGCATCATCAGCATGCTGCACAAATTTGTTCAAAACTGTTGGATTCAAATTGACTGCTAAGTTCTAATCATCTCAATCCCGATACAAATGGACAAGTATTTTCCAAGACTCAAACGGGCCTGTCCCAAGGAGAAAATGTATTCATTTGAAACTTAAACACACCTAGGAAACTGAACAGTCTAACCAGACTATGATGAACTAGCAAATTAAGCTAACGTTAGACCTACTTTGTTTACAATATTTCCAGGCTTCAACCAGTGCTGCTTTTCATTCAGACTTATCTGCACATTTATTTATTTGAGTGTTTTTCATGATTGTGTTGCCATTTCTTTTCCCTGTTTGCTTTGATTGATAACTGAGGTGATTAAAATCAGAGGAAGGTTAAGTTTAAAATAAAAGTGTCTATGTGTGAGCTCATTAAGCGTGAACCAGCCAGCATGCTAACCTCACCTACAGGAGCGCAGTTGACCAAAAATAATCTCCATAGGCTACAGGTTCGAATATTAAGAGATCCCTAAAATTCGTTCGAATATCTTTAATTTTTAAAATAATCGAATTATATTCGAATAACAAAGTTCGGAGTCAAAGCCCTATACCAAATCCAGTGTTACTAGAAGTAAAATGTTTTTTTACTCGTCGGTTGTTGCTGACGGTAGATGCAGTTCTGCATTAGGCTTATTCCCACTATCTAAGTGTAGTACTGTAGTACATATGTACTGTAGGATATATTCTGAGTTGAAGGTTATCTGTGCAATTTGTTATTGTGATGAAATGCATTAAACACCACATGAGTGACTCACTATGTTAGCAATAAAAATATGGTTGTGTTTTGATTAGAATTTCCAAGTTTATTACATGTTAACTGTAATCATGTTCCCATTAAATACGTTAATAAACTATAGTATGGCTTCTTTAATGCTCAAACATGTATTTAGAGAACACTTTTATTTGATTTTAGTAATTACTTTTGAAATCAACCCAAAAATCACTTTTATGGTAAAATGCTGATTATGCGGCTTAGAACTCAGAATTGAGCTTGGTAAACAAAATATTCAGAATCAACAACCTCAAATTAGGTAAGAAGGGTGGTTTACCAACTTTATCTCAAATTTGCCGTCAGAAGTTCTCTTCTGTGAAGCTGCTCTCCTTCTATTAGTGAAATTATCAAAATATGCGCATCGATTAGTTGAATGAAAACCCAGATGGACTATTGGCGTCTCGAAAATGTGTAGGTTAGGCCTAGTCTCTTTGCGAGCAAGACTATGAAATCTGTAAACTATTGAGACCTGAAATTGCTGCAAAACCTTTATTGGTCGCACAGGTTTGCAAACTGATAGGCTGTCTTTTTATTTGACTTCTTGTCAAGTAGCCTACCGAATATATTAGACTATTTAATACCTAAACTCATTTTTGTTTTGCATTTTCCATTGATGTGGACTGAAAATGAATGGAAAGGTAGACATTTAAAGTCAGGCAATGTCTGGGGAATTCTGTAATGATTAGTGCGGTGTAAACCAAAGGGTCTGACATCTAATGACGTTTTATTGTGTGTTATAATAGTCCAAGCAGAACAAATCAGCAACACCTCAAGAAGACTATGAACCCATCAGATTCCAGGAAGAGCTTACATCTGGGACTGCCCTATTCCGGACAAAGATCCTGTCTCTCATGGAGTCTTTGATGGTGAAAACGACATCAGAAATTGTCTCCATATTTGATGAAATTTACATGGGAGCAGAGGCTGAGTTAATACAGAGGAGGAAGGAAGTGGCAGCCCTCACACACAGACTGAAGGAGATGGAGCAATTGTGTACTCAGGATGTGTGCGACAACCTGCCGGTCCTCAAAGTGGAGCCAGAACAGCGTTTTTTGGAAACCGCCCTGTTCCATGGACAGCCAGTCCCAGAGAGCACAGAGGTGGGCATTACACAGGCTTTACTGCCATTATTAAGTGTAAATGTTACATATAATGTTATGACTAGAACTTTCTCTTAATAGAACTTCTCTCAAATTAAACAACTTCTTAGACTGTGGAGTTTGCACTGGAGTGTGTGGTGATGAAGGCAGAGGAACCAATGAACGCAGAAGCAATGGTGCAGCAACCTGGTAAGGACAGTAGACTACATATACTATATGTGAATAAGAGAATAACTTGCCAACATGTACGCATTTGTCGTACTCTGCACGCATTTTGACCCTTACACTTGTACGATTCGCTGCTCTCTAGGTACGCATTTTGTTGCATTAAAGCCTTAATTTTCTTGAATATCTTTTCTTTTCGAAACTATTGTTTCAGTTTATTAACCATAGCGCAGCACTTCGCAGTAAACCAGTGCAGAAAAAAAGCGCAGAAAACAAAATTGGCTAAAGAGCATAGAAAACTAAATGAAAATTTCATGCTTGTTGCTGAAACAAGACAGTAAAGATATTTTATTTTAGAAACTAATTTCAGTTTATCACATAGCATAGCCTACCAACCAGGGCAGAAAACAAAATCAGCTGAAGCGCACAGAAAACCAAATGAAAATGGCATGCTTCTTGTGGCCCACTGAAAGGCAAGATCACATTAATTAGCCTACATAGCTAACAAAAACAAGTCAAATCTGGCCTAGGCCACACTGAGCTTGGCGATGCGCAAATCTCTCGATCACAGTTTTATTGAAATCAGGGATATCATGGGTCAGTCGCTTTTCAATTCACAACATTGCCAGTGCACTTAGTCTGTCCTGTGTCATGGTATTTCTAAGAAACGTCTTGATTCGTTTAAGTGTGGAAAAGCAGCACTCAGACTCCGCAGTTGTCATAGGCGTAGTGATCAGAATAGAAAGTAGCTTTGAAGTTTCTGAAAACACACCCTGCAAGTTGTTGTCATTGGGGTTATATGCATACCTGTCAACACTCCCGTTTTTCCCGGGTTTCTCCCGTATTTCTAGGTCATCTCCCAGCACCCTCCCGTTTTGTTATTTCTCCCAGAAAACTCCTGTAATTTGCATGGCCATCAAACTTCATTTTAAAATCATTGATGCATTTAGGTTGCCAGATTGTGTATGAAATACACCCTACACATACACAATCACTTAGTTTCAATTTCAACCGTTTTGTCATAGGCTAAAACCTGGCAACCAAAAACCCAAATAAGGAAGCGGGTATCAACTGCGCAGCCTGAGTCTCGTCGTAAGCAAGCGGGCTAGATGAATGGCCTACTCCAGAACTAGCTGTTGTGAAATTGTTGGGAATTTAATTGATTAACACATCACATAAACTGTTATTGAGTGTTGTTGATACACTGAACTTGTTCCCTCGGAACCAAATCTGACAGCAAGCAGCTTTGGAGTTTTGGAAGTAGACTGCAGGCAGGCAGCAGGTGGATATATAACTGGCATCGCGAAGGTAATGGTAAGGTAAAAAGCAACGATCAAATGCAGTGTTGAAACACGTGTATGAAACGTATTAAATATGCAAACACAGATCCGGTATAAACACTGACCCCCTCCCCAAAAATAATCTCCCGTCTTTGGAAAGCTAAATGTTGACAGGTATGGTTATATGTGGTTTGTTGGGGTTGTACTCATACAATTTCTTCAAGGTTGGCAGGTCTGGAATAACTGTCATTTGTCAGGGTCATTTTAAGATTAAGATTGTGTGACCTACTCAAAGTAAACAGTAACACTAAAGCAAGAGGCTACACTGAGATTCTGGAGGAAAAGATCAGGCAGTGTGCCAAGAGACCTGCCCCAATAGGCATCATTAGACCATTAAACCATACAATGATCCAAAACATACAGCTAAACAAGGCAAGAAATGGTTAACAGAGAACAATGTCAATATTTTAGAGTCCAGACCTCAATCAGTCAAAAAAGTTAGCACAAGGCCAAAGTGATGGCAAATAATCGTTCCTGCCTCAAAACCCACATTGCTGCTAAAATGGTGCGGTCTAAAATCATTGTGGAGACATTGAGAGGCTTGGTAGGTATTATAAGAACCATTTCCAGAGCTTTGATGTAAATAAAGATGTTTCCATTGATTATTTAAAAAGGGTATGAATAATTTTGGACATGCCATTTTTCATAGAAATGTTAAAAAAGATAGAATCAAAACAAAAATCATTTTTATGTTTCTACCACATTGTCTTACCACCACATGTCAAAAGGTTGTGTCATTTTCAGTCAGAATAAACATATTGTTCAAGAGAAAATCAACATCAATTACATCAATATTTGCCAGGGGTATGAATAATTTTGTTAGATAGATATACTTTATTGATCTTAACTTTATATACAACTGTATATAAACATATTTGATATGTTGCATTAGATCATAAACGAAAACAAAGAGGAATGACTAATAATGACTGATTCTTCTCTGTCAACAGAAGACGACCCAAGAGCATTCAATATTTTTTTATTGAAGGGTTCAGGGGGGAAGAGGAGGAGAGAAACGTGAGGTCTGAATAATTCTTGGGGTTAGAAGGTGCTGAGATATATCGGCTGAGGGTTTAGGCCTTGATCTTACAGACTTTATATAGACAGAAGGCAGATGTTCTTAACTCCGTATAACCGGGCAGTAAACAGGTATACTACAGAGAGTAGACAAGCAGGCAGGTTATTTTTGATATGTTGCTTTATATACTGGGATTAGATCATGCAGCTGGCAGAGTGATTAGAGCCACAGCAACAAAGGCAGGAGATGACTAATAAATGAATCAATGATTCTTCTTCTATTATTGTGTTACATGCTCCAACTGTAAAGCACTTTGAGCTGCATTCTGTGTATGAAAGGTACTATACAAATAAAGCTTATTATTATTACTTATTATTATTGTGCAAACCAGGCTATTTGATCTTAGCTTTTCTGGTGCAGTTTTTCATGGATTACTGTTGTCAAACACAATGTGTATAAGTTACTAATATGGTTCTTAAGACTACAAACATCATGATAACAACTTCTGTGTATAACGGTCACAATCTTCCTCTAAATAGGAGACATATAGCAAGTAGAAATTATGAAACTTCATCTCTGATAGCCTGCCCGCAGGGTGGTATTTGGTATCCCGAAAGGAAAAAAACTTGATAGCTTAGGGAGTCTTTGTATTGTACACAAATCCTTTGCTTGTCTATGAAAAATGATGCTGATGTCCATCTTGAGGTGTTGGCTAGTCATTGCTTAATTTACGGAAGTTTATTTTCCCACTTTCTTGTACACTTTTATCTGTCTTCCTTCTACATGTGTTGTGGATCTGCAGAGTACCAGCTGGAGTTGAACAGTGTGCCGGACGCTCCACAGGAGCTCCTGGTCAGAGCTGATGAGGAGCTGCCGAGAGCTCCAGTCTGGCCAGCAGAGGGCGCCGAGAGCCATTTCCCTGCTGTAGGGCAGCCGCACCATCACACGGACCAGGAAACAACCTGCTCCACCGCCACAGCAGAACCTAGTTCCAGCAAGGCCATAGAGGAATCTACCGGTCCGAGGCAGGATGGGGAAGTCAGGGGTTCTCCACTGAAGTCAAATCAGGCCTTCCATACCATCGATCAACAGCAAAGCCAGCCCGCTGGTAGGACAATTTCCATCTCCTCTTCAGCACAGCACACAAGTTCCCCTCTGGTCCCTCAAACTGAAGATGATGTAAATGCTATGGGGTTCACTAGAAAACATAAAATAAGAGTGCGGCTTAGAGACTTTCCTTCATGGCAGGAGTTCAAAAAGCGTAAGTACCTCATAGGTTGCACATGGACTTGTTTTAAAAAGATCATCTGAGAGGAAGGATGCTTTGAATTGAATTCTGTGAATTTGCATTTGTGAAAATGGGCATCATATAGGGAGTGGAATGGAAACAAAACCCCACCAAATGGATCTGTTTTCCTTTTCTTCTAATCAGTTGGATTTGATTGATTTGGAAAGTTCTGTGACATAAAGAATGAGTAGGTTTTATCAGGGTATGGAAATAACTTTTAAAATGGAGCTTTGTGAATTTCAAACACATAGTTTTGCACAAATCCTGAAACCACTGTTTCAGGACGTTGAAATGACACTTGACGTTGAAGTGACACTAATTGTGCAGGAATCCTCTAGTATTTAGATGTGTATGACATAAATGTCCTACAATGCAATGACTGTTACTCTGTAACATAAAATTAGTGTTCAGTTGTGTAGAGATCTTATGTCAAGCCTTTTGATGTTAACCTATCCCCCCACTCCCTCTCCATGAAAACCACCAGAGTGCCTGGAGTTCAGCTCTGCAAGCTTCTCCCCAGATGCCCACTCCTCCTCTGCTCCACAGGAGCCCCTGGTCAGAGCTGATGAGGAACTGCCGAGAGCTCCAGTCTGGCCAACAGAGGGCGCTAAGAGCCAGTTCCCTCCTATGGGGGGGCAGCCGCGTCATCAAACGGACCAGGAAACAACCTGCTCCAGCATGGCCACAGAGGACCCTTCCGCCACAGCAGAACCTAGCTCTAGCATGGCCACAGAGGACTCTTTAGGTGCCAGGCAGGATAGGGTGGTCAGTGGCACTCCAAAGTCCAACGAAGCCACCCCTGCAGCTGGTAGACGTCGTGGTCGGTCTGCGGGTCTGAGCCCAGAGAGTCTGTCAGCACCAGGCATAACCCTTCATCTCAGGAGCCGTTCAGCTGTGGTGAACACCAGCGGCAGAAGTCATGACACTTTAGATGAGCTGGACAGCTCTCTATGTATGGATCCACCTGGAACAAACGGTCTACTGTCACCAAAAGCAGAGAACTCTTCAGTGGTCACAACTGGACAGGAGACTACAAGTCACTGTGTGTCTTCTGAATCTGAGACTGAAAATCCCTCTGACATGGAGGTGAAATCCACTGCAGTCAAGAGAAAGAAAGCAAATTCTAAAGCCAGGGTGAAATCAGGAGACACAAATCAACAAGGTAAAGAAGACACATCATTAAAAAGAAGCTCTGCAGAGAAGAGTGAGAAGATTCCAAGAAAAAAACGAAGGATGACTGATCCAGGTAAATGTTGTAATGAAAGCTTGGGCTAGTAATAGTAGTTCCTATATAGCTGAAAATGTGGTTGGCTTCAAGTGAAGATTTTCATACAACATTTTCTGTTTCAGAGTGCAAACATGATGTGAATGGTGCCTTTTATCCCTTTGAAAAAATTCTGCAGAGACGAACTACAGTTGATGTAAAAAAAAAAACATAACACAGATTATTAATGCATCATACAAATCTACAATATCTCTCCATCTTTATATGTCAGTGCTATTGACCACACCATGGTTTATTGTTTTGATTATTTTGTTTCCTCAGGGTCAAGAGGAAGTGAGGGTGAAATGGTGGCCGTGTTCTTCATGGTAGGTGTAGTTTGCATGTGCTGGATAATGCAAGTTTGTGAATGCGGTGTTCTAACTAATCATACTCTTTTAGAGAATGACATTTGTCCTACTGTGATGTAATGTAGTGCTTGATTTCTGACAGGATGCATTGTGTACTGTATAGTATTTTCATTACAATCTTAATTGCTTTGTTGCCTGGTGATTTAATATCACTATTATCCACACAGTATTCTCAGTCCTTATTTTAATCACCATTAAGGAAGGCAAACTAAGTGTTTTATGGTTTTCCTTCAGTGCATTGCTCCTGTTCTCATCTGAGGCAATCCTCAGATTTCTGTTAATCGAGTCTCCAGTCAGTTTGCCATGTTTAAATGGTTGGTTGGTTACTTACATAGAATAGGAATTATCTATTGTTAAACCCAGGAATGTGTGTATTATGTCTGTAGTGTCTGTCAGTTCTTTGCACATCTCTCAAACCGTTAAACAGACGAGTTTGATGTTGTTTGGATGTGAAATATGAAATACATTGTTAAAGAAACAACAGATCTGACCTCAACAATATAGTGCTTGCTTCTGCACGCAGTGTCCTTGTAGGCAGGAAAACATTGGTCCTGTCTCGACCTTTCTGACTTGTTTTGAATCGCCTTTGACTAGTCAGAGTGGCTGCCAGCAGGCATACTGTAGGCGATTCAAAACGAATCTGAAAAGTTGAGACAGGACCAATCAAAATGTCGGTGTCCACCACTCTAGTTCATCCAAAACAAACCAGAAAAGGGACTCAAAGTGCTAAATACCGTAATTTTCCTTTAAGTGATACACCATATACATTATTTTATATCTGACACTGCAGTCGGTTGTTGAGGTCAAGATCTTCTGGATGTTTCACTGCCATATTATTGTCTTACATTATCTTTCATATGAAAAACAGACTGACATACAGCGATTTTAGATTTATAGACAAAGGTAGGTGAAGGGAATGTGTCCTGGAAAATAAAACGTTTAAGTTTTAGAAGAATTGTGTGACTTGTTTTTCAGTGGTGCGAAATGGAGAAACTCCTGGGAGCCAGCCTAGAGAATGACGGCATGACACTGATTTCATTCAACTTGAAATTCTAGTCAAGTCATTTGGTTGCGAAGAAGTATTTCAGAAAGTCTGAGATGTATTGTGAGGTAAATTTGGATATAAAGACAGGCACATTAATTGTCTATACTGTAGTAGAAAATAGAAAAGTTACCCAAATCACTCTTTTACGTGAATGTGTGAAATAATAAGACTATCTTTGATAATCAATAATTAGGCTATATGCATTATGCATACATTATATGACTTTTGTAGATGTCTTAAGATATCAGACTTACCTAGCTTCCACCATTGACTACCTCTTGAGAATACCAGACAACTTGAATGCCAGGCATGGTGCAAGGGATGTTTACTGTTTCTACGTACTCTTTTTCACTAATTTCCATTTAATCCCAAAGACTTTTGTGATAAGGCAGTGTTGCCTAGATCACCTGAATACATAGTTAAATTAGCGTTCTACTAACAAGACTATGTATGGCTAGTGATATTGTTCATATAAAGTCAATAAAAAGGTACCATTTAATTGCTACATACATTGTCTTCATTGATCACATGCTTTGCAGTTATACAAGAAAAATGTAGGCAGATGTACAGATTTCATGTAGGCTACATTTTAAGTTGTAGATCTTTCTTACAAAATGATATAGCAATTATAGGTGGCAGAGGCCATTCCCGGGATGGACCTGCTGCGTCTTCATTCATTGTTTCGTCCATGGTTTCGTCTCTTATCGAAATCTGACCATGGAGTTGACTTTGGCGGAAAGCTGGAGGTGATTGCTGATAGGCTGTCCCAATCAGTGGCGCCTGCACAATCCAATCACGTTTGAGAGGGAAAAAACAAATTGAGGGTTTCCAAGATTTTTCTTTTTTCCTTTTTTTTTAAAAGAAGTAACGGGTACTCACGGTTATGGATAGAAATGTAGCGGAGTAAAGAGTACAATATTTGCTTCTCAAATGTACTTGAGTAAAGTCATGAGTACTCCCCAAAAATGGTACTCGAGTAAAGTACAGATCTCTCAAAATTGTACTCAAGTAAATGTACTACGTTACTGTCCAGCTCTGATAGGTGGTAATGCACTCCGTTTGCAAACTGCCAAAAAAAGCTCATCGAAGAAGCTCACCAAAGAAGAAGAGTTCACTGGACTGTTCTTCTTCAGTGAGTTTTTTTTTAGCAGTTTGCAAACGGAGTGCATTACCACCACCATCTGCTGGACTGAGGTGTAATGGCAAGTATATCCTTCAGCTTCGTAATGGCCGCTGGGTGAATAAGGCCAGAGAATGTCAAATAGGAAGAGAATTCGCCTTATTCACCCGGCGGCCATTACGAGGCTAAAGGGTACACTTGCCATTACACCTCAGTCCAACAGATGGTGGTGGTAATGCATTCCGTTTGCAAACTGCCAAAAAAAAAAAGCTCACCGAAAAAGAAGGAGGGTTCACTGGCCTATTCTTCTTCAGTGAGTTTTTTTAGCAGTTTGCAAATGGAGTGCATTACCACCACCATCTGCCGGACTGAGGTGTAATGGCAAGTGTACCCTTTAGCCTCGTAATGGCCGCCAGGTCAATAAGGCGAATTGGCACTGTCTGGTTACTTCCGGTTTCTGGACTGGTTGCAGTTCCTCCTCAGATTCCACTTGAGGGCGCTCGCAGGCGAGCGCAGAATGCATGGAGGTCTATGGAGCTTTACCCCTCAATATCCACTTTTCTCTGGATATAATGTTTTGAGTAGTAATTTGAATGTTGCATTCGCTAGGAGAGGCAAAGAAAATACACCCTGTTGATTGTTATATTTTTTGAAGTCACGTAAGTCTTCTAAAAAGCCTTTCAAATATGTCAGTGACGTCATTCATTAGCACAATGCTAGCATGATATGGGCAACAACGACCCAACCTGTAAGAAATGAAAAGGACATAAGTACTCGTTCATTCAACTTTAGATCTAAAATCTATATTGAACTTGCATAAACTACAATAAAATCTACGATTCGTCCACGACAAGCCGGTGAAAGAGATAAATTTAGCCGTCTAGTTCCATAGACCCCCATTCGACCTGCGCTCGCCTGCGATCACCCCCAGTGGAATTCTAATGGAACTGCAACCAATTTCGATACAATGGGGCTTAATAGGAAGTGCCAAGGCTATAAAGAAAAGTTCTTTATAGATCAGTGGTTATGGTAGGTTTCCACCAAGGCTTTAAACCAGTTCACGGAACGAAAATGAGAACCAGAAACTTTTTGTTATGTTCCGGAACAGAGTCGTTTATCTAAAATAATGGTAATACCGTTATTTTTTTCGTTCTTTGACAAGATTTCTGTGCAATATGACTTAGTGAGGTTCACTTCTTGTCGTTTACTCATCGGGATACATGTAATAGATTAGCTTGCCGCCAACAAGTAGCCTAATCAAGATCGTATCCCAATCTGTAGTTTCAATCTTGGTTTTTAATATGAATTCTATCTATTTAGATAAGCTACGAATTTCCAATGCATTGTTGTACAAATCTGCTGGGTCAAGCTAATAAAAATATAGCTAAATAATGTTGGACAGCTAGCATTGACAGTACCTTGCCAATAATCAACATGGCAGAAATTTTCCTTGTCTTAATTCATGTATAATACTGAAAAAAAATGTAGGCATGTCAGAATTACAGTTATGCTGCAAAATGTAGCCTATAGTGCTTTTTTAATGTTTGATGATGAGATAGAGAGTTAAAAAGGAAAATGAGTCTATGTAGATTAACAATATAATTGTAAAGTCCTAATGATCAGCCTACTTATTTGTATGTCCCGCAGCTGACATGGAGCGTTATTAACCGGTTCGGGAACTTTAAAATACTGTTTCTGTTCGGAACCAGAGAATGTCTAATAAGGGGAGAACTTCCACTCTCAGAAAACTTCCGAGTCCACGAGTGCAGAATGAATGGAGCTGTACCCCTCAAAATCCACTTTTCTCGGGATATAATTTTTTCCCTTTTTTTACTCAAAGTAATTCTCAAAGTAAATTGAATATTGAAATCGAAAGGAGAGGCAAAGAAAATACACTTGGTTGAGTATTATATTTTTTTAAAGTCACTTAATTGTTCTAAAAAAGCCTTTCAAACATGTCAATGGCGTCATTTATTAGCACAATGCTAAGCGTGTTATGGGCAACAACGTTATGGGCAACAAACTTTTTGACCCAACCTGTTGAAGAAAAACTGAAAAATCTGGACATAAGACAGGATAGGCAACATCAACTTAGAGGCATAAAACTGACCCCAATGTATATCTTCATTAAGGTTCAAACATTCAAAGCCCTTTTACACACAGAACTAGCTGATAAGATGGCCCAGTTAACACGAAAATCTTAATGTGATTAAAGACTTTCTAGACAAACATTTTGCCACCACTGGCAATACACCATCAAATAGACCACTGTCAATGTTAGTTTAAACAAATGGTTACAGGCCAACTGCTTTGACTGTCCATTGTAAGCCCTAGGCTACATGCTGCAACACAGGTAACATTTTGCTGACCTTGTTGTTTCTATGAACATGAATTGTTGTTTATAGGTGTTTATATCTTCATTAAGTACTTCAACTTTTGAACTGTGGAGTTACCTTTGCCACCACTGGCTAACACTGCAGTTGGTTAGCTTTGCTGTCCACCCCGAGGCAACATTTTGCTGGCTGAGGCTACTGTAGACCTCCACCGTTAAGAGTTTTTGCTGCTGTTACTGTACAACAATCTTTAATAAAAAATAAATAATACAAAAAATCTGTGTTGTGTTTTTGCATGGTACACTTATCAGTGCAATTATGATCTCCTTGACTTGATGGCTTTTTGCAATCCCCCCCGTCATCTACTTCCTGAATTTTTGGTCAACGATACCCGGGACACCGAAACACCGGGGCACATGAAATTTGGTGGGCATGTAGCCCCACTAGACTTTTCATTTCGTTTGGTCCCCGGGGGCCACTGCCCCCCGTGCTGGGCCCCCCGAAACCCCAAAAAATGCAGTTTTTCCTAAATAACTACCTGAACCGTGGCACCGAGGATGAAGAAATTTGTATGGTATGTTGGTCTCAAGGGCCCACATCAACCTAGCCCATAATCACTCATTTGTGATACAAATGTTTTACCCCCCGGTAAAAAATGAAAATGCAATATCATTCTGCTGTAATCGCCCCTCTCTTCAGTTAAGATGTTCAGAACTGCACCAAATTATGGTTAACCTGACATTCTCTGGGGGTATGCCAAGTTTCGTACAATTTCATCCGGGGGGGGGGTCTAAAACATTAAGTTATGTGTACATTTAGTGACTGTACACTCATTGGCCTGTAGATGGTGGTGCACACAATACACACGCACACACACAGGCACGCCACCCATCGGTGCTCGGGCAATTAGAACGGCCGATACATAATTACAAATTCAGTAGGATTAAAGGAAAACCAAATATTCATCATCAATTGGCTGCATTGGCGTTAGGTAGTCGTTTGTACACCAGATGGCGCATCGTTGCAGTGAGACGTAATTTTGTTGGAAGTTAATCTAAAGTGGGTTGGAAAGACAAGGACAACACTGTAGTTTACCGCAGAGAACGTCTAATAAGGGTAGGATGATTTCCACATGAAATGTAATTCCCATTTCTTCTTGAAGCCGAAATAAATGTTTATCGGACATGCTTGGTTTTTACTGCAGGTAGGCTACGTTAATCTTGTAAATTATAGCCTAGGAGGTAGGTGAAATAATGTTACCGTTAGCATTGGTATTGTATTTGTAGAAAACCATAAATGCAGTTATAGGCTACCAGTAGGGGTGTAAATCGGAGCCTTCATGACGATTCGCTACGATACCGATTTCTTAAGCCAGCGATTCGATTATTTCCGATACTTCAGAATTCAAAAAGTATAGGACATAAGCCTACAGCCCATTTACTACAAAAAAAAATTTGCATTTTAGAAGAATTATGTATTTAGGTAATTGGAATGCCTATGTTATGCCTACAGCCCATTAATGGCAAAACAACCAAAAACATGGAGGCTGACCTCTACACTTCAATACTCTCAGTGGTGCTCCTTGACAGATTTTTCTTCAAGAAAATCAACTGGTCCACATGCTCAGAAGACAATACACTACGCTCTGAACGCACAATGTCCCCTGCTGTACTAAATACATGTTCTGATGGTACACTTGTACCAGGAATGCATAAGTATGTCTTGGCCAGGTCTGCCAGGAGAGGAAACTCAGCCTGGTGAGCTCTCCACCAATCTACAAACACCTTACCATCTAGGCTCAAAGATGCAACATCTCTGTACTTCCTAACTTCATCATGGGCTAGTTCTTTGGATGTTTTGTCTCTGACACTTGGGTCCTCAGTGCAGAAGGAGTTTCCAAAAAGGTCCTCCAATACCTTTGATTTCTTGGAAACAGGAGGGCATTCTAGAATGGCACAGAAATAAAAAAAATAAGACTTGATTAGTTGTGTGTTATTGTGATATATGTATATATATATCAAGTATGTCTACAATGTATGAATACATACCTTTAGTGGTTGCACCACACACCTCATTTAGCTCCATAGAAATCTGGCAAGGAGAGTGAGGTGTTTCCTCAGGCTGGGCCTCATTCTGTAACACATAAACGCAAAGTTAGTAAATAGCTAGAGTACTCAATGGAACAACGAGTTCATCAGTATTACTATTAAATACAATTAAACACCATCACTAAATGAACCAAGATGAGCAACAACCTACCCTCTGTTCCTTCAGCTGTGCTGCTTCTTCAGCGAGATTTTCAAAGGTTTGGTTTCTTCTCTCATCACCCAGGAAAGGAAGCTTTTTGAATCGGGGGTCCAAAGCAGCTGCTCGAAGTAAGAATGGTTCTTTGTCCACATATCGCTCTCTAAGATCATCAGACATGAGTCGTTACATGTCTTTGATTAAGGGGGAGTCATCCGGTGCATATTCGAAATGCGTCAACAACTTCATTCGGAGAGGTGCAACGATGGACACAGTGGGTTGCTTCTCCTCGCACATCAGTGGTAGCAGCCTTTAGTGGGGCTAGCAGACTCCCCATTTGTTCGGCAGCCAAGAGATCACTTTCACTGAGTGTGTGCACGTCACACGAGCCTTTTCTGACTTTCTTGTCGAGAAGTGTCGCCATCACTGCAGCTTGTTGTTCAAGAAATCGCTCCAACATCTCGAAAGAACTATTCCATCGGGTTTTCACATCTGCTTTGAGCTTGTGGCGTGGAAGCCCCAGTAAAGTTTGCTTCTCCTTCAAAACTGTGTTCCCAACTGCGCTGCGGTGAAAAAAAATCTCACGCGTTCTCACGCGTCCTAAAAGCCTTTCTGTGGCAGCAATCTTCAGGCCATCTTGTGTTGTCAGATTCAGTGTGTGCGCGAAGCACTTTATATGTGGTGATAACCCTGCCTCTACACCAGCTTTGATCATATTAGAAGCGTTGTCGGTGATGAGAGCCGGTGCCTTGTCCAATATACCCCGTTCTTCACACACACTTCTCAGAACCTGCCCGATATTAACTCCTGAATGAGTGTCTCCCAAGACACGAGTCTGTAAAACATGGTTTTTCATTTGCCATTTGTTGTCAATGAAATGACACGTTACAGTGATGTAGAAGTCCATCCATCTGAAGTTATGGCTACTCGCTCTGCACTCATCAGACCCTGAATAACTTCATCACGAACTTTGGTGTAGAAGTTCGGAATGTAGGACTCGCTGAAATGTTGCCGTGAGGGGATGTTGTACTAGCCTGGGTGTTCCCATGCTGCCTTGCGCGCGATTTGATTCACGCTGCTACCTGGAGACCATGGAGCAAATTTTCGCCTGAGATAGGGAACCAATCACAGAACAGGGGGAAAAGCAAGACGATGATGAGCTATGCACAGACACATTTGATAGACAACCGTGGCACCTAATAAACGGATCTGGGCATTTTTTTCAAATACGAGAAAATAAACGTTTGGTTCCCAGACCACGTCTCATTGAGAAGTGGTGGCGCTAGCCAGGCTAATGTTGTACCTCGGCTCAAGAATTTCGAGCAGGTATCTAAAGCCTTCGTTTTCTACGACGCAATAGGGCTTCATGTCTTTGCATATGAAAAATGCAATGCCTTTGGTGATGTTTTTTGCTCTTTTTGAAGTGCTCGACAACTTTGGGGGAAAAAACGTTGTCAGTGATGTGGCGGGCGTGGAAGCCTGTGTTCTTTCTTTACACTCGCCATCAATACCATGGCGCCTTTTTAGGTGTGCAGATAGATTCGACGTATTGCCGCAGTATCTTATCTCACACTGACAGTCTTTCTCTTTGCAAACGGCAACATCTCTTACCACTGCTCCATCTGTTTTTCTAAAGCCAAAATGCCTCCAAACCCATGACTTGGCGCCGACTGGAGTGTGTAACACTTCACTTTCATTGCCAGCTCGCCCTGACGGTTCCATCGCTCTTGAAAGTCAGACTCAACTGAGTGATAGATAGACTGAAACTTCAGTAACGCGTGTGAAGCGGTGTGAAGTAGAAGACAATATATGAGGTTAGTGCCACCCGCAGCTTAGGAGTAGGTTGTACGCATATGTTGGAGCGGATGCTGAAAATAGCAAGTAAGGTGAACAGACAGGCGGCAAAATAAACACATTAATCGATACTCTTGCAGACGCATCGATGCATCGTATCGTCGGCTGTATAATCGATGCATCGATACGAATCGATTAATATTTACACTCCTACTACCAAGCAAAATTGATAACAGCACTAATTCTATCTTTCGGCTGTCATCCCATTCTCTTATGACCATAACCTAGGCTACTAGCAGGAGCTAAGTGAGTTAGCCACAACACGTTCGCTAACGTGATGGTTTTCTAATGGAAAATATATAGGCTACCTGAAAGATAACCTGTCTATGATGCATCCTAAACACCGGGCTGGGACATTTCTGCTCAAAGTCTCAAAAAGCATCTGAGTCAATGTTAATTCCCAAACACCCACTAGGCTACTTCAATCCTCTATTTTCAAAGGTGATTCAAGTAAGGAAGAGCATGGCTCAAAGTAAAGTAACTAGGACTGAAACATAAATTCGTCAAAGTGAATAATTCGTGTGAACTCGCCGCAATGTAGATTTATTAACGCACCCGTGATCTACATTTCCATTTAAACCAAATGTTTTTAGAGTGCACATTGAGAGATGTATCCAGGGCAGGGCTGTACCTACATATATTTGTTGCACGTGCTACAAAAATCATTCTTTGTGATGGATGATTTAGTACCAATGTTACACCGGTAGTTGTAGTCTATGCGATTAAAAAGCATGTGTGTGTGAAGTATCCAAACAATGATAAAGGCTTCTACATACTCGACGCACCCGACCGGTAGCGCGACAATGTGACGTAAAGTATCTATCTATATATCCATCTATCTATCTATCTATCTATCTACCTGTGCACACACCTTGGAAACTAGATGATAATGATGATGGTAGTTGTGAATAGTAGCAACCAAAGTCTGAAGTACCATCACAGAGGCTAGCTACTAGTTTCTTACTGCAGCTTCTTCTGCTGTGTAACATAGTTAGCGTTAATATTTTCGCGGAATGGATGTACAGGACTGAGCGGCGGTCATATTTTGTACCGCTATGTGGTACATCTAGTTATTTCTGCCATGGCAAGCCTGCTTCATGTTCATCTTAGTCTCTTAGTCTTTTTGCTGTCATAGGGGAACATTGTGCACACTTAATGCACGCAACAAAGCATACCTGACAAATGCATACCTCCGACTTTTCTCCAAACTTGCTCCAAGTTATTTCTCCTGTTTTCATTTTTTTCTTTACATCTTCAAGCTTCACTTAAAGGGACACCAGGCAACGTTTTTGTGTTAATTAATGATCTTCGTTAGTCGGTATATGGTTAAATGACTCATTACGGGGGCCCGCCCCTACTGCCTGTAGGAAGAATATCCCACTTGCAAGTTCGGTGTATCCTACCCGCCGACAGAAGCAGGATCAGTTTACAGCACAGAGGCAGGCTAACGAAACGCTAGAGATTGTTGCAAACGTGTGTATAATGGCAGAGCCGGCGTAGAAGCAGCGAAAACCCTTGACGGAAGACGCAAAGAAAAGGAAAAGAGCTTTAGACCAAGCGAGGGGGAGTTTCGTAGAGAAAAAGCATCAGGCTTGCCTGGTGTCCCTTTAAATATATAATATTTCTGACTATGGCATAGCTTTAGCTCCCCAACCAAGTAGGCTAATGGTTAAAAAAAAAAAAAAAAAAAAATGCTTAATCAAGGACCCGGCCCGGCCCGGCCATAGTGGCTGGAAATATCGGCCCGGCCCGCAGGTTCTCGGGCAGAGAATCTAAACTCTACCGAGGATACAGTAAGTAAGTTAAATTACGCTAGACCTCGGGAATGTTTCTAGGGTTGTGTGCAGTGGCGACGGTAGTGCTAAGCCT
Organism: Alosa alosa; assembly: GCF_017589495.1. Lineage (NCBI taxonomy): Eukaryota > Metazoa > Chordata > Actinopteri > Clupeiformes > Clupeidae > Alosa > Alosa alosa. The sequence continues at coordinate 39,370,966 of NC_063189.1, forward strand.
TCACACTCAAATTGTCAGCCGCCTTTCATAGCTGGCCTGACGAGGGAAATGGCCTTCTATGGCAAACAGTCACTGGCTAAACTTAGCCTTTGTTTTGAACTACGTTTGTATGAGTGGTAGGTTGTGGTGTAAACCCAGTAAACAAAATAAAGTCCTGGCGACGTCCCCTAAAGGTCCCCTGGCAAACGTCACCTCCTTGACATTGTGTAGGGTTCCCTTGACGTCCCGCGGACCTCTGTACGGGAGGTCTAAAAGACGCCCCCGAGACTTTGAGGGGACGTCCTGTAATGGTCACCGCGACGTTATGCGATCATAAAAAAAAAAAAAAACCTGAATCGTGATGTAGCGGTATTTCAATCTATAGGTTTCACCGCTGCTAGGAGAGAAGTTGTTGGAACATGGACATGTAGTTATGATTTGTATGGCAATTACTCAATCAATTACATTTACCTCATGTTTTCACGTTGTCCAGTCCTTGTGCATTACACTGATGATGAGTAGACATGGACCTTTATACCAGGCTAGGATGTGCTGCTTTCACATCTACGGTGTCTTTTTCTTAATAAACTAATACAACGTTTTAATGGGCATATCCCGTAGCATATTGTTCAAAACATCATCAGAGTAGGCCTAGGCTAGCTAAATTGTTTAAACCATATTGTTTCAAAATAAAAACTAATAATAGTCAAAAATATGTAAATTAATCGCAATGCATGCTGGGAAGCAAAACTCAACATGAAATAAAGTACATGAAATATAACTAGAATGCATTGATGTTATATCCACTCTAAGGCGTTTTCTTGGACCTGTGATCAAACAGGGACAGACTAAAAATAGCCTATGTAAGCCTATCTTTCTGGAACATTGCAGATAAAGAAAACTGTATTGTTTTCTCTAGGCTATGAATGCTCTTTGTAGCCAACTTTAAGCTGAAATAAATAGATTCCAATTGTTTCTATTCCATATCATTTTTTATTCATAAACAGTAAGGCAGAGATCTCGGGTAAGGCAGAGATGTTCTGCTCCTCGTCAGAAATCTCATCGGATAGCCTGCACTCTTCTTTGCTGTTTCCACAAGGAGCTGCTGTGACATAGGGGACAGCTATGCGTGACACTTTTAAACGCGAGCCTGCATCAAATAAATTACAATGACATTTAAACAAGTCACGAAGAAGCAGTATCCTTAATGTAAATTAAGTAGTCACTTCTTTTGCTAGGCAATCCTAAACAAATGCTACGTGGTCTGTTTTTAACATTTCTTTAGTTTTATTGCATCGTATTCAGCTCCAAAAGTCCTCGGTTCAGCCCCAATTCGGCCGTGTGTGTGTTTCTGAAAATAGAACAGATAATAAGTACGTGACTAGGTTAGATAAACTACTGCCTATTTAGAGCATGTTACATGCATCACGTAATGACAGTTATCTGAAGAAATGCGCATTGTAAGCTAGAAGCTAAGAACAGCGACTTTGCTAACGTTACACCAAGCATCACATCAGCTAACATGAATTTGATAAAATCCATTTCCTAGTTTGTAACGTTATACATTAACGTTAAACTCCAAATGTATGTGCTACATAATTCACATATCTGCAGTGAACCTAGCATACTTTGTTCATAGACCGCACAACTTCATAAACTGTATGATATGTTGCCTTTGACTACGGTAGGCTAATGCAGCTACTTCTAGAGACGTTAGATAGATACTTCATTCATCCCCAGAGGAAAATTACAGAACGTTATGTTATACGTTAGCAGCTGACATTATGACAACTTTTCATTCAGTTATTGAAAACTTTATCAGCTACATACACAGCCAAAAATGTTACTTACTTTCATCGGTGGCCACCAATGGTGCATTTCTTCCGAATGCTGTGGGGTTGACCTCAATGTTGCTAGGTAATGATGTGTAACGTGAAGTCGCGCATGGATGTGATGTCTCCGTCCTGCAGGCCAGAGCCAGAGTCCTAGACATTCTCTGCCAGAGTGCTCTCAACTCCGCTGCCATGTGTGAATAAACAAGCGTCCCCTTGATGTCCCCGGTATAACGTTATTGTCGGGTCCTTAGGACGTCTTTGAAATGACCAAATGCAAATGTCATCCGAGGGACCTGACGGTGACGTCCCCAGAAAGTCCTGCACCGGACGTCACACAATAACCAAAGGATAACTTGCTCCGGACGTCAATAAGGTCACCGGAACGTCCGCTAGAGAACATGACGTTTGGGACCAATCAGGGACGTTGTGAATGTCCGCATAAGGTCCGGGGGACGTCCCGTGTTTGTCGGGAAATGACTTGATTGTAGGCTTAGCTGTTAGTTTGTTGTTCAGTTGAACATATTTATCTAACTGTCTCTTCCCCCCCCCTTCTATTTCTGTTAGGTGCCGCTTCACTCTGCTACTGGAGGATCAGGCTGACTGCAACTGCTATGGATGCTATAGGCCTACTGAATGGATGGCAGGAAAGCACAGCACACATAAATTTCTAGATGAAGAGTGAATAAATGCACTTGCTTAACTGATAACAATTTGTCAATGGTTATTTATGCAAGCTTGTGTAGCCTAAACCAGACATACCTAGGCCTAGCCAAATTTATCCTGGCTGTAGATAAATGAATGTCCCAATATTTTGCCAGATTAGGCTAATAGTGGTTTACTGAGGTTTAATATCAATTGAAATACCATTAAAATCATGTTGATCTTTAGTTTTGTTGTAATTTCAACATTGTCTCAATATTCATTTTAGTGGAAATACCATTGAAATCCTGTTGATCTGTTAGAATTTCAACGTTGCTTCAATATTAATGAAGGGTGCAAAAGTGATGTAGAATCAATGTTGCAGTGCGACATTTCAATGATTTTAACATTGACAAAGTAATGTTGATTTTAACATAGATTCAATGACTAATTGTTATCTGGGTGCAGAATGAGCAGTCATCAACACCAACTGAAAGCCCTGTTTTGCAGGTAGCCTTTTGCATTGCATACAATTAGGCTTTCTCTGAACTACATTTTCCAAAGGCCAGCTTTCGTGCTTTGTGTCACAACTTCAGAACAGCTTGACGCACATGCTTCAAATTTGGTGTTAACATTTGTATGGACTCAATGATGAAGTCAAATGTCCAAGGTCAAACCCAACTTGAGTGTGATATCTCAAGAATGCCTGACACACAAGGTTTTTGGTACAAACAAGGGTTTGTGTGACCTCAAAGATTAAGTGACTCAATGTTTTCTTTTTTTTCAGGAATCTCCCCACCAACATTAACCCAGCAGCTTTCATACAGTGTCATATCAAGCATAGCATTAATGCACAAATAGGCTGACACCAGACATAATTTCACTGCATTTCTTACTTCCAGTAACTATATGCATGTGACAATAAACTTCCTTGTATCCTTGTATATCAATATCATGCCACTGTCAAACCAATATTTAGCTTAGGCATACTTCTTCATGCATTTAATGAACATTTTGTGTATTAATTCACAGCAAGAGAAAATTTGGAGCAGTTCGCCAAACGAACGTCCAATCAGCGTTGGTTTTGAGGCGGGTTTAGGTGTGACGCAACGAGAAGCTACTGTTCAATCTAAACAACATGGCGACTTGGAGTGGCTGGAGAGTTTGAATCGTCGAGAGGGGCCAAGATGGCTGCCGTGTAAGGAGATTTTACGACGAGCTCCTGCAAAAGAAAAAACAATTGACATTAGAAAACCTCATCATTAATGACCGAAAAGAACTGTTGTTAACCTGGTGTGCCATATTACGTCAACCTCATGAACAAACGAGACGCAAACAGAATGCAAAAGGCGAATTCCACCAATTTGACGCCACAAGGTACCAATGCGTTGATATCCTCGTGTCACGACTATGCTAACGTTAACACCATGCCAATGTCGGTAACGTTATCCGAAAACGAATTTCCCTCGCTACCCATTACTCCCTCCAAGTCGCCGGCAGCTAAAAAGGCTCTGTATGGGATGGAGAGTGATCAGGCTGAAAACAATGTGATAAGTTTAGATAGAGTTTTAATTATCAACGAAAGAGCTGACTCCATTGAGATGCTAGTCAGTGCCAATTGAAAGAAGATTGACCAGAACTCGCTGAAAATAGAGGGACTGAAAAAGACATTGGACTCCGCATGTAGCGAAATCAAAGACACACAGAAGGATGTTGCCCCCATGAAAACCCGTCTCAAAAATGAAGAAATTAAAGTGGCTGATCTCCTTACTCGTGTGTCTGACTTGGATACATACTCCAGACGATGGAATCTGAAAATCTACGGAATGGTGGAAGACAAGGACGAAGATGTGAGGGGAGAAGGTTCTGGAAGTTTGCCGGGCCCTCCTCCCAGCTTCAAAGATGAAACCAGATGAAGCAATTGACATTGATCCGTCTGCCACATCCGCAAAGCCCAAGCCAAGAGCCAAGCCAATCACCCAGACCTGACTCAGAACAATCTGCGGATAGCCGAAGATCTGCCACAATCCGTCAAGGAAGCCAGGCTGCTGTTTTGGCCCAAGGTGAAAAAGGCGAGAGGAGAAGGGAAAGCAGCATACTTTGTTGGTGCAAGAGCATACATCAACGGAGAGGAGATAACTGATCGTGGATGACGCTGTGCACAGTGTCACAGAGAATTCGCAAGCTACATGTCTTTATTTACTTTAGAAGAGTCTAATTTCTAAAGCTAAATGTTTTTTTTTAAAATTCAAAATAGTCCTATAGGCACCAAAGTAAAGTCATTATTTCAGTTGAAAAGGAGCTGCATTCATGAATAGATTTAAACTTCTAGTTTGTAGGCTCTTTTGGTTCACAGGTAACTTGGGTTCATAGGCTACCTTTAAAGGTTTTCTTACAATAAGAATCTTTGTGCAGTTTGCTCAAAGTAGGTTTCTGCCTTTTTTTCCCTCAGGCTTCAAGAAGTTTTAATCTTAAAGCGTTTCTGTGTGTATATTTCTTGTGTGTGTGTGTGTGTGTGTGTTTTATCATTATACTATGGAGACTCAGGCTTCAAGAAGTTTTAATCTTAAAGCGTTTCTGTGTGTATATTTCTGTGTGTGTGTGTGTGTGTGTGTGTTTTTTATCATTATACTATGTCTTTATCTTTTTTATCCGTTAATGCCAGGGGTTTAAAAGATAAGCTGAAAAGGAAGGCCTTATTTCTTTATGCTAAGAACCAGAAAAGTATATATATTTTTTTTTTCAAGAAGTTCATTCTTCAAAGGAGGACAGTAATTTCTGGAGGACTCAATGGGGCAATGATTTGTGGCTTGCACATGAATCTCTCACTCTGCTGGGGTAGCTATTCTTAAAAATGAGTTTGAGGGTAAGGTTTTGGACACAGAAAGCAATCCTATGGGTCATTTTTGTTTTTTGATCATCTCTTGTGAGGGAAATATTATAATTACTGTGAATATGTATGGGGATAATTCTACCACAGATAATGATCCAATATTGGATATAATTGAAGACAAGCTTAAACTTTGGCTGAATAAGTACCCAGAAGCTGATCTTATAGTTGGTGGAGATTTCAATGTTACTCAGAATGATACTAGACTACTGGCTTATATCAAGATCTTTAGTGGAGAGATGCATATCAGTGGACATCCAAAATTCACCTTTAACTGACCACAAGACAATATTCTTGAGTCTTAATTTCTCCCCCGTGATGGGTAATGTTAAAAATGCCACAATCTGGAAACTTAATAGCAATTTACTTAAATATGACTACATTAAGCAAGATGTGAAAACAATACTTATTGATTACCTTGGCAAAGCTTTAACTGAGAATTCTTTTTGTCTAAACTGGGAGTTGTGCAAATTTGAAATAGACAAGTACTTGAGGAATGCTGGTAGCACTCTAGCTAAAAACAGAAAGAAATATGAGCACAGTGTAATCTCCAGGTTGAGTTTCCTTTCCAGTCACCAGCCTTTATCTGAGGAAGACAGAACAGAATATATGCGACTCCAAAAAGATTTGGATGACATGTATTGCTTGAAAGCTGAAGGCGCCTTCATCAGGTCCAGGGTAAAATGGATGATCGAGGGAGAACAGAAATTGTACAGTAATCTCTACAGTTTAAGATACTCAGAAGAAATTGCTGAGGATTTTGTTAAATCTATTAAGAATTACAGAAAGATTTCTGACAACGATGAACAGGACTGTGACCGCAATATTTCCACAAGTGAAATTAAACGATGTATCCAAAACTTAAAAAATAATAAGTCACCAGGTAGTGATGGTCTCACTTCTGAGTTTTACAAAACCTTTATTGATGAAATCACACCATTCTTACTATGTGTATATCAAGAAAGCATCCGTAATGAGGTTTTACCCACTACTATGACTCAGGGTATCATTACTTTAATTCCTAAACCCAATAAAAACCTAGATTCGCTTGACAACTGGCATCCAATTACTCTATTAAACAATGATTATAAAATACTTGCATCTATATTTGCTAATAGGTTAAAAAATGTATTAAACACCATTATTGATGAGACCCAGTCTGGCTTTATGAAGAATCGACATATAACTAACAACATACACTTAGTACTTGACCTATTAGACTATAATGAGCTTATTCATAATGACAGTTTAATTATGTTTCTGGACTTTTACAAGGCGTTCGATTCTGTGGAGCACCCTTTTATCTTCAAAACATTACAAATGTTTGGTTTTGGTGAATATTTCTCTTGTGCAATTAAGACTCTATACAAAAATGGTAATAGCTGTATTAAATTAAAACATGGTACATCTAAACGATTTTCTCTGTCACATGGTATTAGGCAGGGATGCCCAGTCTCCCCTTTTTGTTTCTCTTAGCCTCTCAGCTACTCGCGACGTACTTGCAACAAAGTGGATTGCAGGGAATAACTATTGCTAATCGTGAAATTCTTTTAAGCCAGTTAGCTGATGACACTACTCTCTTTCTAAATGATGACTCCCAGGTTCCTCAAGCTATTGCTCTTATTGAAAACTTCTCCAAAGCATCAGGTCTGTCTCTAAATGTGAGTTGCTTCCTATGTGAGTTGCTTCCTATAAAAGATAAAATGAGTCCCAGTATTTGTGGCATTCCAGTTAAAGACCAGGTCAAATATCTCAGGGTAACAATCCTCAAGAATAACACATTATGACCACATGCAAACTTCAACTCAGTTATTGAGAAGACCCATAATAGGCTGAACTGTTGGCTACAAAGAGATCTCTCTCTAGGCTGGGATTTCCAGACTAACTTACTTGGCTCTCTCCCTATATGTTGACAAATCTCAGGCCAAAAAAATTGATCAACTGTTACTTCACTTCCTTTGGAGGAATAGGGTGCATTATGTTAAGAAGACTGTCTTAATGAATACCAACTCTTGTGGGGGTCTGAATTTTCTTGATTTTATGTCTCTAAACAATAAGTTTAAAATAAACTGGCTTCGTCAATTCATGAATAATCCATCTTCTATTTGGAACTTTATTCTACAACATATATTCTCTAAAGTGGGTGGCCTCAAATTCCTCTTAATGTGCAACTATAATGTTGAGAAGATTCCCATTAAAATAGCTAACTTCCATAAACAAGTTCTCCTTGCCTGGTCGTTGGCCTACAAACATAATTTTTCCCCTCACAAATACTTAATATGGAATAACAAAGACATACTTTTTAAAAACAAATCTCTCTATCTGGATAATTGGGTAAGCCATGACATTCTTCTGGTGTCTTAACTAATAAACAACAAAGGTTTTCTCATCAATTATTCAGAATTTCTTTCTAAGTTTAGCCTCCTGTCACCCCTAAGGAATTCGCTACAGTCATTGGTGGCATACCTGATGGAGTAGTAATGTTATTAAGAAGTCAGCAAACCTCTGCTGTTTTGCCAAGTCAGGCAGATCTTGACCCTATGACCTCTGCTGTGGGACAGGTTTGCTTTTCACGAAAGAAAAAAAATAACAGAGATACGAGCATTATTCCAAAATGATATTGTTTCAACACCATATGTCATTTCCTACTGGGCCGGGTTATTTGGGGAAATTCCTTGGAAAAAATGTTGGACATTACCTCTAAAATATCTTCTCACAAATAAAGTGCGTGAAATCTCATACAAACTTATTCATCGATATTATCCCTCTAAGAGTTTTATTGTGAGAATGAAAAAGGACTTGGATGATACATGTACTTTCTGTGAAGGATCCCCAGAAACAAATGCACATTTATTTTGGTTATGTAATTTTTCTGCTAAATTCTGGAAAGACCTGTTGTCATTATTACATGCAAACATCTGTACAAACCTTGAATTTTCTTTTAAACATGTTTTATTTGGTTTCCATGAGTTTAGTAGAGAGGACAGTAGCATGTTTTACATCATAAATCTTATTTTTCTACTTGCTAAATACTTTATACACAAATGTAAATACAGCAAAGGCAAGCCTCTTCTATCCGTTTTTCTGAATGAGTTAAGAATATACAACAACTCCTTAGTTTTTACAACCAACCCCAAAGCCATAAAGACTGCACTCCTCCTGGGCTCTTTCCACCTTTTAGATTAAGTTTTGCTTAATTTATTTTAATTTTAATTTTATTATTATTCCTTTTTTTTATAATTTTTACTTATGTTGACTATTCTTTTGTATTGTCTTACTCGTCACTGTGTTTATGTGTGTCTTTATCTGATTGTACCCTGGATATACTTCTGATAAAAAAAAAAAAAAACAACATGGCGACTTCCACGGATGAGATGAGCATAGCTATCGCTGAAGTTTTATCCGAATATTCGAGTATTCCTGGGAAAGCCTCTGCAATGTAGCTGGGAGGAATGAAGGACACAGACATCCTCCACGGCCAATTCCAGTTAGTGTTTGGTAGCCTTGAATCTTAATTACTTAACGAGAAGGAATATGCTTTCTTCAGAAGTACCATGTAAACTTGGTGGGGATTGTCGATGATGAGGTTCATGTCACAATGGTAAGTTTAAAAACGTTAACGTTAGCTACTTACCTAACTTGTATGTCAAAACTGGTTCTCAAATGGGGGTACGCGTACCCCTGGGGGCATGTGAAGGCACTGAGTGTTGTGTTAATAAATATATTTCCTTGTGGAATTGATTATGTTGTTTTGTATTCCTTCACAATACGTTCACTCTAGAAGCACTTATAATATCAAGAAGCTGCTTGCAGTTTGAATGAGACATAACAATTACAATATAGTATGAATGATAATGATTAACATATAGGACACAATTGCATAAGTAAATGTGAGTTTTTAATAATTTACTTGAAAAATGACAAAACTTATGAAAAGATAAGGAATTAATTGTAAAACAAGCAAATTTAAAAATGAAATCTGTTAATTTGCTCTTGCTCTGGATTCGAACCTGCGACTTGCTGGAATTTCTTCCCCTTTCCCCCCCTTCTTATACGGACAAATGTTCCCTAGCGAACAATAGTCTGGGGGGGGGATCGCCGGTTCGATCCCCGATTGGAACATGCATCAGTTAACACAAACTCTTAAAAAGTGCTATGAATCTATCAAATATAGCTTAATAACTAAGAAAAATACAATTGGTAAGAATAAAGATGCTTTGTTGCAATAAGAATAAGAAAAATAAAAATATGATACTACTACTACTGCTCATAATAAACCTTTATATCAAATAAATGTTTCTGACAATCACTTCTCACATCCTGTGGATCTGTCTGCAATACTATTCTGCCCCTTTCTTGTAATTTTAATGCTTTGTTGATAAGAATAATAAAAATAAGAATATGATACTACTACTGCTTATAATAATAATAATAATAAACCTTTATATCAAATAAATGTTTCTGACAATCACTTCTCACACCCAGTGGATCTGTCTGCAATACTATTATGTCCTTTTCTTGTAATTTTAATATCTGTGTGAGTTTGTAAAGTTTTCCAGGTTTGATAGAATAAAGCCAAAGGATACTGTAGAGATAAAGTTCAACCTTTTTTTATTAACAAACAGCTTCTCCTTTTCTCTCACATAAACACACCCTCATGAGTATACACACACGCACGTGCCACACACACAAGTTGTGGACTATTTGCAAACAAAAAAGCTTTAGGATTACATAATGAACAATGTAGCATTTTGAAATGAACAAATATTTTTTTTTTTGTCTGCCGTCTTCTTCTTCATTTCCTCCATCCACTGGTCAAGTGGCAGAACAGCAGTCTGGGGGCAGTAAATGTGGCCATAATACTGGCTGTGGCCAGTATCTTTGTTGCGGGGCTGGTGGCACAGACTGCACTTATTTTTGTCCACAGTGCGGACGTAGGGCCTCCGAGCAGGTGTTGGGGAGAGAATGGGGCCAGCAGGAGCAATCTGCCGGATGGCAGGAACAGGAGCTGGACACAAAAACACAAACGGGGCAAAGGCAGGACTGGGGTTGGGGATGACAGGTGAAGGAGCAGAAACAGGTGTTTGAACAATGGGGGCAAATGCAGGACCGGGGTTGGGTACAACAGGTAAAGGGGCAGAATCAGCAGGGAACAACTGCCTTGGCCGGAAAACGTTTGGAGGTGCGGGGCCGGAACTGCAGACTTTCGCCTGTCCACTGCCTTTCCCACTGTGCTTTCAGGCAGGTGGTAGTGGTGTTGGGGACCAGGCTGTGAGGGTGCTGCAGTGGGGCGAATCTGTCCAGGGGGGAGAGGCCTGGCCGCAATAGGAATGGGGGCTGGCAAGTTCACACCCTGAAGCAGGATGGCACATTATTTCCTCTTCAGCCGCTTGTTGTGCCACTGAATTAATGTTGTTTGATTCACCTCAAACAATTGCAGGGTGGTACTCTGCATCACAGTCCCATTGCCCATTTGGGGTCCTGTGAATATCACACAGTTTAACAAAGATGGACTCTACCAGACGGCAACAGTCTGGCCACTGGGCAGGTGATCCTGTTGACCCAAGGATGCAATGGGTCATGCTGTCCACACCAGGCGTGAATTCAGTCTATTCTGTCTATAACTGGTACAATGCGCTCATCCACAGCCAGATATCACAGGCAGAAGAACAAAACAACTACCACAATGTACTTGTCACAAAGAGTCTTATCAGCGGTTCCCCAGGCACTGGTTGCACTGCTGGGGGAGCAGTGGCTGCAGTGACAGAGACTGTGAGGCTGGTCGGGAGAGGAAGGATGGAGGCGTAGGTGGTCGTAGCGGATGGAGCAGAGGAGGCATAGGTGGTTATGGAGAGGAGGCGTAGGTGGTCGTAGCGGATGGAGCAGAGGAGGCATAGGTGGTTATGGAGAGGAGGCGTAGGTGATGGAGCAGGTGAGGATGGATGGAGAGGAGGCGAGGGTGGTTATGGAGAGGAGGCATAGGTGGTTATGGTGGATGGAGCAGAGGAGGCGTAGGTGGTTATGGTGGATGGAGCAGAGGAGGCATAGGTGGTTATGGCGGATGGACCAGAGGAGGCATAGGTGGTTATGGAGAGGAGGCATAGGTGGTTATGGTGGATGGAGCAGAGGAGGCGTAGGTGGTCGTAGCGGATGGACCAGAGGAGGCATAGGTGGTTATGGAGGATGGAGCAGAGGGCACCCTGGTCATGGAGATAAAAGACTGAAAAAAAAACATGGCCTGCCCTGTTTGGCGGTACAGGTAATCTATACCCATGAGTTCACCTAGGACAGACAGGGAAACACAGTTTTCAGAAAATTAATATGAATATTCTTTTTTTATGAATAAGCTAAAACTCACCAGTATAGACAGATGGTGGTGGTACAAGCTGTCTTCCAAGCACCTTAACACTGTGGGTGTTGACACAGTGCACCAGGTCCCCGGAGTAGCTTAACAGGGACGGAGGTTTGCCTGCCAGAGATGCTATCTTACGGCCCTGATTCCACCTGTTCAGGCCTTCCAGGAGGTACAGCTGGAAATTCAAGCTGTTGGCACTTGTTCCTTTAGATAAGATCAATAACTTTAAGTTAATTTGGTTGTGCTTTGCTATTTGAAAGCCGTTATTGTGTCACCATTAATATTTCTGATGAATAATGATTTATACTGACCTGGAATGAACCTGTTCAGATGGAGATGAAAGGACTCCAGTGATGTGGAGCCCCTTGCACACCTGTAGTTTGGTAGCCTGGCCTTGCCTTCCTACGTACAGTGGGCAGTGCTTCGACTTGGCCAGCTTCACTCGCGGTCCGCGCGTGGGATCACGCGGTATCACGCGACTTTAATTTGTATTTTTCCAGTGAGACGCTGCAACAACCCAAACAACCGGTAGATGGCTCAAGTGAGCAGGGTGTTTCGTAAAAAGAAATGGAGCCTGGAAAACCCTACTTCACAACAGACTTTAGCAGACTGGTTTAGAAATAATTTAATAGCCAGAAATATGCCTGCCCTGCCCTAATAAAGAAATATTTGGTTAACTGCGAGTGAATCCCGTTTGCAGCCGTGTGAAGAAACGCAGGACAAATTAAACATTCTGGTTTTCTCCGAAAGTGCAACGATGATAGACAGACATCATTTGGACAAAATATAGAGCATATTAACCTCCGTTGCTCAATAGCCAAACGCCTTCCTGTTACGTCCTGTTATTACGGAGTTACAGGCGATAAACGATTTTTGATGGTCACAAGTTTACTTCATCGGTTTATTTTTTTTTATTATTATTAAAGAGTGTTTTTCATTTAAAGGTTTGACTTCGTGCTTATTCAGTAGACTGTTCGTTATTTATTGAAGGGGCCACCGGAGGAATTTTGAGTGCTTCAGTCAAAAGTTGCATGACCCTCTCTTGCCTGCTAGAAATTGTTCAATGACCCTCTGACAGAATTGTTAAAAAAGACATGACCCTCCCCTGCCAATTGTCGCTGTCTTCGCCTTCGCCACAGCCACACACTGTGATAACGTTCTTAAATCAATCTTTCCCGTGAGCTTGCATGCTACCAGTCCTTCCTTTTCAAATGTGTTGCGCCTGTTTGCACAATTTCACAAATAATCATATGTGATTAATAATATGACAAATAATCCCTGTTCACGGGGACCGAAACAATGCATGCCAACTTTTTCCGTGTTTATCACATATTTTAACTTTCCCCCGCTGTCTTGCCGTTTTATTGTTTTCCTGTAGAATATCCCATATTTTAATACTTTCATAACAGCCCTGCCATCGGGCCTGTATCTGTGTTGCCCTGTTGCTACCCCTTGCCCTTCCAACGAAACAGATGTCTTCAAATCATCGTTTTCCTTGCTTGAAGGCGAACTTAGAGTGATGTTAACCTATTTAAGTTTAATGTTGTGATTGTCGGAGAGCACGATTCATTGACGCTTGCATGTTCGGCCTTATGTCTACGTGCGCACCTGAGGCTACTCAGCTACAAGAGAAAGAATTTCCCCTGTTTGTATGTTCACTGCAAGTTGGCCTACCATAACTTAACCATAACCATACCCTAACTGGCTATTTATATTTTTCTGTGAAATAAGCAAATGTATTTGTTCAACTTTATGAAGCAGAATTACGCATAGGCTACTTGAAACATAATACATTTGACAAAGGACAGATGTATGTTGCTAGTGACAAAATATTAACTTTCAGTGTTTTACGATGTCTTTGTCATGGGGAAGTGTTTTTCCCCATTCATTTATTCTAGGTTACTGTCAGTGACTGCCGAGAGAAGCGGGTTCTGTGTTTTCGTTCATGTCAGTGAATGGCGCGAGAGAGCGGGGTCTGTGTTGTGTTGCGTTATGTTAATTTATTTTCATTGGGCATGCCGTGCCGTGCCGTCCACAGCTCTTCAGTTCTGACAAAGCCAAAATTACTCCTTTTGAAACAATGAGTGCAGGAAGCGCGTTTGTATGGTTATATTGCTTGACGGGGGGATCCCAAGCAGCTTTCAGCCATAAGGCTACTTTGAGAACATTTCAATTCACCCGACACTAATATTCAAAATGTTCATGACAAAATGTTCAACAAAATGTTGAAAACTACTTGGTGAGGCTTGGCTCAGATGCGCTCGTGCCTTAGATGGCAGGAAAAATCTTCACGATAGGCCTATTAACTAACCACCCGATTCACGTTGGCTGGGGGGAAGGGGGGCCATCAGACATTTGTGCCCATCCGGCCCTGCCCCCAACACATCACACCTTCCCACCTCTGACAGCTTAAAAGAAGTCAAGAGGACTCCTTACTCACAGACCTATTCACAATACCTGCGGCATTTTGCCGTGTTTGAAATCCTATGCAGCTACAGGAGCTTCCAATCGTGAGGAAGCAATTTTGCATTGTAGGCATAACTAACATGCAATAACGCCGCCAACAACAACCAAAACTAGGCTAATCATTGTCAACATGTAAATTAAATGTAACATTATTAAGAATCAAATTAAAATGTTCTCTTTTTGCAAACGTAGGCATAGTAACAGAATAATTTAATAATGTTACAAAGATACTACATCAATCCATTATGTTTCATTAGGCTACTAGGCTATTTGTTTTGCCTTGATTCATTTAGGCTAGGCCTTTTTTATTCAGGGGCATTATTCACAAAAGAATTTTAAGGCTAAAAGTAGCTCCTAAGTGGCGAATTTAGGAGCAACTCCTAAAAATAATGGGCGTGTCCTCCTAACTTTAGGACTCCTAATTTTTTTTTCACAAAAAAGTAATTCACGAAGCATTTTAGACCTAAAAGTAGCACCTAAGTCTGGGACAGCTTAAGTCGAGAGGACTCCTAACTCACTAAGACCTATTCATAAACAGCTTTTTTGTGGCATTTTACGTTGCGATGTTTTGAAATGCATAGCCTATGCGCAACAGGAGCTTCAATGCAAGGGAACAATTTTGCATTCATAAAAGGGATGCAATAATGCCACCCAAACACAACCAAAACTACTCATTGTTAACATGTAAATGAAATGTAACGTTTCATTGTGAATCAAATTAAAATGTTCTCTTTGCAAACGTACCCTATGGTGACAGATTAATTTAATAATGTTGCAAAGGTAGGCTACTGCATCAATCCATAGGCCTGTTTCATTAGGCTACTATGCTATTTGTTTTGCCTTACTCTTTATTCATTTAGGCTAGGCCTTTTTATTCAGTTATTAATCATCTTCCGTCCTTTCGCACTACTTGTGTAGCGACGCGCATTCTCCGACCTGTCACCTGTCACTCATCATCGGAAGAGAGGTGTTTGGAATTCCCGTGTTACAATCGTCAGCCAATCAAGGTGGTCACTTCAGTCAAGCTCGTGCATGAGTAATGACGTCATCCATACCCACGAAGACTCACTCCTAGTTTAAGAGTTGTCTGAAAGGCTTTGTGAATAACTTTTAAGAGAAAACTCCAAGCTAAAATCTTTAAGTGCGATTTAGGAGTAACCTACTCCTAGTAGTAAGATAAAAGCCTTTGTGAATAGCCTACGGCCCCAGTTATTCATCATCTTCCGTCCTTGTGTAGCGCACGCATTCTGAGACCTGTCCCCTATCATCGTAAGGGAGGTGTTTGGTTACAATCATCAGCCAATCAAGGTGGTCACGCTTGCCCATTTACCCAAATTAATGGTCGAATATTACTGATGATCATTGTTATTTAAGAACATGCAGTGTCGTGGGGTACCAAAACATCTTGCTCATAAAAAGCATCATAACGCACATTCTGGCGGTTCTGTTATTTACTGTAGGCTGCGCAAACCACATGCCTTTATTTTGGGCAAGCCTGCATTCATTCAATCATTCATTCATTCAACCTTTATTTATTCTCGGAGGGTCATTGAGGGAAGCCCTCATTTTCAATGAAGCCGAGATTACAGAAGCGAAGCAAAGCGCTCCACAAACAAGACAACATTCGAGGCCTTCTTTTGAAGAATTTTATATAAAGCCTGCGCTAACAGTAATCCTCCTGCCCCTGATAGGCCTACCACAGCTGTGGATAGTGTGGAATGTTCAAGTAATAACACAATCCAATGTGTGTCTCAATTGTCCCCCGCTGACCACCCCACACATTTCTCTAGATTTTGCAACGAACTTACATGTCACAATGCCATAAAATATGCCAGTTTTAGGACACAGAATAATGTTTGTAATGATACCAGGTAGGCCTACGTTTAACAGTAACAAGTGTAATGAGCTATTCATTGTCAAAGGTGCATGGTGAAGTGAAATTCTTACTTTGGAAAACAAACATTTGCCGATATCATCGCCGATCATCAGAATATTGCAACAGATTCTGTGTTCTGGACTGCAGGTAACTTGTTAAGCCAGTGGTTCTCAAACTTTTATTTCATTCCCCACTTTGATCAAGGGGCATGACTGATGCTAGTGGAGATAACGTGTTATCCCGAGGCTTTTGGAAGTCAGCATCTTCGACGGTATTAAAAATATAAGTTTTCGATGTCCCAAACGGAGAGCCATACTTTATTGTTTTTAACGATCTCTATGCTACTCACAGAAATGTAGACATGGGGACATGATGAAGTAGGCTATCCAACTGTCGTGTGTTAAATTATTGTGATTACGAGCCAGTGGTTTTCAAACATGCGTGACTCGGACATCTAACTAAATGCAACAGGCATAGGCTATCGTCCTCGCATTCGCAAAATGAGGACCAGTGTTTTGTCAAATTGCAAATAGCTATTCGTTTTAACGATTTTTTATGATAGTATGAAGTGCTTTTTGTATAGGCTACTAGGCTATCTTAATCTTGGTATATGGGGATGGAAGTGCGTGTGTTCTGCAGTCAGCCAAATATGAATGTAATTCTGCGGCATAAAGCAGATGTAGGCCTCTTTGTTTATTGTACAGAAAAATAAAATGACATGTCAAGCAGTAAATTGACTACATTGCAGTCAAGAAGTAGGGCAAATTAAGACACTGTTTTGATTTTTATGAAGTTAATTTAATTACCCCCCAACACTGACAATAACATAGACAGCAAATTAAGATATTTTTTCGTTTTGTGGAGCAGCACCGTAGGCTATCAAAAGCAGATTTCGATTTTAAGCTACCACCGTGTAGTCAAGCCTTAAGCCATACCCAAGTAGTCTTAATCGAGGTAACGCTTTATTACGATTTATTTTGTTATTGAATTCGTAGGGCTGGGATTCCTCCTCGCAACATTTACGTTTAAAGGTAGCCTAGCCTCCTGCTTTTTCAGAAGGGGCGGCAGTCAGGCTACTGACAGAGCGATGTACAGTGGCAGAGCGACGCACAGTGGCTGAAAGTGGTACTAAAGCTTCACACAGCTTCACGCCTCGTAATGCGCGAGTGAAGTGGCCATTTGAAAGCGATGCCCACTGTACTTCCGCTCGATTTTCATCTCCTTCCACGACTCCGTCTGGGATTCCATTGGCCTCGCTCGCAACGAGCAATTCAACCCCGAGCCAATCAGTGAGCAGGAGGCGGGAGTTGTGAGAGACGACGTCGAGATTCTGCGCTGTGTTTGAATTGTAGTCCCCTACTAGGGAGTTGGCAATGGCGGAAGTTAATGAAGCAATTCAGTCCGTGCTGGCTACGCTTCCAAATATTCAGGAATTGAAGTCCGAACAAAAGGAGTGTTTAACACATTTTATTTCGGGCAAAGATGTCGTGGCCCTACTCCCTACGGGATTTGGGAAAAGTTTGATTTGTATCACGCAGTAGCCTGTTCTGTTCTGTTTTCCCGGCGTGTGCGTGCGTGTGTGTCTCGAGAGTGTTTGTGTCTCCCTCTCCCTCCTGTGTCATAGAATGTGTCAATGAGTTCTGATGTGTTTTGATTGGGGGGAGGTGTACGGGAGGGAATATTTAGGGGTTCAGACAGACATCCCAAGTCTGCCGGAAGTTCTGGGAGTCTCCCGCATAATGGATAATGGCTGCCGGAGACCGAAACTTCAAATCGTGTGTGCATCTTAGTGTAGTGCGCACACGACGGGGATGGAGAGAGAGAGAGAGAGGTAGTGCGTGTGTGCCTGTTCAAGACAGAGAGCATCCTGATTGGCCTGTTTCAGTTCAGTTCAGTAGGAACAGGAGCGTCATGGCAGAGGCAGAGTGCCCCCCAAAAAGGAACATTTAAGACCCATTTCACATCAGCCTACACGAAAGTGTACCCTTGTCTCATAAGAGTTCAAAATAACGATAGTCTTGCATGCTGCACTTTCATTTCATGTGCATATTAATTCAGGACTAGCCTACTATATGGCTATTTGCCAAGGCTACATACAGTAAAGACCAAACTACCAAAATCTACATATAAACATAAGCTATTCATCACTATTTCAGTATCTAAGAAGGCTAAAGTATTTTTTATTATTATTATGTATTTTATTTTTATTTTATTCACCTCCCTGAAATGGCTTTTTGCAGGTTGGGCTGTCTGGGTTCAAATAGGTTAGCGATTGATAAGGGGAGGCAATAGAAAAGGGGGTTCTAAGACGTCTAGTAAGTTTAGTCAGAGTAGAAGTGGACTATGTGCGAATGAGTTGTGTTGCGTTGTGTTGTTGGCTGACGAGTGATTGAGACCGTGATTGATCAGCGATCAGTTTGTTGTTTTGTAGTGGACACCTCCTGTTGCCCATGCACTAGCCTGTACATCTATAGGAAATAAATTACCAGAGTTTTGGAACAATATATCAGCCTCCCCGTCTTCTAACTTCTCATCGGCGTTAGCCCTACAATATGTTATCTTCAAACTTACTGTCGAATAGTAATCTGCTATTTGCTATTCTTCCACTAACTCTTAAATTTGTATCGCAAAGCCGGCATCGGTCATTTACATCTATCTTGTTCGCTCTGGTGGGGAATGGTTGTTGTATAGCCTACAGAGCACGCAATTTCTGGTGAGCGTTGTAGTGTAGCTTACTTCACGATCGAGCTGGCGCATGACATACCTACGTCACGGCCAAACGTTAGCGATTGGGTGAAATCAGATCCAATCGTTTCAAACGTACGTCAATAGCCGAGATCCCAGACCCTTGTAAAAGCGAACCAAGGGCCAATGGCCAGGTTAGTAGTTTGGAAGCACAATACCTTCTTTGGTGGTGGTGCCAGTCTGTGTGTAGAGCAGCACACCTGGTTTGTCCTGAATGCACTTTATGTGCCTTTTCTGGACTTGCCAGATGTGCTGCATCCTCTCCGGGTCCAAGAGAGGGACACCAAGAAGGTCTTGACCCTTTACCCCCATTAGCTCGCTGAGGAGGTGCTTGATCATCATCATGGTCTGCTGCTCTCCTCTTGTCCGCCTTTGGCAGTGCAGGGCCAATTCCTCCTTGGTGATCCGTTGGTCCACCACAGTGTCGGTGATGCCAGGGACACCTTCATGTCTCAGCTGCTCCCTCTTGGCCTGCCTCAGCAGAGACACATCCCCACTGTCCCATTCAAAAATGCATGCCATGAAAATGGGGTAAAGAGGATGTGCATCCTTAGTGCACCCAGCTGCCAGTCGCCGCATGAAATGGTAGATATCCAGCTTTACCACCAAGTCTGGCCACCCATCAAATCGCTGCTTGAGCTTGGTCTGCCCAGTGCCCTCCCGACAGCAGTCGCAGTCCACATAGAGGAGCTGAGGCGGAGCCACACCCGCATCTGTGTACCTCCGGATGAGGTCAGCTGCCATTCGGTCCAGGGCAGGACCCTCCTGAGCTGTCAGAAAACTGATGAGGATCTGGCCCACCTCATTGCTGACAGATGTTAGCCACAGCGCTGTTCCTTTTGCTAACCTCAGCAGCTTCTCTGTTATCTGTATGTGAGTAGGCGCTCTCTCCCCTCCTCACTGTTTTTAAAGATGGTATTGCTTGTGTGTGAATTATGGACATCTTATGAACTTTTGCTTGAATGCACTCTGCACCGCGGAAGCCCTGCAAGAGCAGAAGTGCCAACGAGAGACATTGAGCCCCTTGCACACACACGCGCACGCACATACACACACCCTTTCCCTGCTCACACAGCCGGCGCAGAGTACAAGGTTTGCCCGAGTGTGGCGCCGAAGCGGCGTTGCCTGCTTACGGACAGAGACAATTGTTTGCCTGTCATCTTTGGGTTTCCGCGAGTGAAACGCCAACACGGAAGTTAGCGCTTGCTGCGCTAACAGTACTAAACCAGTCGCCACAAGTCTTCATACTCAAACAGCCCTGAAATATCTCATGCATACGGGTGAGGTACCCACTCGTATGTAACACTGCACACACCACATTATCTCCCTGGTCATTTATAAACAAAACGCCATACTTACCTCTTGTTCCTCCAGCTTCAGTCACTACTACCAAACGGAAGCATGCGCCATTTGAGTAGTATTTGCAAAGATTGTTAAGGCGGAGCAAGATACTTCGTCGTAGTTCATGTCTATGGGCGCGAAATGGGGATCGAATCCTGTCTGCATAAAGAGGCGTGTCGATGACGTATTGACGGCGTAAGTTGCAACCGCCAACAGCAGCTGCAGAAATAACCGGGCACACCTGATCTAAGGTTGATTTTCTCCAGACTGGATTGCTCAGAAATGCTAAAAATGTACCTGAAATGTTCAGAAGGGTTTGAGGATCATGAAAATGTGCCCGAAATTCACATTCCTAACTCTATAGAACCAAGACCTTAGCATATGTGGTGAAATTCTGAGCTATGCCCATAGACTTCAATGGAGCAGTCGCTGCCTCTGCTCTGCATAAAAAAGGGGGATTTTGACCCCCTCGATGCGATCCGGGTTCCCGGAAGTGGCTCCTGATGAAGTATCTTGCTCCGCCTTAACAATCTTTGGTATTTGTAATGCCATCTTGACTTTGGGTATGGGGAATGATGTCGCGAAGGGGGGTTTGGAAGTGTGCTTTGTGTTGCTAGGCCTCTGTTGAATGTTATATGTTTATGGGCTTTGCGTGTAGCGTAGCCAAGATGTGTGGGATGTGTTTGAGGTACATTTTATTGTTTGGTTTGTGTTTTGATGACTTGAACACTGTGGTTGTGTACAAGTATGATCGTGATAATGGTTCAGTCCAATCATGTGTGTAGTCAATTATCTTAGCCAATCATGGTGTCTGAGCATAGTAGGACTGTGTATAAGAACCCTGTTCAGTTTGTGTTGTGGGGGAGAGTGTAAAGAGCTGACAACCGGAGACAGAGAGCTCTGTTGAAGACTAACTGGCACTGTAAAAATAAATACACTGGCAATTTTGAAATACAATATTTTTCTGCATTCCTGACATTTTTTACCCCTTCTCTCTGATTTCCAACCGCAACGCTGTCCTGGCAAGTGAGGTGGCCACCCGGTCACTCACACTGTAATCACACAAAAAAGACAGTCAGTGATGCTAAATTATTTATATATAGCCATCCAGACTCTGAAAATGGAGCGGTCACCGTATTCTCAGCAGGTTGGACAGAGGATTCAGCCGAAGATGGAGCAGCAGAGGGAACACAGGCGGAGCTGATAACAGGGGTGACGGGAGCAAAGGACGTCCCAGAGGAGGCAGCGGCTGACACTTCCTAATGTATGCCTGTCGTTAACGTTAACTACCAAACGAGCAATAGTCAGCCTCCGATTGCACCAGAGTCTACGTTCGCGGTGGGTTTGTATCCAATCCGATAGCGAGACTGTCTATTGCAGGCAGGTGCGCAAACCCTTTCATCGACCCGACGAGAACCCAGCAACGGCAATCAAGACGAGTCAAAACAGCAATCAAAAGTCTACAAACGGATACCGCAAGGTAATTACTATTATGAAGCTAATTCGTACTAAATTAAGACATAGCTAGCTATAGCTCATGTTTAAGTATAGAGGAATGATAACTTAATTTGAAAGAAAGGTTAGCCTACCTGCATACATGCATCAATGTTAATGTTATGTAACGTTAACGTTAGCATCCTGCATCTTCTCAGAATAGCATTTATAACTCTGCTATTACATGCTCGACATGCTCAGTTAAGGGCTTTATTTGTAAGCTCGTTTATGTAGGTATTCATTTTTTCTATAGTGTTTGCGTTGTGATTCGGTTTTATGCTTACCTTGGTGAATTAGACCAATTTCACAGCCAATTTCACTTTTCACGTTAGCGTGGGAAAGCCATAGTTGGGGGAGGGGGGTAAAAGAAAAAAGTAAAACTAAAAAGAAATGATAAAAAAAATGGATATTTAAGCCACACGACGAATGGGGTGTGTATAAAATTGTGCAAAACTGTGCACGTAATGGTATAATTATGACCGCCGCGCAGCGAAGCCCGCTGGACTGGACCCCCGAAAGAAGGGTAGGGCAGACACAGTTTTCTGTGAATATCTCGAAAACCGTAGGGTTTAGGAGGACCTTTTTTTTTGTCTTTTGATCTCAAGGGGCCATGTCAACCCATTCCATAACCACTCATTTCATGTATAGCCACCTAGTTAAACACAAAAAAGTAAAAAATGAGGTATTGTAATTGAAGGTATCTGTGACCTAACATAGTCAAAACTGCACGAAAATTGTAAGTGTAGGATCATTATGACACCCTCTGTATGCACGCCAAGTTTTGTGGAATTCCGTTAATGGGGGGCCACACAATAAATTAATTTATGTTACTATACACCAACTGGCCTGTAGGTGGCCACCTTTTTTATGTATGTTGGTCTTAAGGGGGCATGTCAACCCATCCCATTACCACTTATTTCATGTATAGCGCCACCTAGTTAAAAATTCAAAAGCAAAAAATTAGGTGTTTTCATCACAATATCTCTGGCTGACAAGGTCAAAACTGCACGAAATTAAAAGTGTAGGATCATTATGACACCCTCCGAATGCATGCCAAGTTTTGTGTACTTTCGTTCATGGGGGGCCTTACAATAAAATAATTTATGTGTACATTTAGTGACGTACACCAACAAGGATTCCCGGGACACTGAAAGACCGGGTACATAAAACTTGGTGGGCATGTACCCCCACATGGATAGCATGTAACCGTCATTTTTCGTTTTGATCTGTAGCCCCCCCGCTGGACTGGACCCCCCGAAAGGAGGGTAGGGCAGACACAGTTCTCTGTGAATATCTTGAGAACTGTAGGGCCTAGGATGACCATTTTTTTCCGTGTGTTTGCCTCCAGGGGTCATGTTAACCCATTTCATGTGCACACATGTGCACAAACAGATACACACACACACATACATTCACAGTAATCATACGTATGACACATACTCACACAGTAGACATATGTACGCTTGCATGCACAGGCACATACGCAGGCACACACACAAGCACTCACACACACACACACACACATAACATAAACATAACACAAACAATCAAGAATTTCTCAGAATTATGAACAGGTAAGATGGAGGTGGGGTTGTATAAAATGAATTTTACATGTGAAATCTATGAACTAATCATGTTTTGGTACTTGTTGTCTAGCAGATACCAGTGAGAATTGAGTGTGGATAATGCAATTTAGTGAGACAGTTAGAATCATATAGGCCTTTCAGCGTGATTACTTTTTGTGAAAAAAATGCTGGACTGGGCGGCGGTCATATTTTGTACCGCTCTGCGGTACATCTAGCTTAGGATGTTATTGTAACGATTGATGCGGCACCCAGTTGTCCAATCAAAGGTTTATTAGCGTAAGCGGGAAAACACAAGGGAAGCCAATAAAACAAGCACGATACATGAACAGGGTAGTCACATACAATACACTGGGTAAAACACATGAGGTACAACCTAAAGAAAGACTACACAAGCTAACACCTCCATGACAAGGTAAATGCAATTACATTCACTAAAACCGACATTACACAAACCAGCATTCACACACATTGCATTCTGGGAGGCTAGCACTCAGTCCGGAACACCGACGTTACAATATATTTCCTTGATTCCTTTATTTCTTTTACTGTCTATGGATATTTCCTTAGTTAGAGAACAGTACAGCTGCCGCTTGTTCCGGCTGCGCGCGAACTTGAGTAGAGAGATGCTCTCAGTAAGGAAAATGAGAGAGCGCACTGGTTATATGTTGACTAACGTAAAGTAAAGCATAAGTGATGAGTAAAGCATAATGACGCGTAAAAGCATAATGATTTTAATGTTTTAATGTTAATTGACTGTTGCCAATGTCAGATATGGATCCACTGCTGCCAGTGCTAGAGATAGGACACTAGCGTGCCAGTAGAGGCAACAATGCGTAGTACTAATGGCCTCAAAAGAGGCCAAGGCCACGCAGGGCAAAAGCCTGAGTGTGAACAAGCTGCTGCGGGAGCCAAAGACGGCCTACAGAGAAGGTAACATCATGGCATAATGACAACCTAATGCAGTGCAGTAGAGCTTTTGCTGTCTTGTTCACTAAGGTAATAAAATGTTTTGTTTTTTTTTGTCTCCAGCAAAAAAGCCACTGAGGCCCAGTACCTGGGACAGCTGGTCCTGACCTTCGGCTGGTACTTTGGGAGGAGCTTCAAGTTGCTGGCCGAGAATGATGTCGGCTACATCAAATAGTAAATACATTGCAGAAAACATTAAAGAAAACCAAACCAAACAGCGTACAGTTGTCCCGTTCTTAAACTAACCATGACGTGTGTGTGTGTGTGTGTTTCAGTGTTCTTGACCGCCACTTGGAGGAGACCCAGGACCCAAAGAGACAAACTCCCATCAATGACGGGTGGCTGAAGGACAGCCTGATGAGTTATGTGACGCTGTTCCCGCCCGTCTCTTGTCACCTTGAGGTCAACGTAGATCGGGCCATTTACGGCCAGGGGCAGTACAAGTTCTTCACCTTCCTTGAAATGTGGCGCTGGTACAGCCTGCATAAACGCTACCAGGCTGACCCACAAGCTGTGAGTGAACAAGAAAGGAAGACGGTGCGGGATGCTCATGCCGCTGTGAAGCAGTGGCTGCTAAAAAAGGAGGGTGACATCACCACCAAGTCCCTCAAGCGTTTCCGGCTGTACATTTTGGAGAAAGAGGTATGCTTGTTGAGTTGTCCTAATTCTCCTAATAACACTGTAACATCTGATGCATAACAGAAAACATAAAGCTGATACCTGTATTTCACAGAAGTCTCAGTCGGGCGCAGCACATCCTGCTGCCACTCCATCTGCTCCTCCTACAGCCACTCCATCGGCTGCTGCACCTGCTGCCGCTGCTCCATCTTGCGCGTGGTGGTGTGATGATGATGACCACATGCTGGATGCCCTCGTCCCCTTTGAGAGTAGTCAAGGGAAGCCAGCTGACGAGCTGTCCACCAGCCAGCCACAGCCTCCTGCTGGCGCTGCTCCTCCTGCGTCTCCTGAGCCTCCACTCCTCGCTGCATCTGGGAAGCGGGCCAAGAAGTCTACCAAGAAGTCTGCCAAGAGTCAGACACAGCAGCCTGCTCCTCCTGCTGCCGCTGCTCCTCCTGCGTCTCCTGAGCCTCCACTCCTCGCTGCATCTGAGAAGCGGGCCAAGAAGTCCGCCAAGAGTCAGACACAGAAACCGTCCAAATCGTCAAACCGTCCAAAGCCCAAACCGTCCTCCAGGTCCACAAAGCGTCAGACACAGCAGCCCAAGCCATCCACCGAGCAGCCTGCGCCCAAACCGCCCTCCAGGACCTCCAAGCGTCAAACACAGCAGCCAGCGCCATCCTCGCCCAGTCAGCCTGAGCCCCCCATCCATGAAGCGCAGCAGCCTGAGACGTCCACCAGCCTGCTCCTGACGCTCGCCCTGAGCCGCAGATGTCAACAGCCAGCCTGCATCTCAGTCTCAGCCTGCCCCTGCCACCATGTTGTCGCAGAGCGACTCTCCTGTAAGTGTAAAAATGACAGTGTGATGCATGCATCTTACAAAATACCTCAGTCACAATCCTCCAAATTATGCACTTTTTATATATATATGCCATTTGTGTTGTGTGTCTTTTAGGTGGAGCTGGAAGGCTGGGTGAGGCTATGGGAGGACCCTAGCGGCATCCCAGCGGCAGACGTCACCTGGTTGAAGGAGGACAGCGAGCGAGGGCTTTTCACCGCGGTGCAGACCTTCAAGGACATCAGGGGGCAAATCAAGAGGCGGCGGGTCCTGAAGTCGGACCGCATGTGGTTTTACCCACCCGAGCCACCTGGCTACATCGGCGGAGGCATTCCCTCTCTTCAGCCCTTTTTCCGGAGCCACTTGTTCTTCTGGCGCCCTGTTGGCGTGTGGCGGTGCTCCATCAGCTGCCCACGTGGTGACGCGTGCACGGAGGCCGGATCGAACACCCATCTCTCCAAATCGGGTTACCACATTCAGGTAAGCTTTGGTCCCTTCACGTGAGTGCTACGTACATGTCTGGCCCATGCTTATCTGTAATTGTAACATTTCCTATCTCTCAGGTGGTACTCCATGTGCTGTGAAGTGCTGTGCCGTGCCTCAAGGCAGCCAGGGGAGGAGACGGTGGCCCCATGGGCCATTGGCTGGCCTGGGACGACGCCATCCTGCGCCAGCTGAGCGAGGCTCACCAGGCTATGTTTCCGGCTGTCCTCACAGCCAAGCGTGGGGTCGACAAGAACGTCCTTAACCTATTGCGCGACCGCACAGAGGGCAACACCATGGCCAAGGTGTGGCGGCAGGTGTGGGAGAACCACATGGAGGAACACAACCGCAGGTGGGACCTCTACACCACGCTCCTCATGGCTTTGGTGCGACCGGGCAGCATCGTCTCCGCGCTTGGCCACGGAGAGTTTCGGGCGCCTCCACCTCCCAGGGAGCTTCCTTGCGAGTGGCTCCTGCGGCACGCCTTTCTCCTGGCGGAGGCCAACAACGTCCAGGATTACCGGAGCCAAATTCTCTCCACATTTGGCACGGCCCTGAAAATGGACTCCACAAAGAAGGCAAGTTACCCAAGAGTGTGTTGCATACATACAAGTACTCACAGGAACTGTCGGACGAGGATGAGGTCCGACGTTACATCTCGCGGGAGCAGTTAAAGCACCACGTCTGACGGGTCACCCTCGGCGCCCATGAGAAGTTTCGCCTCATTCATCTGATCATCGCGGAGCTGAAGGGTCCGGCGAGCTCGATGAGAGTGGCGTCAGCCTCTTCAAGTCCACTGGTACGATAAAACACACACACACACGCGCGCGCGCGCACATGCGCGCGCGCAAGCACGCTCAAAGTCAATTGTGTGCTAAATGAATGCATGTTTGTGTGTTTTGTGCTTACAGCTGCCATCAATGAGATGTGGGCCAGCCAGCAGTGACACCTGGAATGCATCCAGGTAGTGCAATGCATCCACCAGGCATGAGCATGTATCGGGTGGCTCGCACCACCACCATCAACGGTGTGGATGTCCCCAATTACAAGTGCCTGCGTGGGAGCAACAGCTTGGAGGGGTTCCACCGCTCGCTCCCCCACATGATTCCAGATGACCTAGAAAACACAAATACAAATACTTGCACTCAAAAAAAAAACCCACACAACTCAACAATACCGCTCATATCATGCCTGTTGTTGTGCCTGCAGGTCCCCACTGTGTGGCGGGGCCCTACAAGGTGTACGTGGTCAGCGGCATCGCACGATGGAACGCCGACAGGAGCTCTGCGGCTGTGTTTGGAGGTCGGCAGAGGTCCAGTGTCTACTCTGCACCGCTCGTGGACCGCCTCAACGCTCGCTGCCAGCTGCTTTTCGGGGAGGCCGTCAAACAGAATTTCTGGCCCCCAGCTGATGTTCAATCGGACGAGCTGCTCGGGCTGGAATACCTGTTTCGCCAGAGCACGGGGGAATCTGAGGCTTTCTCCTGACGGTCTTGTCAACGATGGCCCGGCCCCCGAGGAGGAGGTGTATCAGCCTGGTGATCCCGGCGCTAAGGCAGACGAAGCCTACCAAAGCGACAAGGACCTGGAAGACATAGATGCTGCCCGCATCACGCTGACCAACAACGAGACGGCCACTGTCCATCCGCCAGCCTTTGTGAGTCTCACCAACATGCTGCTGAACCACAAAGACATTTATATACATATATGGACATTCATATTAGACATTTACTTTAGAAAGAACATTGTTTACATTTCAAGTGACTCTCTCTCTCTCTCTCTCTTGCTGTTTTGCAGGAGGACGCCTGCAGTGCCAATCCCCTCTCTGGGTTCCAGGAGCTGAAGGCCTTCTGCGCTACGCTAGTGCAGCTTGGGGGTGCTGACCAGATGTTACAGCTCACCACCGACCAGCGCAACGCCATCCTCGACGCCTGGAATGCGGTGGAGGAGCATGACAAGCAGCCACAGAAGTACCACCAGCTGTACCGCACGCACTGGGGCAACACCTTGTACTGCCGTACAAAGAGGGATGACCTCGGCGACGCCGCCCTGATCCAGCGGGTGAAGATGGCCAGGAGGTACGCGCCGACCCAGCAGGACATCAGCCCGCAGCACAACCGCCTCATGTACGTGCTGGTCAAGCTGTTATGGTTGAGTGCCCCCCAGTCCTCTCGGATCGGCCCGGAGAAGGCCAGCATCCTCAAGGCCTATGAACGCATACAACACAGGGTGTTGGTGGACGATCCGGCCTATGAACGCATATAACAGAGGGTGTTGGTGGACGATCCGGCCTATGAACGCATACAACACAGGGTGTTGGTGGACGATCCGGCCTATGAACACATACAACACAGGGTGTTGGTGGACGATCCGGTGCTGTCCAAGGCGGGCATCCCTCTCCCCAAGATCAACATCAAAACGGTGAGGGACTTTATCCGACAGCAAGAGAGGCTGGTCAACTTTCATGCCACGAGGCAACCTTCAGTGATCTCAAAGACCACCTCCGTATCGTCCACAGAGCTTCCTCCAGCGCCACGGCAACCCGACGTCCTCCTCCCGCCCGACTACCGGTGATGGAGACGTGCCCGGGCCAGCCCGGCCGGCACCAAGAAGCTGAGGGGACGGGCTGACATGGCGGCGCCGCCGCAGCTTCCTCCTCCTCAGCCACTGCTTCCTCTTCCTCAGCCACTGCCTCTTGTGCGGCTGCTGCAGAGACCCCCCGCCACCTTCAGCATCACCGGGCCTGTGCCCACCCCCACGCGTGCCGACTGCTGCGCCCTTGGTTCGGCTTGTGCCCATCCTGCCTGCCCCTGCTCCCGCTGGGCCTTTCTCCAGCCAGGCCCATGCTGCTCCAGCTTCCTGGTCCAGGTCGACCCATTACAAAAGGAAACTGGTGGCAGACCAACCCACCCAAGTTGAGGCAAAGCTCTTCAGGGTTCAACACATCCCCAATTGCAAGGTGTGTGGCCAGCCTATACAGGGACATAAAAAATACAAAAAGAAAACGTATTGCCCTGTGAAAGACATGTCACCCTCCAAGGGTCTGGACAACAGGGTTTACAGAAACTTTGCCCCCTTTTTGTCACCTTAATAGATGGCTTGAAGGACTGACACTGTACAAATTGTAAATACTTTTTTACCTGTAATCTGTGTTATGGTCTTACAAGTGCCCGTTGCCTTGGCACCGTTCACTGTGTTTTGCAGTGTTCTCCTATTATGCACTTTCTGACTTGTTATCTATGTTCTGGTCTTAAAAAAGCCTGTTGCCTTGACACCATTCGCTGTGTTTTGCAGTGTTCTCCTATTATGCACTTTCTGACTTGTTATCTATGTTCTGGTCTTACAAAAGCCCGTTGCCTTGGCACCTTTCACTGTGCTTTGCAGTGTTTTGACTGTACAAACTGTAAAATAGTTTTTGACTTGTTATCTATGTTCTGGTCTTACAAATGCCTGTTGTCCTATGTTATGCACTTTCTGACTTGTTATCTGTTTGCTGGTCTTACTGAATAAAAATAGTCAATCAGTAACAATGCCTTGTTGAGTGTCGCACGCACGCACACACACACACACACTAGAACTAGGTTTCTAAAGGGTCAAAATCTTAAATCTAAATTAGTTTAAAGCCTTAAAAGTCTTTAATTGTGCACTAGGTCAAAATACATTTAGTGTCTGTCATTTCAGGTTTTTAAGGAGAAATCAAGTTGGTATTTGTTGTCTATACCAAAAAGCATATGCTTAAATTAATTTTTAAAATGATTTCATTTTAAAATTATTCAATCATAATAGTCATAAAAGGTCTTCAAAAGTCTTACATTTAACTTCTTGAAACCTAAATTTAAACACTTTCTTTCTTTAAATTTAAACACTTTAAACACTTTTCATAATAGTTGAAAGCATAAAGGACATAGGGTGGGGAAAAAAACTGTCATCTCACACAAGCTGGCATTTGTGATAAATCCAATACTTTATTGAAAGAAAGGGAGCAAACTAACTACATGGTATGACTTTTCAATAGCTTTTTGATAGCTTGGGACTTGTGTACAACAAAGGTGAATAAAAGGCATTAAAATGAATGCAGGGGGGCTTATGCTTCTCTGCCAATAACCTGTCTAATCAATTGCACTTCAGTCCTGAACACCCCCATTCGCAGGGCTGGACAATGCAGAAGTGCTAATAGGCTGCAAAAATAAGAGAGCACAGTTTACAGTATTGAATGAAATAATCTATCATTATCAGGAATTGCAGTAACGATGATTAGATAAACTCAGCATCTATTTATGAAATGAAGTTTCATTTTCTTGACTATACCTTGGATGCATGCATCCTTTCCACACCTAGGTTTGGCTTTAAAGCTGCACCATGGGACCCACCACACCGCCTTGTAAACTGACAAAAAGAAATTAGTAACATTATGTGAAGCGTTTTAAAATGTTATATAACATATGATAACATAAATATCTGCATAAAGACATGCATTTACCGATGTCAAAGTCAAAGTAGGCTTTAAAGGTGCCTTCCCAGATGTCGTTCCTGACTGCACTGGTGTTACAGGTGGTGACATGGATGGTGTGGATGACACAGGGGCCACACTGGAAGGCTACAGTTTAACAGAACAGGAAATGAAATAAAAAAAAATACACAATACACCATCAACACATCACACTTTTATGAAACGCTTCTTATACCTTTTTCGTGTGGAAACCAGTCACATGTTTGTGTCCCCCCAGAGACATTTGGCCCCTTTGTTGTAGTGGACACTTCTCAATCTGTAACTTATGACAATGAATCATAACTATCTGTTCCCTGTAATGATGACATAGCTTTCCTGTGTTTATATACATGTCCAAGTTTACCTTCTGATACAGTTCATGCCATTTCTTCTGGCGTGGTGCCGGTCTGTTCCCCGCCTCAGAAGGCCAGACCCCCTGTGTGGCAAATCTGTGCAGGCGGGCCACCCATTCATCGTCACTCATAGCTCTGTGTTTCTTGTGTTTGGAAGCCATCTTCCAATAGAAGATAGTGTATGGCAAAATAATAACGTAGTAACATACATTATGACAGTAAGCCTATGCACGATTGTAATTATATTGATATAAACATGTAAAACTTTAAAAGTCCATTAAAAATAATGAAACTGGCCCTGACCTCTACAGTTCTCACACTACAATAACTGGTTTTGGAAGGGATTGACAGCTATTTATACAATATGAGTTAGAAGTAAAAACAATACCTGCAAGTTATTGAATTTCTTTAATTATTGTCCATTTTTACAAAGGAACAAGGCCTGCTGGGAATGGAGAAAATGTTTATCCCAATGACCTTACTTCCTGTCATTCGTGATTAGCCTACATTAAGTGAGGCTACTTGGTGTGTTATAATCAGCAATGCAATCAGCAATTAGTAAGCATAAAAGTGGCACACAGAAGAGAAAAAGAAAGGCAAGAACTGGAGGAGACTAAATCCAAATGAATGAAACTGAACACTAAAACACCTCGAATGTTGCTGCTGGCGTTGATGCTAGCAGTGCTGACGTTAAAAATCCTACCTAAGGAGTAGGCTAGCAAATGGACAAGAACGATTGAGTACTCGACCATAGTCTCCATAGAGAACAGCAGGGCCAGGCAGTTGACTTGCTGAACAGAAGGGCCGCAGAGTGAACTTCCAATGAGTGAGTAGGTTGCTTTTTTATGGAGTAGGCATGTGAGGTGCTTTGACCTTTTTGTGGAAGGCTGACCGCTGCGACACACTGTTTAGGCTAGGCGCCACGCGTATGAGTTGTTCTCCTTGATGGCTATTTTAATTATTCTATGGCTATACGTTATATGCGTTTCGGTTTCGAAAGTTGGGGGAATTCAGTTTAACAGGTGGTAGCGATGATTAGTCAGGTAGCCACTGACCATGGCTCTCTCTGATCCATCCATTTGAATCTCCATCACACACATGAAATTTTGTGTGTGGGTGTTTGTGTCGCGGGGGGTGGGGTTGGTGTTGGAGGGGGGGCCCAATGAAAATGCTTGCAACGGGGACCAGCACAGCTACGCTACGCCACTGCATTAACACGACTTGATATCACTTGTGAGGATGATATAATAATACGTAAATAAATGTTTTGATGACTCTGAAGGCGAAGGAAGTGCAAAAATTTCTGTGTGAACCATCTGAGTTACAAGATTCAGTTCGAAGGCTATCACGAAGTTAAAACTGCGAGTCTGCGCAGTACGATGGGGGACCAACTAAAAAAACGTTCAATTTGTGTCAGTGCCCTCCCATCGAAAACGACGGAGTCTGTTCGTCCATTTCTTTTGTCTATGGTCTCGTCTCAAAATGCTTAACTCCTTC
The DNA here is from genome assembly GCF_017589495.1 of Alosa alosa. Lineage (NCBI taxonomy): Eukaryota > Metazoa > Chordata > Actinopteri > Clupeiformes > Clupeidae > Alosa > Alosa alosa. The sequence continues at coordinate 39,403,415 of NC_063189.1, forward strand.
CTTCCGCCGTCACTGCATGCTTGTATGCTTTGATGAAAAATGGCGGAGGCAGAGTCCTCCGAATCAAGTCCGAGAATTAGCTCTAGACCAAAACCTTCGAAAGTATGGGAGTATTTCAGGCCAACTGGTAACAAAAGAGTGGTCTGTACACTCTGTCAAACTTCACTTGCTTATCACGGGAGCACAACCGCGATGCACGAACACCTGAAAAGGAAACACACAGGAGTTGTTGAAGTTGCGCCCACAGAAATAATAGTATGTAAATTAACGGTAATATTTAAGTTATTTATATTGTATTTTTTATTTTGTCACATTGAAGTTATTTATATTGTTTATGGCACAGGAGGCATTTTATGTTTTGGCCATTCAGTTGAGTTCAAAATAAAATGGACACAACAAAAATAACAAACACATGATTTTTCTTTTAAAATTAGTCGTTTAGATAGTCGACTAATCGAAAAATTTGTCGAAAGATTAGTCATTACAAAATTGGTAGTTAGTAGCAGCACTAATTCAAAGTGAAGTTTATAGCGTTGTTATTGCAATGATCTAGGGAAATGTTGTGCAAGAGATTTTTCAGCCGTGTAACAAGTCTGCAGTCTGGGCGGTATTTTGGCTTAATGAGATGCGAATGGACAACTGAATGGCTTGCCTATTTGCAATACAGTGCAGAAGTAAAATCAAAGCGAAATGAGGTAACTAATTTAATGAACCATCTACTTGACAAACACAATTTATAAACAGCTGAAGGTGAGTCTGAGTCACAAACCTCAACGATGGTGAAGCATTATATTTTGGGCTAGGGTCCCGCCATGTTTACAGATAACTTGAACTGCACATTATCATTTGCATAGCGCATTTATGAAAATTCGGCTAAAAGGTGCTGAGCCATATTCCAATCCACCGTGTTATTAGCCTGGGTTTTCCCCAAGCGGCAACATTCTAATTTGAACAATGAAGCCTACCCAGAAATGCGAAAAATTGCAATACATCGAAAATCCGCTAGGGGCAGGTCCCAAAAGGGAGCAAATGTCCATAGACCCCCATGTTAAAATGTCCGTTTTCACAGCATAAATTCATGCTTTTACAGGTTGGTCCCATGGACTTTAATTGTATTTTTTGGTAGTTCCCGAGTGCCTGACAACTGTGAGGGGGGTGATTTTTTTTCTAACTCGTTAGTTTAGATCGCATTTAGATATTAAATGTATGAATAATTAAGGGCGTGGTCAACTTGATTGACGGCTGGCGTCGAGTAGACGACGTCATTAGCTGAGTGGAGGAAACTCCGAAATTTGATGTCTTGGCTGTGATCCTACACACCACATCCTTTCTGAAAATGTTTATTCAAATATCTGACATAAAATGGGTTGCTCTGCTATTAACTGAAGCCTAACCGACACTTTAAGAAGACTACGCTTCAGTTTTTCAGGTAAGTGACATTCCACTACTATTTCACGTAGATGTTAGCATTATAGCATCCATGTTAGTGGGCACTGTAGCAGCTAACGTTATAGGCTACGTTAGCGTCAAATCATTTCAAATAAGTTTATGTCGAAAATGATGACCGAATGACTGAAGCACACACATACATTTAGTTAACTTGAATAAAGGTAACGTTAGTGAAAACCATTGTGCTCCCGTTGTGAGTTAGCTTAACGTTTGGTTTGCCATACTAGCCAGGGCCCAGTTCCCCGAAAGCATCTTAAGCCTAAGAGCGTCGTAAAGTCCCTCTTACGAACGTCTTAAGATTTACCGATTGTTTCCCGAAACCATCGTAGCTTAAGAGCGTCGTGAAAACACTCGTAATCTCGAGTGCTCTCGTTACCGGCTAAGAGCGTCTTAACAGTAATTCTCACTGAGGTCACCAACAGGACATACAGAGGAATTACAACTTAGAATACATAATCCAACTTACGTTCCCATTCTTTATTGTGTTTACCTGTGATGAATTAGATTTTAGCGTGCAAAATAGCATAGCCTAAATTTAATGGTCATAACAATGTGATGAAAAGGGACAAAAATGCAATCAAGTTATGAAATGAGACGTTGCCAGAATAGTTTGCCATTATCTTTGCTAAGTGAGGACTATATTTTATTAGGCCTATAAGGGTACAAGCAGAGAAAGGAACATGTGGTTTAGTCTGTAGGCCTACTGCATCAAAATCTAAGCCTACACATTTCCTCACTTTCTTACTCGACTTCTTTCTTATCTTCAAACGTGTTCTTGTGACACAGCGAAAAAGTATAACCTCCTTGGGATGCTTACATGCTGATGTCAAAGTGTTTCTATTTTCGTATTGATGTGAATTAATGTGTAGATCCGAAGTTTAAACGGTAGGCCTATTGCTGTGACGTGCAGTCTCCTGACATCACCATCAAATCAGAGGATATTTCAGAACTATTAACGTGGACAGCTCCCCTTAAGAGCAGTGCACGCGCGCGTTCACGCTACGAGCATGTTCGGGAAACAGTTGGAAAAACCAAACGAACGATCGTAAGATGAATCGTAGAAAACCCTCTTAAAAGCGTGTCTCCGTCGTAATCGGGAAATTAGGCCCAGGTGTTTGAGTCAATGATCAGACAGCTGTAACGTTAACGTTAGTTCACAAACATACTGGGGCAACAAAGCATGTGTTCTCGTCAAAAAAACTTTTGTAAATACTCTCTGTGGGAATGCTTAGTCCGTTGTCAATTTATATAGTCTTTGGGTTGTCACATTTAAGATAAAAAAGCGTTCATTCAGATGATAACTTCAGCCGAAGCATTAGCAAGTGGAGGTAAAATTGTGAACCACTATGACTATACGTTGAACATGGAGCTGATAACGAGCGACGTTAGCTAGTCACCATAACTGTTGTTAGTTATAACTGACGTCTGAAACTCTTATTGATGCCGTTTATTTGTTAAACACAAATTTGAATCAACACTTCTTGTCTATGCAAAGTTTCCCTGTAGGTGATCCAGACAGGCTGGGTGCTGGAGAGGGCTCTGGACTCCTAACTTCACTTCTCGTCTGTGCAGTCGACTCAGAAGCATCACTTCAGCACTGATTCCATGGTACTTTGACATTTTTCATACATTTAAATGGAGCAACCTACTGGATTCAATAGGCCTAGCTGTCTATTCCAGACATGGTTAGCATACTGAACAAACATGAATGCATTTCAGACATTTAGAGTGGCCTTTTATTGCAAGCAGTCCAGGGCACATCTGTGCAATAATTATCACATGGAAAGTAGTTGTATTATGCCTTTAAATCAGCAGGTTTTGGTTGGACACAGATTGGATAATTAAAGAATATGGCATCAGTGACTGGCTATTGTTTGACTGGACCTTGGCCTAACTGTTAATAACTACCTCAATAGGGTGTAGATATGAGCTTACACTGTTCCACTGAAAACACAAGAAATGGTTATTCTACATAACTTTGAATACACCAAATTTGGTTTTGCTTATTGCCTGCATAAACAGGACATGTGCAATAGTTGAATACGCCTGTCCTGTCCCCATTCAGCTAAGTGTTCTGTGAGTTTGTTCATTATAAATATTGGGAGTATTTTTTAGCTTAATTTGTGAGTACTTGTTCAAGTTCAAGGATGTGACATATACCAATATTTCTGTTTTCAGATCTGGAACATTTTGAAATCCTTCCAGATGGGGCACAAGTCATTGAGCAGTGGCAGCTTCTGACTTCAAAGACTTTGTTCACCAGCAGACCCCTTGATGATTACCTTTATTTACAGCATTTGCATCTGTCAGTCTTTAAAGTGATCTAATATGTATTGACTATGTACTAGCTTAGTACATATTAGTTTTTGTTATTTTAGTTTCACAAATTCAGTGGTTACCTGTAATGCTCAAGATATACAAGTAAAAAATCACCTTTACTTCTGCATCTGGGTCTTCAATTCAACCTACTGACTGAAGCTGACGGATTTGTATAAATGTTTTTGAGAACACAGGCAAATTGGTTTGGCATGAGTTTTAATGTAATTCACAGTTCAGAAAGGTTCCATAAACATTTTCAAGTTCAGTGCCATCAACAGTAAGTTTGCTTTCTGATATTTAAAGAACAGAAATGGGTTTGGCATAAGTAAAGGGTAGGTGTAACAGTTCATCAATAGACATAAAGTGAAATGTACTGTATAGTCTCAATGGGTTCGATATCACCACACCCCAGCCAAACCACTTCACCTTGTTGTAATCAACAAAAGGTACAGTTGTTGTACAATGCTGTAGTACTATTGTGCGATTTGAAATGGGTCTTCAGTGACAAAGTACACTAATATTGCCATTGTTATGCCAAACACCGGACACTGTAACTGGATTTAACGTTTTGATAATAGCCTGACAAGAAGGGGAAATAAGGCAAGCTAACCGAACATGAACGCTGGATCGTGAAATGGCCACCGATGAGAAATTTCAATGTCATCTTAGACCAAACTACCACTGACAACTTTAGAGCAATATAGCGATTTTAAAACGTGATATTTAGAGTTAATCAAAAATAATTAATGATGTACAAGTTAACTAATACCCTACTACGATTTTGTTATCAATTCACACCACACGTTGACAGAATACAGCGAGCTGGCTGATGTTCTCGTAAATTAATTAACGTTACAATGATGGCTGCCACTGAGGATATGAGATGGGTAACGTTAATCACAAAACAATAAAGGCAAAGATAAATTTTTGTCAGTATGAGTTGCTGAACCTGTAAACTGCTATTCTACGTGAGTTGGTGAACCTGTAACGCTAAACTTGTAATATCTTTGTTGACATAAGAACTGACGCAGGCACAGGACTTGTAGCTTACTGTGACTTTACTGAAACATGGCATTCATTACTTCGCGTACCGTTCAACTGAACCCAACTCATAGAACACTGGTATATGAATACTCCCTAAGTGAGTTACTCATGGAGGTAGGTTTCCACCTAGTGGATATATGATGTACTGCAATCCTATTTACTACATTCCTCCCCCCTTAAGCTATTACATTTCCCTTAATACCTAACTCACAAATTACTGAATTCTTCTGTAACCTTACAAAACTAACACCAAGTATAGAATACATCTTACACTATAACACATCAAGAAAAATTACCATTACCCTTAACACATAACAACCTTACAATTTTCTTTTGTCGTTTTCACATTCAAGGCATTTTTCTTTTTTCTCTTTTCTTTTTTGTATAGGGCAGTGATCCGCCTACACCCTTTTGTGTGTGTGTATGTGTGTTATTCCACATAATCCTTCAGGTAAGCAGGTTTTGACACAGTCCTTTGCGACCGTTGAACCAGTGCAGCTGTTTGTTGAGATGCCGGGGTTTCGTTCACTGCAACTGGGGATGGAATGCTTGACACTGGTGATGTTGTGTTGTCTTGCAGATGTCCATCTGCAATGCAGCTTTGTCCAATTTCTGCCAGCTTCGCGATGACAGCAGCAGGGTCTGGGAGTGACAGAGGAACTGTGGATGATTCTGGCGTTTCGGGTTCTTTAAAGTCTCTGTCCTCAGGCCTTGCCAGAGTCTGGTCCACATGCCTGTGCACTACAGACCCATCTCTTAACATGACCTTGTAAGATACTGGTCCTGTGACTTGGGTGATGAAACCAGGAATCCATTTAGGCCCATGACTGAAGTTGCGTGTAATTACTGCGTCACCTACTTGAAAACTTCTCTCTGCTCTGTGTTTGTCGTGATTTTGCTTTTGACTGCACTGTTTTCGCTCCACTTTGGCTCTGAGATCTGGATGTCCCAAATCTAATGTTGATCTTAAGCGTCTGCCCTGTAACATTTCAGCAGGTGACCGCCCTGTGGTGGACTGAGGAGTTATGCGATAACTGAACAACACCCGCGACACCTTGGTGTGGATAGTGCCCTGACCTGCTTTCTTCATCATGGCTTTGAAGGTCTGGACTGCCCTTTCAGCACAGCCGTTCGAGGAAGGATGGTATGGTGCTGAGGTGACGTGTTCGATGCCATTGTTACTGAGGAACTTTTGGAACTCTGCATCCACAAAGCATGAGCCGTTATCTGACACGATCATCTCAGGTAATGCTTGGTTGCTGAAACTCTTCCGCAGACATTCAATGGTGCTAGCTGAGGTGGCTGAATGTACCGGGTAAGCGTCCATCCATTTGGAATATGCATCCATCACGATTAAAAACATGTGACCCATAAACGGTCCCACATAGTCAATGTGTAGCCTCTGCCATGGTTTGCTGGGCCACTCCCACGGGTGAAGTGGTGCTGAAGTGGGTACGTGGCGATGTTCTTGCCACATGCTACATCTCCTCACTACTGCTTCTATGTCGGTATCTAACTTTGGCCACCAGAAGTAACGGGCTAAGGCCTTCATTCTGGTGATGCCAGGGTGACTGTAATGTAACTGGCCTAGCAGTGCTTCACGACCTGGTGGCGTTACCACCACCCGTGACCCCCACAACACACACCCATATTGCAGACTTAACTCAGTCTTTCTCACTGCATAGGGCTGGAACGCTGGGTCTGTGTGTTGTGCCGGCCAACACTGCTGGTTGAACTGGCACACTCGTGACAGCACAGGGTCTTTGCGGGTCCACTGGCTCATGTCTTTGGCTGACACAAGCGTCACCTCCTCCATCATCAACACACGCTCCTCCTGCTCTCTCTTGGGGAACGACTGTGGCAGAGGGAGTCGGCTGAAAGTGTCTGCGTTGCCGTGGTGTTTGCCTGGCTTATACACAATTTCGTACTCGGATACTCTAAAGGTCACGGCCTATCGTTGGATGCGAGGGGATGCCATCTGTGGCACTGCTTTCATCTCAATGAAGAGTGACAGTAGGGGTTTGTGGTCAGTGGAAATGACAAACTTCCTGCCGTATAAGTACTTGTGAAACCTCTGTATGCCAAACATCACTGCCAGTCCTTCTTTATCTAGTTGTGAGTAATTTGTTTCTGCTACTGAGAGGGTTCTTGACATGAAGCCAATTGGTCGCTCTTGCCCGTCTGGCATACGATGTGACAACACCGCCCCTAAGGTGATGCCACAGGACAGGACCAAGTCCTTCTCGCTATCGTAATGCACTAACACCTCAGACGACTGCATGAGTCTCGAATGCTCTCTCCTGCTCCTCATGCCAGTGCCACTTGGTCTCTTTACGTAGCAGCTTGTGCAAGGTAGCTAACAGTGTCGACAGGTTTGGCAAGAAGTAGGCCTAGGTACGCTCTCAGCTCTGTGATGTTGTTTGGTGCGGGTGCTTGCTGTATGGCCTTTACCTTGTTCAGCAGAGGGTGGAGCCCCGAGGCGTCCACGGTGTGTCCCAGGAACTCCGCCTCCCTCTCCAGGAAGGCGCACTTGTTGCGCTTGAGTCGAAGACCTGCCTCTCGTAGCCGCTGTAGGACTGCATTTAGTGTCTCCAGGTGCTCGTGATCACTCCGCCCCGTCAACAGAATGTCGTCAAGGTACACTGCCACGTTCGGGATGCCTGCCACCACCCCTTCCATCATCCGCTGAAAGATGGCTGGGCTGGAGGACATGCCGACAGGTAAGCGATTCACCTGAAAGAGCCCTTTGTGTGTGTTAATGGTGACATACGGCTTTGAGGCCTCATCAAGCGTGACTTGTTGGTAAGCGTGACTGAGGTCTAGCTTTGTGAACTTCTCCCCTCCTATCAGCTTCTCGAATAAGTCTTTCAATTTTGGTATTGGGTACTGCTCGAGCTTGGAGACTACATTTACTGTGAGCTTGTAGTCTCCACAAATGCGCACTGTATTGTCAGGCTTTAGCACCGGCACGATTGGTGCAGCCCACTCCGAAAACTTGGCCGGCTCTATGATTCCCTGCTCGGTGAGCCTCTCCAGCTCCCTTTCTACTTTCTTGCGCATGGCATAGGGCACGGGCCTGGGCTTGTAGAACTTGGGCGCCACATCCTCGTTGATATATATTTTGGCTGGCGGGCCTGTCCAGGTGCCGAGCTCCTCCTTGAACACCTCTTCGTTCTGCTTAAGCACATTCGGCAAGGTTAGCTGAGGCTGGTCTAGCTTATTGACATACACACAGTTCATGTCTAACTCCCTGAGCCATGCACGGCCTAGCAGGTTTGGTCCGGTGCCTGCTTCCACGACTACTGGTAAGTCCTTGACTTTGTTTTGGTATGTCACGGCTACATTGACTGTCCCTTGGGTTGCGACTTTTTCACCTGTGTATGTTTTCAGGGTAATTGAGCAGTTCTGCAGTTCCTGTGCATTTCCAGCAGCCCACAATTTGCCATATTCAGCCTTTGTCAGGATGGTAACACTACAGCCTGTATCCACTTCGAATTTAACACAGTGTCCATTTAAGTCTAACTGTGTGGTAATGGGGTCAACTTTTGTCATTTTTGAGCTTTTGATGTTGTGCATAGCAAACACTTCTTCATCACTGGATTGCGGATCAGGGGACTCTTCCACGTAATGTGCGTACTGCCGTTTTTCTTTCTTTGCCGTTGCCCTTTCTGGCTTTCCTCCCCCCTTAACCTGCCGCTGCTGGTCGCTGGGAGGTGCCAACTTGCACATCTTCTTTACATGCCCCTTTTTTCCACCCCCATGGCACTTCTCGTTCAGAAAACGACTGTCCCGTGGCAAGTGTTTCTGGTCCCTCACGCTCCTACATTTGCTTAAAACCGTTCAAAAACTCTCAAACTGTTGTCATTCCCAACAGCGTATTACGAGTTCACCGTTTTCCTCGTCGCCAAAATGTAATATCTTTGTTGACATAAGAACTGACGCAGGCACAGGACTTGTAGCTTACTGTGACTTTACTGAAACATGGCATTCATTACTTCGCGTACTGTACAACTGAACCCAACTCATAGAACACTGGTATATGAATACTCCCTAAGTGAGTTACTCATGGAGGTAGGTTTCCACCTAGTGGATATATGATGTACTGCAATCCTATTTACTACAAAACTGCTAAATTACTCTACGTTATTTGACCGTAACTTCAGCAAGGGAGGGATAGCTAACGTTAAAGCCCTAGAAGCTAGAATCTGCAAACTCAACTCTTCATTCTCAACTTTTCAACCGTTCACCCGAATATTACCTTTCAGCATACAAAATGAAAATGTGTCTGAACATGGCATTAAGAAACATACATGAACTTCACGTTAGCAGAACTTACCAGCAATGTTACAGCAACGTCTGTGCCAGTCCATCTTGTAGGCCAAACGCTACAGATAGCTTAGCTGAGGCTGCTGCTCGGCTGACGACGAGGCGGGTTCACCGGCTGGCTTGCTCAGTCTCATACAAAGCCCCGCCCTTTTACCCATATATGGATTGGCCAGGAGGTAGGCAGGGTTAGGATTTCCCAAGGCTTTCCAAGATGGCGCCGCCCATACCGCCCATAAACGGCTTCATAACCGTTCTTCAGAAAATCTATGGGTGACGTCACAGACGCTTTGTCCATATTTTTTACAGTCTATGGTTTTCCCATGCTGCCTCATGCGCACGATTTTATTCACGCTGCTAGGCAGCCTGGATTCCATGGACTTCATTTTCACCTCAACGAAGGAATCAATCACAGAACGTAGGGGGACAGCAAGACGATGACGACACAACGATAAATAAATAAACGGCTCTTACCGTGAGTAACGTCGAAGGGTAAAGTCACGTGACTTCTTTTGTAGTTCGTTTATGAAACAAAAGGAGCAATTTCGATTTTCTTAAATAAGGCAAAATAGGGTCTGACATTTTCACAGTTACTGTATAGACACTGAAAAATATTTTTGGTGGATAACATCGCTGATTTGGCTTCACAATATTTTTTTTAAAATAGGTCTATGGGACTTAACATTGGAGCTGCTCTTCGATAGGAACGCAACCACTTGGGGCGCTGGTTTTCACTTTCCCTCCCTAAACGTAAACCACATTTCAAATAGAGCATCACAGTCCCACCCCTCCTCCGAGAGAGCTTAGGTGCCGGAAGTAAGTTTCCCATTCATTTCTCCCATTGACGTTTTAGAAAAATCCGTATGAGTTTTAGAGCATGTCTTAGGCTAACCAGCTACGGCGTAACTCATAAGCATACAACATATCATTTTGAGTGAAAAAATGAAGAGAAAATCCAGAAAAAGTCAAAAGGTAGCCTACAAGACTGTGTACATATTTTCATTTCCGAGCAAAGGAACTACTCATCCAATAAACCACCGCGCCTCCCCGAAATAGTATATATAGCAAGGCACAACCGCGCGAATTGCCATTTGAACAACTTCCAACCGACGACAGCACGCAAACCTTTTCCTCCAAACAGCAGACATGGGGGACTCGAGTCACATGACTTGACTCTAGTCAGACTCGAGTCACATTTTTTTAAGACTTGAGACTTGCTTGATCACCATGTATAAAAGACTCGACTTGACTTTGACTTGCTATTCATGACTTGAGACTTGACTTAGACTTGAGACAAATGACTTGAAATGACTTGACTTTTTATTTTTTTTCATAGATATTAAGGAGTTAACTTTACGATTTTAGAAAATCTGCTTAGGTGCTGTTGCATGCGTCACGCAAGCGAACCTGTCATTGTACCAAGTGACGAGACCAACAGCAAGTGCCAGATCAAATGAGACAGACTTTGCTAACTTGCAAATATGGAAGGCTCTACGTTTATACCAAAACATAATAATGTTTGGCTTCACAGATGATGTATCTGACAAGTCAAAGGAGAAATGAACAGCAGTCTGCAAGTGTGCAAAATAGCGACATAACCATCACCACGTTGTTTTTTATCCGAAGTTAGTCGTGTTAGAAACCTAACGTCAAATTTGAGGCATGTTAAAAGTTGGCTTTGAATCTATTATGCTTTTTAGTTAATGCCATATTAGGCTAAAATGTGTGAAATGGCAAAGTGAAACATTTTCTTGTCTAAGTTTAATCTCGATATATAGCGAAAATGTTGCCAATGTAACCTAAAGTAAGCGCCCCTCTTTCTCCCTCCCTCTTAAACACGTCCCTGTTCCATACGTTACAGCCTAGTAGCTAACAACAGTAAGTAGGCCTAGCTAACTGCCAGCAATCAGCATAGAAAAGCAGTTTATTTCACATGTTAGGCTTATGTATAATATGATATAGCATTGACGGTCCTAAACCCTCCCAAAACCCATTGCGCTGTCACGCTTGTCAAAGTTTGGCAGTGACGTCGTTGGCAGCGTTTGATTGATTGATTAGTTAACTTTTTCATTCATTATTGGTTCCCTGGAGATGTGACAGGTCAGGACAAGTGTAATTTGAACTGTTTGAATATATTTTCATGATTTGATGTAGCTTAGGCTAAATATTTGAGGCATATTGAAACAATAATAGGCTATTTTATAATAGGTCTACTTGAAATACATTTATTTTTATTCGTATACATTTCATCTTATTCTATAAACCGTTCAGATGTAGGCTATATGGCTTGAATGAATGCAATGTCTATTTGTTTGTTACAAATAAAACTCCAGCAGTTCATAACTAGCCTATTGTAGCTTATTTTAAAATGAAAACATGGGTAAATCATCATGAATTTCAATGATTTGGCTATGACTTGATTTGACTTGCTTGACCCAAGCTATGACTTGACTTGACTTGCTTGACTGTCACAAAAAATGACTTGGACTTGCTTGAGACTTGCTTGTGACTTGCACATGTGTGACTTACTCAGACCTCCGCCAAACAGTGATTTCAATATAGGGAATGTGCAGTTAATAGCAATTATTTCAGGAGTAATCATGTAAATAATAGTGTTTTGGTATTGAATTTTATATTTATCTTCGTGTATTTTATATTGTGTGTGTGTGAAAGCGGTTAACGTTAACGTTAGCAACATGGTGCAGTGCTTCGTACCCTGCCATCACTGCTCAGTCGGGCTGATACATGGACCGGTGCATGGTCTGCTCTTGGACCACCATATTTAGTTTATTAACTTGCCGGGAATTATTACACAAAATGTTCATTAAATGCACGGAAAGTATTCCTAGGTTAATGATTGATATGACTCATACAGTATGAAGGCTACAGCCTAGCTAATGTTAACTAGCATTATTATTTCTGCCAGAGTTAGCAAGCTAACTACCTAAACTTTATGCCACAACGCTACATACCCATAAGTTGAAGCTTCTCTCATACAAATACGAAATAACATCCCCCATACGAAAATGTTCAGCAAATAATGTCAACTATTTAACTAGTCACACTGACGATTCAAAGTGTACTAGCAAGTAAGCTAATATGGAAAGTTCGCTAGCAAGTTAGCTAAGATGAAAAGTTTGGGGAATGTGTTGCGTTTGGGCGCATATCGCCATCTAGCGTGGCGGAGTAAAACATTAATACTTGGGTCTACGACAGTGTTTCTCCAACTTTTTCAGACAAAGGACCACTTAACCAATAAAAAAGAAACGCACAGACCACCTAGCTAAAAAAAAAAAGATTAGACCTACTTCAACAGTATGTTAGCCTACACAATAGGCCTACTCACTGAACCACCTTGCTTATTGTCTTTGCACTTTACTTATTGTGTCAAAGCATTCATATGATTTAAACTGGCATATCTTACATAGGCAGTGTTGCAGAACTGTTTGGATTTACATACAAGATGGTTCAATATTGCAAACAACTCATCTATATTATATTTTACCACGTCTGCTCACGGACCACTTGGGATTGCTTGAGGACCACCAGTGGTCCTCGGACCAGACTTTGAGAGGTCTACGAAGATCATGACCGTGGTCCAGTCAAATCTTTTACTGTCTATGGTCAAATCCTAGCCGAGCTATAACTGTCTGTGCATGTAAACATACTGACTGACAAAAAATCAGAATGAGTAATTATAACAGACGAGTAGCCCTGTGGACACACAATATTGTTGGAAAATTGAGATGTATGAAACCCTATTTGACTGAAATAAATTGTTATTTAAAAAAAAAAGACTAAAATGTTCTGACTAAAACTTGACTAAGATACCTTTAGTTTTCTTTTGACTAAAACTAGACTAAAATGAGGAGATTTTTAGTCGACTAAAACTTGACTAACAAAAATTATATTTGAATGACTAAATATGACAAAGACTAAAAAGGACATTTCACCACAAGACTAAGATTAAATTAAAAATAGGTGACAAAATTAACACTAGGCATCACTGTGGGATTGTTCAGGATTGTGGGTAATGAAGTACCCCCAGACCCCATCTCAATGAGATGAGGCGTTAGCCAGGCTACCGTGTTATGTGAATTACAGTCCTTGTTGAGGGAGGAGTTGTGGTATCAAACATTAGGTCGTTAGGTCAACGTTTCGGACACAGGTAGGCTAGGATAATACAATGTGTTTCCATCAACCCTATTCGTATAGCCTGCATGCGATTTGAGAATTATGCGATTGATGTTTTTGTGTAGGCTTATTTTTAATGTAAATTTCAAGTATTTCCAGTCAGGGTTTCTTAGTCGAAGAATGGAAACCCAGACTGGCTTTTTGAACATGTACTGTATAGGCCTAGTCTCTTTGCGAGCAAGACTGTGGATGTGAAATCTGCAAACTCTTGAGACCTGAAATTGCTGCAAAACATTTATTAGCTGCACTGGTCGAAGTCAGGTCTGCAAACTGATAGGCTTTAGTCTTTATTTTGCTTCTTGTCAAAATGTAGCCTACCGAATATGTTAGACTACGTAATACCTAAACTCATTTTTTGCATCTCTTTTCCATTGATGTGGACTGAAAATGAATGGAAAGGTAGACATCTAAATGCAAAAGTTAGGCATTGTCTGGAGAATTCTGTAATGGCTAGTGAGGTGTAAACAAATGGGTCTGACATTTAATGACATTTTATTGTGTGTTATAATAGTCCAAGCAGAACAAATCAGCAACACCTCAAGAAAACTATGAACCCATCAGATTCCAGGAAGAGTTTACATCTGGGGCTGCCCTATTCAGGAGAAAGATTCTGTCTCTCATGGAGTCTTTGATGGTGAAAACGACATCAGGAATAGTCTCCATATTTGATGAAATGTACATGGGAGCAGAAGCTGAGTTAATACAGAGGAGGAAGGAAGTGGCAGCCCTCACACACAGACTGAAGGAGATGGAGCAATTGTGTACTCAGGATGTGTGCGACAACCTGCCGGTCCTCAAAGTGGAGCCAGAACAGCGTTTTTTGGAAAGCGCCCTGTTCCATGGACAGCCAGTCCCAGAGAGCACAGAGGTGGGCATATTACACAGGCTTGACTGCCATCATTAAGTGTAAATGTTACTTATAATGTTATGACTAGAACTTATTTAATTAAGTATCTCTTATGAAATATAACTTCTCTCAAATTACACAACTTCTTAGACTGTGGAGTTTGCGCTGGAGTGTGTTGTGATGAAAGCAGAGGAACCAATGAATGCCGAAACAATGGTGCAGCCACCTGGTAAGGACAGTAGACTACATATACTGTATGTGAATAACTGTCATTTGTCAGGGTCATTTTAAAATTAAGATTGAAGATTTTTTTAATTGAACTTTTTATTTTATGTACAACAAAGAATGAAATGATGTTTCTCCTGTACCAACAGTATGCACAAATAATGTTACTGAATAGTTTTACATAAATAATTGACTGAAGAGTTTGTTGGTACTTTTGGTGCTCTCATCAAGGTTATGTTTTTGTTTGTTGCTGATTGGACCATAAACAGCCACAGCAACGAAGAGGATTGACTGAAGAGTTTGTTGGTATTTGTTGGAGCCCGCATCAAGGGTTGCGAATCTGAAGAATCTGTCGGTATTTGTTGGGAGAGAACCCATCATTAGTCTGGTTGTGGGTTGGTCTGGGACGTCAGATACCACTATGGAGCCTTCTGGAGGTGTTGTGGGCCTAATTCAATGAAACACCCATGAAGGAAGGTGTCTGTTTTAAAACCTCAGTAAAATGCTATTGAAGGCAGTTCTGTTGCCCACAAAGGTTGATGTGTTAGTGATTTTGTATTTGACATTCAATAGGCTTGATTGTTGAATGGCCGTTGTGTGAAATCCCATACCTATAACACCAATGCAACATCTCTCTAGTGAAAAAAGACAGTGAAGTGAAATATTAAGCATTTGCTTGTGTATATTGCAAATTAATTTCATAGCCAGAAAGAAAAATAACATTTTGCAATGTATATTCGAAAAAGCGATAATATTTTGTGATGTAGATGCTTTGTTAAAAGTGAACCTACACATTTTGGACTTTATTGTGCAAACCAGGCTATTTGATCTTAGCTTTTCTGGTGCACTGTTTTTCATGAAATACTGTTGTAGAGGACTACACACAATGTGTCTTAAGTTACTAATACGGTTCCTAAGACTACAAACATCATGATAACAACTTCTGTGTGTAATGGCCACAGTCTTCCTCTAAATAGTAGAAATAATAGAAGAAATTATGAAAATTCATCTCTGATAGCCTGCTGGCAATCCCAACAGGAAAAAACTTTGTTGATCTTTGTATTGTACACAAATCCTTTGCTTGTCTATAAACATGATGCTGATGTCCATCTTGAGGTGTTGGCTAGTCATTGCTTAATTTATGGAAGTTTCTTTTCCCACTTTCTTGTACACTTTTATCTGTCTTCCTTCTACATGTGTTGTGGATCTGCAGAGTACCAGCTGGAGTTGAACAGTGTGCCGGACGCTCCACAGGAGCTCCTGGTCAGAGCTGATGAGGAGCTGCCGAGAGCTCCAGTCTGGCCAGCAGAGGGCGCCGAGAGCCAGTTCCCTGCTGTAGGGCAGCTGCACCATCACACGGATCAGGAAACAACCTGCTCCACCGCCACAGCAAAACCTAGTTCCAGCAAGCCCACAAAGGAATCTACCGGTCCGAGGCAGGATGGGGTAGTCAGCGGTTCTCCACTGAAGTCAGATCAGGCCTTTCATACCATCGATCAACAGCAAAGCCAGCCCGCTGGTAGGACGATCTCCATCTCCTCTTCAACACAGCACACAAGTTCCCCTCTGGTCCCTCATACTGAAGATGATGTAAATGCTATGGGGTTCACTAGAAAACATAAAATAAAAGTGCGGCTTAGAGAATTTCCTTCATGGCAGGAGTTCAAAAAGCGTAAGTACCTCATAGGTTGCACATGGACTTGTTTTAAAAAGATCATCTGAGAGGAAGGATGCTTTGAATTGAATTCTGTGAATTTGCATTTGTGAAAATGGGCATCATATAGGGAGTGGAATGGAAACAAAACCCACCAAATGGATCTGTTTTCCTTTTCTTCTAATCAGTTGGATTTGATTGATTTGGAAAGTGCTGTGACGTCAAACACATAGTTTTGCACATAATTGTGCAGGAATCCTCTCAGTGGCGGTTCTAGACAAATTGTACTACGGGAGCCAAGGAGGGGCCAGTGTTTAACCAGAGGGGCACATTAAAAAATGGCAACAAATGATATTTAAAGATTATAAACATTATTTCACTTTAAAATCATATATACATTTATTTTGTACAAGAGTGAGTGCAGGTGCAAGGGAGGTAGGGTCATACAAAATGAAGAAAAATACAGTACAGGATGTCAATTCCACAGTTGAGTCCATACTTTAGTATTTGAATTGGCACAATTCTGGATCAATTGAATTTTAATGAAATATAGATACACTACACTACAGCAACAGAGGCTTACAGGAAGGGTTACAGCAATCTTGCACAGTCTAGCTCAAAGAAAACCTCCCTGTATGGCTCAATAAAACAAACCAGTTCAACTGGGGCATTTGGTGTGCTAAAATGTCTAGCAATATGTAGAGTCCATCATGACAGAATACTCAAGCCATGGATGAAGATTATACCAGTTTGGCCTAAAGCTTCTTCTGTCCCCCATCAAAGTGGTTAGGAATATATTCAAGTTGGGCTGTACTGGTACATCATTCTTGGACTTGCTGATATCCTAGAAAGATGTACAGTAAACATAGGGCACAACTACAACATTTATTCACTTATGCATAATGCATGTATATCTGCATGTATTTCAAAATGTAAGCCAAGTATTTACTTTAAAAAAAGAAACGTTAGAGCCATATTAACACAAAAAAAGAATTTACAGCAGAAATCACCATTTTAAGGACACACAGTAGGCCTACAATGAAATTGTAATTGCACTGCTTTGCAAATAGTAAGAAGAACCTTCTTCACAAACCTGATGATGCAGTACTTGATCTATTTGCTGGCTGTTCCTCTCTCTGTCCCTTTATGTTTCCTCTCCATCTTCATGCTCCTCACCCTCTGGATTTTCCCTCTCTGTGTCAGAGCCCTGACTTGCATCACATGCCCTCTCTCCAACCTCCACCGACGACTCTGGCTCTCCCTCTTCCTGCTCCTTGATTTGTTTCTCACTGCTGTTTCTCTCTCTTTTTTGTTTATTGGGGCAAAAAAGGACGCTATGTCCCTTCCTCGTTTCATGATTACAAGAAGAAAACAAAAAACGTAGGATCATGCATTTCGTTGCTATCCCTCCCTACTTAACACATGTCTTGCAGATAGTTTACTGTTAATCACTACTTTACTCAAATGTATTTGTTATCGCAATGCAACTGCCAAGATGGATGAAGTTACGTGGTTAACATCACAACATTGTGTAGAGCAAGGATACTGACATTTGGATATTCGTTTCTGCTTCGATTAGTTTGCTAAGATATGATTATGTGAATTATATGAACATGTTTTGAGACCAGACATTTACAAACTTGAGTTCATTATCAGTGTAATGAACAACAGTAACACGGTTATGTGCAAAAACAACAAATCACATACGAGATTTGATTACCTTCGACTCTTGCAACAAGGAGAAATCGTAGCTCCTCTCTCCAAGAGTAGTTTCTGAGCTCTCATTCACCGAGCAGCACCACACGAGTGCCGCTCTAATTTACCCGCGTAGAACGTTGGGTGTTTTTTTTTTTTTTTTTGGGGTCCTCCCTAGGCCTTTGTGTAGAACCGCCACTGAATCCTATAGTATTTAGATGTGTGTGAGATAAATGTCCTACAATGCAATGAGTGTTACATAAACATCTGTAACATAAAATTAGTGTTCAGTTGTGTAGAGATTTTATGTCAAGCCATTTGATGTTAACCTATTTTCTCTCTCCCCCCCTCCTCCCTCTCCATGAAAACCAACAGAGTGCCTGGAGTTCAGCTCTGCAAGCTTCTCCCCAGATGCCCACTCCTCCTCTGCTCCACAGGAGCCCCTGGTCAGAGCTGATGAGGAACTGCCGAGAGCTCCAGTCTGGCCAGCAGAGGGCGCTAAGAGCCAGTTCCCTCCTATGGGGCAGCCGCGTCATCAAACGGACCAGGAAACAACCTGCTCCACCGCCACAGCAGAACCTAGCTCCAGCAAGCCCACAGAGGACCCTTCCACCACAGCAGAACCTTGCTCTAGCTCTTCAGGTGCCAGGCAGGATCGGGTGGTCAGTGGCACTCCAAAGTCCAACGAAGCCACCCCTGCAGCTGGTAGACGTCGTGGTCGGTCTGCGGGTCTGAGCCCAGAGAGTCTGTCAGCACCAGGCACAACCCTTCATCTCAGGAGCCGTTCAGCTGTGGTGAACACCAGCGGCAGAAGTCATGACACTTTAGATGAGCTGGACAGCTCTCCATGTATGGATCCACCTGGAACAAACGGTCTACTGTCACCAAAAGCAGAGAACCCTTCAGTGGTCACAACTGCAGAGGAGACTACAAGTCACTGTGTGTCTTCTGAATCTGAGACTGAAAATCCCTCTGACATAGAGGTGAAATCCATTGCAGTCAAGAGAAAGAAAGCAAATTCTAAAGCCAGGGTGAAATCAGGAGACACAAATCAACAAGGTAAAGAAGACACATCATTAAAAAGAAGCTCTGCAGAGAAGAGTGAGAAGATTCCAAGAAAAAAACGAAGGATGACTGATCCAGGTAAATTTTGTAATGAAAGCTTAGGCTAGTAATAGTAGTTCCTGTATAGCTGAAAATGTGATTGGCAGTTCCATCAACTGTACAGTAAGTACTTTTTCATTTGGAGGATCTGATTTGTAGTTTTTCTTTTGCTTCAAGTGAAGATTTTCATACAACATTTTCTGTTTCAGAGTGCAAACATGATGTGAATGGTGCCCTTTATCCCTTTGAAGAAATTCTGCAGAGACGAACTACAGCTGATGTAAGATAAACATAACACCGATTATCAATGCTTAATACAAACCTACAATATCTATCTTTATATGTCAGTGCTATTGACCTCACCATGGTTTATGTTTTAAATTTCCTCAGGGTCAAGAGGTAGTGAGGGTGAAATGGTTGCCGTGTTCTTCATGGTAGGTGTACTTTGCATGTGCTGGGTTATGCAAGATTGTGAATGTGGTGTTCTAACCAATTATACTCATTTAGAGAATGACACTTCTGACAGGATGCACTGTGCATTGTGTACTGTATAGTATTTTCATTACAATCTTAATTGCTTGGTAGCCTGGTAAATCACGGACCTGTGGTGATTAATCTCACCATTACACAGTATTCCCAGTCCTTATTATAATCACCATTAAGGAAGGCAAACTGATTGGTTTCCTCCAGTGCATTGCTCCTGTTCTCATCTGAGGCAAGCCTTTAGATTCATGTTAACCGAGTCTCCAGTTAGTTTACCATGTTTAAATAGTTGGTTACTTATATAGAATAGGAATTATCTATCTATAAAGCCAGGAATGTGTGTATTATGTCTGTAATGTCTGTCAGTTATTGTTGAAGGATAATTCTGGTATTTAGCACTTTGAGTTCCTTTTCTGGTTTATTTTGGATAAACTAGAGTGGACAGAAATGTTGACGATGTTGACTGGCTGGGTACAGGCATGCACTAACATGTCCTTAAAACAACCCTTAACATTTGTTTTCAAAACTGTGCAACTCACAGAATGGTTTATAGATAGATAATACCTATTCTATGTAAGTAACCAACTATTTAAACATGGTAAAACAGACTGACATGCAGCGATTATAGATTTATAGACAAAGGTAGGTGAAAGGAATGTGTCCTGGAAAAATAAAACGTTTAAAGTTTTAGATGAATTGTGTGACTTGTTTTTCAGTGGTGCGAAATGGAGAAACTCCTGGGAGCCAGCCTAGAGAATGAGGCCATGACACTGATTTCATTCAACTTGAAATTCTAGTCAATTCATTAGGTTGTGAAGAAGTATTTCAGAAGGTCTGAGATGTAGCGTGAGGTAAATTTGGATATAACTACTGGCACATTTTAATTGTCTATACCAGGGGTGGCGAACCTGCGGCTCTTTACCTTCTCTCGTGCGGCTCGCGGCAGCTCAACTGATGTTCCCACTTCTCCTTGGCCTTAGAGTTTTTTATTTTTTGAAATAGCCTATATTTCTGGTAAATGAAAATGCTTATCATAATTTGATAGTACTCATAGTTAGGCTGCAATGTTTACATTAAAATCATTTTACCGTCATGTTATGGATAGGAAAAAAGAAGCAGACACGTTTGTTTCTTTAGCCAGGTGTAATGCTACTGTTGCAATCAGGAAAACCCTGAAGCTAAGCGCAAATAGGAGGACGAACACGGGACATTCAAAAGGAGGATTTATCTTTTTGTAGCATAATCCGTCTGGTTGATATGTCAACGTAACCAAAATTACACCGTTAAAAAATGTGTTTTAGTTTGGTACTTGGTATGCCAGATTTAACTGATGCATAAAGCTTCAACCTTGAACATTTCCCAAAGGCACTGACTTTTGCAAGTACAAGGTAAAGGTAGGTTATATAGACGTCAGTCAGAGAAGCAGACTCATTTTCTTTTTGTGTATTTTTAAAAAATATAGCTACTGAACACTCGACGGAACATTTGATGGTCACATTGGCATCATATCAGTTGTTACATTGAAGCATTGCTCATGCTAATAAGTCATTCAGTGAGGGGAAATTTGTGATGTGTGTCAGATTATCTTTGTTGCTTGCTACTCATTCCTGAAAATGATCATTTGTAGCATCTGCCAACTGCCTATTTAAACTGCAGCCTATAGGCCTAAGTCGATGTTGTAGTGTGGGCATCTTTTTTGTTGTGCGGCTCTTTTAAGTTGTGTGAATTTTTTTTTTGGCTCTTGATGCTGGACTGGTTAGCCACCCCTGGTCTATACTGTGGTGGAAAATAGAAAAGTTACCCAAATCACTCTTTTATGTTATCCGTACGTGAATGTGTGAAATAATAACTCTTTGATAATCAATAATTAGGCTATATGCATTATGCATACATTATACGATTTTTGTAGACGTCTTAAAGATATCAGACTTATCTAGCTATTTTCCACCATTGACTACCTCTTGAAGAATACCAGACAACTTGAATGCCAGGCATGGTGCAAGGGATGTTTACTGTTTCTACGTATACTCTTTTTCACTTATTTTCCATTTAATCCCAAAGACTTGTGATAAGGCAGTGTAGATCACCTGAATACACAGTTGAATTAGCGTTCACTAGTGATATTGTTTGTATAAAGTCAATAAAAATGTACCATCTAATTACTACAGACATTGTCTTCATTGATCATATGCTTTGCAGTTATACAAGAAAAAAACATGTCTTAACCACCACCCATGAGTTTATTAGAAGTTCAACAGATTTCATGTAGGCTACATTTTAAGTGGTAGATCTTTATTACATAATGATATAGCATGAAAATAACATTGATTTGCTGTTCTTTGATATGATTAAAATTGGTATTAATTCATTAAACAATCGCTAATTGGTAACAGTTTGAGACATGTGACAATGCGTTTGCAGTGTTGCCTAGTGTGATAGGATTTTTATAAGGGAGAAAGGAATCGGACTGAACAAGAATGACAGAGGTGAAGCCAGAGAGTTCTCCCCACCAGAGCTTGGGGCAGAAGTAGTGGGGGCCGTAGTTGGGGCAATACTAAGGGTAATACTTGATGCAGTAGTTGGAACAGTTGTAGTGGCAGTAGTAGGGGAAGTAGGTAGAACAGTAGTTGAGTGGTAGGGGAAGCACTAGGGGTAGTAGGTAGAACAGTAGTTGAGTAGTAGGGGGAGTACTAGGGGTAGTAGTTGGGGCAGTAGTATGGGAAGTAGGGGTAGTAGTTAGAACAGTAGTAGGGGCAGTAGTAGTGTCCATTTCAGTAACGGCTCTTTTGGATCTGGAGAAGACACCCCACACCCACATTTCCCCACCGTGTCCACAGCCACCAGCTCCACCTCCTCAGAGCAGCACATATGGCAAGGGTCACATTCAGTCCCTCCACACCGGTTGTGTTGAGGGTTCCACTGCCCTGGCGGACTGTGATTCTCTCGATGCCTGTCCGGTTGCTGTCCCATTAGGTTTGCAGATAGTTCCCATGAGAGAAAACTACAGTTGCCAGTGCAATTAGCATTAACACTAACCATTTTGCATGTGGGAGACAATATGTCGGTCGCCTGAAAGATGAATGAAAATTCCCTCACAAATTGCTGTAGGGTAGGGCCTATGTCCTGTTAAAATGACTGACTGAAGCATGGAGAAATGTATAGACAAATAAAAGTTGGTATTAGTTACACTGCATTTGCTGCAAAATAAATATCACCTTAGCAATGACTGTCAGGCGCTGAACAGCATAGTTGGAGTCTGAGCCTCAGGCTCGTTGGTCAACGTTACGTTGGTGCCTGAGGAGGTGTCTGAGGGAGCTGTGAGGGTCACCGTTGATGCGCTGTATTTGATGTTATTACAGCAGGAATGGGCATTATTTCTGATACACAGGAAATTTGCCTGAGTAAAAATTACTGGAATTGAGGATTTTTTTTACTCTATGCCAGATAACATTTGGTCCCTCTTTGAAAAGGGTACAAGTTACCTTTTTGATAGAGCTGTTTTTCCTGAGTCAATTTTCCTCAATTTAGTGTTATTATTTTACTGTTTTTGGTGGTATTTGACTATTCAGTGCATTAAAAAGTTAACTCTTGTACTTTTTACTCAGTTCAGAGCTACGACCAACTCACAATGCATTTTCCAGAATGTCACAGCCCACTAGCCTAGAAATCTAGACGCTTACATTTGCTGCCAGGGCTAGTCTAGCAACTCTCCGGCTTGTGAGCTCGAAAAATTAAACTTCTATCAGGCCAATCAAATCGTGTATAGAGTCGTTAGGCGGGCTTAACATAATGATTGATGGCAGAGTTGCAACGGTTTGGCTTGAATTTCCTGCTATTTGAAAACAAATAAGATAGATGTTGCTGGCGAACAGTGTGACACGAGTTAAGCTTTTATTGCTATAAGCTTATATTAAGTTGGCAAAAGTTTGAACTAGCCAACTAGCTCCGCTGGTGGGAAATGCATGGGACTCATAGCGCTGTCCTATTGCGTGCAGAGGAAATTTGAACCGATTTGAACAACCGATTATCCTGCCCCTGCGAACGGTGAGTGCCCAGACCCTACATTTTAATGTGGGTCTGGCTCGTCAGGCTAACAGTCCACAGTATTGTTAACGTACACTGTAATCACATATTAATCTTTACTGAAATTTTATCTTAAAAAATCAATATGTAATCAAACTATATTTTAAGCTATATACTACAGCTGTCATGTTATTGTGTTATTTACGTTGATGCCACACACCATCAAGCAGATGACTATCCACAGCACACTTGGCCTGGTTGAGATTGAAGTCTTAGTTGTTGCGGACTCAGATGTATATAAGTATATATACTCTTTTGATCCCGTGAGGGAAATTTGGTCTCTGCATTTATCCCAATCCGTGAATTAGTGAAACACACTCAGCACACAGTGAGGTGAAGCACACACTAATCCCGGCGCAGTGAGCTGCCTGGAACAACAGAGGGGTTAGATGCCTTGCTCAAGGGCACTTCAGCCGTGCCTACCGGTTGGGGTTCGAACCAGCAACCCTCCGGTTACAAGTCCGAAGCGCCAACCAGTAGGCCACGGCTGCCACTAGATGTAGCTGACTGTAGGTCATGTCATGATAATCTCCTAAAGTTAGTTAACCCTGACCGCAAATTGAGCTCAAAATGAAAATGTTATGAGCTTATTCGCTATAACAATCACTGGAACATGTATACTACTTTACAACATGCCTCCTACTATATTAAGCCTATCTTGCCACATACAGGACATTTCTGGTATGATATCGATCGACAACCAGATTTGACGAAACCAGATTTTTTTCCCCTCAGACATTTTTTTGTTGTCCTCAATCAGATATTTTTCTTTCCTGAACTGCAGTCAATTCCCCCCATCATGTCCTCTAGGAGGCACTGTACTATTGCCTCTATGCCAATCCTCAACGGAAAAAAGACATACAGTATTAACCACAATGACATCACCAGATGATAAGTTGTTGGGTGGGTTTGAATTCCCTTCCTTATAGCATGCCTTTCTACATTCTACAGTGGGGAGAAGTTCACCTGGTCTAAATAACAATTCTATTTCCTTATTAGCTGCATACTTGAAGTTGAAGATATTTATGCACATCAAGTTCCTCACTGGAACTTCAAGATATACATGATTATATTGTTCAGTTGTGCACTGGACTTGAATTAAGAACCTGAGGCACAGATATTGTACAAAACACACATATGATTTTGGCCTATTGGTTATAATGTGGTTAATTGAAAGCTCTGTCAGTCGCTTTGGATAAGCGTTAGCTGAATGACTCAATGTAAATGTAAATTCTTGAATGATTCTTAATTCTGACTACATAAATTCTGATTACGCTACATGAACCCAGATAGCAAGAGGCTGGCGGACCACTGTCGGTCTACTGGGGGCATAGCTGGCGGTCCGCTGGCATTTTGCTCATCGGTTCTCTGGCGGTTGCAGACAAATTGCCCAATATTTTGCCACTATTGGTCTAAAATCTTTTTCATTTGTTCAGTCATACTCCACATATCATTTTATTAACTTTTCTTAATATTTGTGACAAGTTAAATTTAAAGAGATGGTGGTCCAACGGCAGACCACAAGTGGCATGCCACCGGCGGTATACCAGCGGTCCACTATCTGCCAATCTGATTTTGCTATCTGGGAACTTGCATACGGTAGCCTACTATTTGGGATCACAGGGGCCAAATTGTATGTATTTCTTATTTTTAATTATTTAAATAATATTTCATTTTTATAAGTATATGTGAAGAATGACAAAGATTTATGGTCAAATGTGTAACTGTATTAGTTGTTACTTCCTACTTTCAATCCCTTTTCGCCTATCAAAACCCATATTTGTCAGCCATTTTTAAAAATGGCTGCCATGGCCCCCAGGGGCCAAATCCAAGGGACCTATTATTCTAAGAGCGCTTTCACACCTGGCTATTTGAATGGAACATGGAGTTTTCCTCAAAGATTGGTTCGATTGGGTATACTGTATGTGAAAGCAGCAATCACAGTCTGTTTCGGAACAAAACAAACAGACCGAGACCACTTGAAGGAGGTGGTCTCGGCTCGTTTCCAATCGAACTGAGCGGTTTGTTTGCAGTGAGAAACCAATCGGCCCGTTGTAGCGGAACAACTCACTGGTGCTTAAATTGTTGTAGGCCTACACAGTGCAGTTGACGCAGAAGCATGTTGAGCCTACACGTTTATTCCACTTTTAACAGATAGCCGTCTTGAATTTCAAGCCAATGTCTTAGGCTACTTTTACCGATGTTACACGCAAAAACGGGAGAGAGTGGGAGAAGCCTAGACTTTGGACACGCACATGCACGCATATATATGGAGCTCTAATAGTCCATGTTAAATGTGGGGTTAGGTGACTGCTGGATAGTAGGCCTATCTTCAGCTGTTAAATGTGAGCAATCAGGGAACAATTTAATCGTGCATGGGTTTGTTTGTAGACCAAGATTTAATCTCACGTGTTTGTTATATCATTTGTTCCGATATAAATGCTGCCATGTGAACACAAACGAACCCAGGGGACAATGGAGAAAAACTTCAGCCCGTGATTCGGATCAAAATAGGTATGAAAGCGCCCTAAATCACCTATTATTCTGATCAGACCCCCTTTGTGAGTTTTATCAGTTCATCAGATGCTTTTTGCAGTTTACTTTGATACATTTAAAATGAGGGTTTCATGTATTTATTTTTTATCATGCATTTATTTTTCTCAAGACTTTTATTTTTTTTCCTCATTTCACTTCCAGTGAAGACTCTCAACTACATGGCATAATAGCAAACTTTTAAAAATGCTATACACTCAAGCTTTAATTATGATGGGCATCGGATTTCTGTGAACACAAATGTTTTATCAGCATAAATGGATTTTGTCTATATAAAATAGACATGCAGAGTTGCAGACATGCAAAACAATAGCTTTTCTGTAGCCTTGAAATATTCAAACTCTTTCACGAAGTGAATAGAGTCTGGCAACTTGATTGGGAAATGTTTGCAACACTTGCATCGCGATGGGCACTAACTTTGAAATCACTGGTCCAGCACTACCAATCACATTGATCAGAGATTCCTAATGTTGCTTCCTACTTCGCTAACTGACAATAAACAGCATCAACATTCAGTAAACAATGTATGTGGGTCTAACTTTGCTGTAAATACATTTCTGCATTTTTCCAACTGCATTTTTTGACGTTTGCAGGTGTTGCTACTTCTGTTTATCACAATAACTTTCGGTTTCGTCTTCCCCTCTCGTCATTGATTGGCCTGACATTTTTCTTGTCTGAGGGAAGTGATGAACTATAGGTTGCCAGACTAGATCTAGGTGGGCGGGGCCAGGCTAGCTTTTCTGTGCCTTTAGCCATTGACCCATACTCATGTTGTGAGTTTCCCAAAAGTGGAGGTTGCTTTTTCAATGCGGACATGCAGAAAAACATTTGAAAGCATATTGTAGAGCTACTCTATTACCAAAGACAAGAACTAATATTACTAAACACAAGAACCAAAGCTACCAACATTCCTGAATGCACTGACAAGTTTGATTCATTTTAATGTTGCAGGTGACTGAATGTGAGTTTTCCATGATCAAAAGTTTGGATCAATGTATTTGTGTGAAATGTGTGAAACATGATGAAGTACAGTTCTGATAATACATCAAAATAATCACTTTATTCTATAAGTGTCTTATATTCCACATGTTGCAAACCAGCCTGCATTATATTAAATCACCATCTAAACCCCCAATATTATGCAGAATACCTCCCGTTTCTTTATAGTATTTTAATGTATTCATTTATTTATCAACAACATTGGCTAAGCATTAAAAAATACTTAAGTCACTCAAATAGTACAACATTTTTTCCAATCCATTTTACAATACCTGGATGTTAGAGACTCAAAGTTCTGGCTAACACAAGACAGGCCACACTGATCCAGAGGGACAGTGGCGGGGACCGGAGCTGCACCCCACCCGACCTGATGGTGCAGGAGCCCACGTTCCCCACGGCGTCGACCGCCACCAGTATCACCTCCTCGGTGCAGCAGGGGGCGCTAAAGAAGGCCACAGTGACGTTGAAGCCTTCCGGCCCGGGCTGTGTGCTCGTGGTGAGGTTGCCAAGAGTTTCCGAGACGGTGATGCGCTCGATACCGGTGCCATTGCCATCATTTAGACTGGCAGTGAAATCCCATGTCTGCAGAGTGCAGTTGCCATTGCAGTTGCTATTCACGCTAACCACCTGACAGACTGGTGCTGTGATGTCTGCCACCTTTGGTAGATGAAGCACAAGATGAATATGTTTGAGCATTAGACCATTTGTTGAACCAGCAGTGATGGTTAGCTGAGTAGGGGTCAGAGAGGTCTATATATAGAAAAATGATATAGGGATTACTGACTAGATATAGTTTATGATGTATGATTAAGAAATAAAAACAAGCTTTACATCGGCTATGACTGTCAGGCGCAGCACGACATAGTTGGAGTCTGAGCCTCCAGGAGCCTCGGCCTCAATGGTCAGTGTGACGTCGGTTCCTGAGGGGGTGTCTAAGGGAGCTGTGAGGGTCACCGTGCCCTCAGTACGACCTCCAGCTTCCAGGGTCACACTGCTGGGAAAAGATGAGCTGAGGCCGCGGCTGTTCCTCGCTTGGACGGTGAAGTTTCCCCCGGTACTGCTGGTTGTTGTCATGGTGAACGGAATGGTGAGGTTTGTTCCAGGCTTCCAATTTAGGTTCTCTTGAGCCTTCAGAAAGAACAGGTAAACCTGGCATAAGTGCTAAACCCTGTGATAACGATCACACGGTACTGCCTGACTTAAAAATATAGATAGATAGATAGATAGATAGATAGATAGATAGATATTGACATAATTTGACTGTATCTTAGACAAATAATTCTCTTGTGCACACAACTAGCACAATTAAACTACAAAAAAAGTGAAGCAACTGACCCTGATAGAAATTGTGGAGGCTTTGAGTTGGTTGGAGGATTGTCTCTGGAAGACATTATTAGAGGATGTTGACGATTCGTTTGTTCCCCTTAACTGCACATAGAAACTGCCCTCTGGGACTCTCGTCATGGTCACCAGATAACCCCCACTGTTCGTCTTCTCAACGGTGCCTTTAACCTCATCAGAGCCTGACACTTGGATCAGGGCCACATCAGTGAGTTTAATGGAGGAACCCCCTGTCAAGGTGATTGACAAAGAGGTATTTCCACCTGGGGGATGACAGAGAGACAGTGAAAGAGGGAACAAGAGCTGCACTTGACATATGCAAAGTGGCACCATGCAGCAGTTTCAGTTTTACTAAAATATAGCTCATGAAAGTCTCCTGTTCAGTATATTTTAATCAGTATTCTTGACATCTCTGACAATATCAGAACTACTGACAGCGTCCATCTCATTACATGACATGGGATAAGTAACCCTTTAGATAATGTATGTAGTATAAATTGTAAATGTATGGATATCCCAAACAAGCCTTCATACTTGCTGGGGGTCGGCTCTCCAGAGTGGCAAACCCTGGCGTAGGACTGTGAAAAACTTCCACAATGTCGTAAAGAAAATCTATGGCACTCTCACCTGAGAAATTGACAGACAGACAAACATTGTGTATTCATAATTAATAAATAGATATCGTCTGAGTCTAGACAAACATATAAGTGAAATATATTACTGTTTTTTGGGGGGCCAAGGAGCGAAGCTGCGAAGGCACCCATTGAGTTACTAGCTTTTCCTATTATTATACTTCCGCCATTGGAGTCTATGGCATTGGCAGCCCATAGAACGCCTGGCTAAAAAGTGCAGATTTTTTGGCAGAAAGTTTCGGGACACTCCACTGACCATTCACACTCATTTACGGACCACAGCCATCTAGCGCCACCAACAGGTCAAAATCTGGCCAAAAATTGAACTGCTGGGTCTAAAGTTATGAAATTTGGCACACTGATTCAGCACTGTCCCATGATCACTCTCACCAATTTCCAGAACTCTATGCCCAACACTCTAGCGCCACCAATGGGTCGAACCTGGATTGCAGTCACGATGTGACCATTGAACGGTAAAGGTCCCCATTTTCACATATCAGGCACCGTTGGAATCCCTGGACCGACCTAAGTTCAATGACCCCTATTACGTCACTTTCCGCCATATTGGACCTCCGCCATATTGGATTTAGTCCAAACTCTACGAAAAGTTTCAGCGGTCAGAAATTTCATCCGATTTTCATGGAACTTGGCGGAGATGATCTTCTTCCCGAGCCGCACAAAAGATACTTGTCAGATTTTTCAATTTCATTTTTGTTTGCCCGTGACAGCCAATCAAATATGGCAATGAAGCCGCCAAACAGGAAGTGGACTAACATCTCTGTGGCATTTTGAGCTAACATAACAAAACTCGATACCACTAGTCAGGACACTGTCCCAATCACTCACAGCAATTTTTATGCATATACATTGAACACTCTAGCGCCACCACCAGTTCAATGCTGGACATGCATTCATGCGCGTGATCCTTGACTCTTTTGTCTGATTTTCACAATTGAGGTAGCATCTGAATCCTTGGACCATCCCGAGATCATCGACTCCTATCCCATCACTTTCCGCAATATTGGACCTCCGCCATATTGGATTTAGTCCAAACTCTACGAAAAGTTTCAGCGCTTACAAATTCAGATCATCTTCTGCCCGAGCCGCACAAACAATACTTGTCAATTTTTTTTAATTTCAAGTTTATTTGCCCGTGACAGCCAATCACACATGGCTATGATGCCGCCTAACAGGAAGTGGGCTAACACCTCGGCTACGCTTTAATGTATGAAGTCCAAACTTGGTACAGGGACCTGTTACCATATTGTGATGACGCACTAGGAAATTGGCATCATTTGGCCTCTATTGGGGGCGCTGCAATACAGGAAGTGAACTCGTATCTCAGCAACGCTTTGATGTATGAAGTCCAAACTTGGTATAGAGACTTGGTACCTGATTGTGGGGACGCACTAGGAAATTGGTATTATTTGGCCTCTATAGGGGGCACTGCAATACAGGAAGTGAGCTTGTATCTCAGCAACGCTTGGATGTATGAAGTCCAAACTTGATACAGGGACATAGTAGCTGATTGTGAGGACATGCAAGGAAAGTGGTCTCATTTGGCCTCTAGGGGTGCTGTAATAGACAAATTGAGCTCACATCTCAGCAACTTTTTGGTGTATGAAGTCCAGGGACATGGTAGCTGATTGTGAGAATGCACAAGGACATTGGTGTAATTTTCGCCTCTAGGGGCAGTATAACAAAGTAAATGAGCTTATTTCTCAGCCATTCTTTATCCAATTGTAATCAAACTTGCTGTGAGTGCTTGCTCATGCCATTGCAACGCCATTCCTGCTATAGCGCACTGCTTGGCCCCCACATTGCTGCTTGCAGCTATATTTTTTAATTATTTTACCAGTAACCGTGATTGTGTATGGTTGCAATGAGTTCATATTAATTCTCCACTGTCCCTTTTGAGGTGGGGAGTTAAGCAGCACAGATATGAAGTTCCCCTCTGTCTGGATTGTTCCTAAGGAGCCACTCGAGGTTCCGCTGCTTTGTGATGCACCTGAGTTAAGTGGAAGTGGTCATATAAAATCAAAATGTTATCAATAAAGGGATTGATAAGGAAATATATCTTATATTGCCATACAACTGGTCTCAAACAGACAGCCTATTTAAACTCCTGTATAGCTGTAAAATTTTGGGTGTGTTTGAGTATGAGTTTCATGCAGTCACCTGAGGCACTGATGATGGTGAATGATGGCGTACTTCCCGTGATGTACACGGTCAGGTTTTTAACAGAGTCATCAACAGTGAATGAGAAAGTCTCAGTAGTTCCTGGGTCCCTAACAGTCTGGGATATTGTTACCTGAAAGATGAGGACAGGTTAACTTTTCTATTATTTTCCCAAGTTGGGCACTCTGAAAATGTTTAGCACACACTTCAATGGAAAGTCAGGCATCAGTACCAGAGCAGGGCGAATGGAATCAGTGATGATGGTGACAGCTTGTGGGAACTGCTCCTCAGTGATCACTATGGCCTGTCCACCCGAGGCTTCGGTCAGAGACTGGTAAAGCTCATTTGACCGCTGACCACTCCTCCCTACATTTGTTAGGAAAAAGTTAACCTGCAAAAAGGGATTTGAAAAAAAAAAAGATTGCATGGGAGTTTTTAGTGGTGATGGGTGAACATGTAGTCATCAGTCCCATGTGTAATCTGGTCATTTACCCCAGTCTGAGTGGTCTCAATGAGAGCAAGCACTGTACTCTCTAAATGAGCATCTGTGGGTGGTGCATCAGTGAAAACAAAGATCTGAGAGGATGGAGGTGCTTCGCTGAGGGCCATCTGAGAAATAGAGTTAGATATACATTATAATATACAGCTCTGGAAAAAATGAGACCACTGCACATTTTTCTGATGTCATCCTACAGTTGCTGAGTGACATTCGAATGAGTTGACGGTCATATTCAAAATGAGGAGACCACTGCAAATTTGAATATGACCGTCAACTCATTTGAATGTCACTAAGCAACCATAAGATGACATCAGAAAACATTGCAGTGGTCTCTAATTTTTTCCATAGCTGTTTAAGATAGATAGATAGATTGACTGATTCATTGATAAACATCAAATGTTTGGATGAGTGATAAAAAAAATAACTCTGTGTCTGTGACTCTTACAACAGTACCCAAAGTGCTTCCAAGCTTCGCCCAGGCTCAGGGCTATTCCCTCCTCCACTTGCTGAAAGGATATTGATTTGTGACAGGAAGATGTCAGACTCTGTTGTCCTCAGGAGTGGCCCTAACCCTTGATATGAAATAACACATGGAGCTTTTCAGATGGATTCCAAACATTGTTCCTGAGGTGATTCATTTCACTAAAGAAGTTCACTTATGCCATATTACCAACCGAGTCAGCAATGCAACTGAGGGGATCTTTATGTTTATAGTATAATATCTGGGCTTTAATGCCTTTAATAAGACAGTGAAGAGAGTTACAGAAAGAAAGTGGGAGAGAGAGATGGAGCAGGATCGGGGCATGACCCAGGCCAGACTCAAACTGATCTAACATAAT
Organism: Alosa alosa; assembly: GCF_017589495.1. NCBI lineage: Eukaryota > Metazoa > Chordata > Actinopteri > Clupeiformes > Clupeidae > Alosa > Alosa alosa. The sequence goes on from NC_063189.1 coordinate 39,435,876, forward strand.
GCTTCTTTTCAATAGACTGAAGTTCACCTAAAATGATCCAAATCTGCCATCTTTGCCCAAGAGATATGGGAACCATCTTTGCCCATATAAGGTGATCCACATTTCCTTATATGGGCAAAGATGGCAGCTTTGGGTACTTTATGTAGGCGAATGTCAGAGGTCTATAAATTAATTGCATAAAGTCTCATGAGTCTCATCATGCGCTGAATGTAGTGCAGTGCAGAACCTCACCAGTGTTACTGAAGGAGATTAAGATGAAGACTGACGGCAGTTTGGAAATGCTGTTTATGATTGAGGAGGTTGCCTTCTTTAGCTCAGCCAACACATTGGTCATGCTGGCGGAGGTGTCCACCACAAAACAAAGAGCAGAGGACGAGGAGGAAGATGACCGACTGATCCCCATCAACCTAGCAAGCAGACATAAGGTATGTCAGCCATGTAAGTACATGTGTTTAAAATTGAATGTATATGGAGATCCTCTGTGACCCCTGCAAATTCTAGTGGTGCATGAGGAATCTATTGTAGTTAGTTGTATGGCTTGCACCATGTACTATGCAGATGTGCTAATATATACAGTATGGTAAAGTGTAAATGTTAGCAGAGCATGATGATACACAAAACCAAACCTTATGTCCTCCTTACTACTGCCCATAAAACCAAACCTTGTTCTCCTTACTCCTGCCCATACACAAAACCAAACCTTCTCCTGCCCATATACCCCCAGTTGTCAGGTGTCCATGTTATCTCCCTCTTCACCCACCGTAGGAAGTCGGCGTCCCCTGCAGCTCCTCTGATGTCCAGGAGGAGCTCAGTGGTGGCAGCGATGGCAGTCTGTGCAGCCTGTGTGTGCAGGTGGCCGTGCTCTGAATCCACGGCGTCCTTATTGATGCCACCCCGTGGATCACTGTCGCTGGTCTGGTCAACAGCTCCTCCGTGGCTGCACTTGCCTTTAGGAAATAGAGAGAGAGAGAGATAGAGAGATAGATAGATAGATAGATATTCTTTGTCTGCAACAAATACATCCCAGTTAGCATCAGTGGGGAGCCTGTGGAGAGGGTTCCTATTTTTACGTTCCTGGGGGTACATCTTACTGAGGACCTCTCCTGGTCACTGCACACTCAACACCTGACAGGGAAGTCCAGGCAGCGATTGTACTTTCTCCGCTGACTGAGGAAGTTCAAGGTCTCTCCCTCCATCTTGAAAACCTTCTACTCCTCAGTGGTGGAGAGCATTCTCACAGGCTGCATCACTGCCTGGTACGGTAACTGCACAGCACAAGACGGGGAGGTCCTGCAGAAAGTGGTGCGCTCTGCGGAGCGGACCATAAATGCCCCCCTCACAAGCCTGAGAGACATATATACCATGATGGTGGGGGCAAGGGCGAAGAAGATCATGCAAGACTCCTCTCACCCCAACTCCAGTCTCTTTTCCCTGCTTAAATCGTGCAGGCGGCTGCGTTGTCTCAACACAAGGACTGAGAGACTGAGATTCAGTTTTTATCCACAGGCAGTGAGACTGCTCAACTCAGCGCATTTTAAATAAGTTTTTCTTCTCCCAAAGACAGATATGTTTTTAACTTGCATTTATTAATTTATTTATATACTGCTTTTATTTACTATATGTATATTTGCGTTATGTTTATTTATTCAAATGCAGAGCATAGGACCCTTTTACATTTCACTACATGTAAAATGTATGTGACAAATAAAAGCACTTGACTTGACTTGACATTTGACCCAACCATGCTTAGTAAACAGGTACACACAACACACACTAGGAGCAGTGAACACACAGTGAGTAGTGAACAGTGGGTGGTCATTGCTGCAGCACCCAGAGAGCAGTTTGGGGTGCTACACTCTGGGGCATGAACATGGGGGCTCGCGTACATGCCCCCAGAGTGTAGCGCTGTAGCTGCCTGACTGCTTTAGCCGCTGGAACTAGCAACTCGAGCTTGGTAAAACCAATTGTTTTCAGGCTTTATTTCCGTAACAACAGTGCTTGGTGACCTTGAGAAACGGAGATCTATATTGACCTCTCTCTGACCGTCAACACGGTCTTACTGTGAATGATGCCATCCTGGCACCTGTTCCGACCATAATGTCAACAGTGTCATGTGACTGACCTCTGGAGGCTGAACCCGCAGCATAAAGCGTTACCGGTTGAGACGCCTCTTCCTCTTGCCTGGAACGCCTCGATTCTGAGACCGGTAAGTTCGAAAAGTTGTGGGTTCTAATCCATCACGTTATTGTGCAGGCGCCTTGAGCCCCTGAGAATTGTTTAACGACCCCCCCTTTGTTGTATCAGCGAGTAGCTTAGGCTTGATTGCGTTTCAGTGACTAAAGGTACAAGTTAAAGTTATGCTGAACACTTCGAATAGCCTTTATTGTGTTGCAAGAGAACGCCAAAACCACGGTAAGAATTTTGGTTTCTCCTATTAAGTTTGTTGCCGTCTGTAGGCGACTGGGCTTTGTTTTTCCCCCTCACGTTCGCGTGTAGGGTTGGCAAATTAAGTTGGTTAGGCATTTATCCTATGTTTCCCTTAAAGGGGCAGTGCTGATGGTGTACTGTTGAATAATTTGTTGAATTACAGCCTACTCCTGTGTCTGGAGCAAAGTTAGGCTTGTGATTTTTTGTAGCCCAGAAGTGGGCAGTTTTGTTAATACTTATAAACACTGCATGAACAGTATTTGTATTTGTATAATCTAATTAGCAGAATTGTTACTGCTTTTGCCTTTGTTACTGTATATAGCCCACCACACAATTATTATAGAATTATTTACCCCCACTCCAAGAGTGATTGCTTAAAATAAAACAAAATAATAGCTGCACTGTGCATATCCTGTGTCTCATCCCCTCGCCACTGTTCCGAGTAGGCTGTTGTTCGCCCCTAAGCCGCTGTTCGCAGCAGGTGGGTTTATAGTGTGTCCTTAGCCGCTGTTCGCAGCAGGTTGGATAACATTGTCTGGGTTATACATCTGTCTGTGTTAGCCACTGTTACCATTGTGCTACGTTGTTTGGCCTTAGCTGCTGTTCGCGGTAAGTTGGGTCATTTCTCCCCTTAGCTACTGTGCGCAGTAGGGGGTGTTCACTTTCCCTTTTACGGCTGTGGTGAGAGAGGTAAGTTTTCCCCTCTTTAGTATTTTCCATATTGTGACTACAAGTATGGCCTCCCACACTTGCTGTTATTGTGGGCTTGGACTCACGTGATGGCCACCGTGAGTGTCCCTCGTGTCTGGGCAAAGCACATCTCCTCCAAGACGTGGAAGATCCATGCCCAGCAGCAGTTGACCTGCCACTGGAGGAGAGAGCCCGCAGGGCTGTTTACGTGACATTGCACGGCCAGGGGCACATTCCTTTCCCGCCTGTGGAAAGGAGCAGGCACCCAGCGCTGAGGGTCAGTCCCTGAAGCGAAAGCGGAAGTCCTCTTACAAACGTAAGAAAAAGAGGGCATCAGGTGAGCTCTATTCCCCTACACATAGCCTTGCATCTACCCCTAGAGATTCGTCAGGGGTTGAGAATGTACAGGTTTAGCTCTTGTCAGCCATTTGTGGTCTGTCGGGCATTCTTTCCAATTTGCCTACCAGTACAGCTCCAGTAGAGGCAGACCACTCAGCGGCAACCTCCCCTGAGTATCTTCCATCTTTCCAGCAGCCACAGTCTGTAGACCCGGATATTATTTCGCTTTGTGCACAGGGCTCTCTCTTGGAGGATGAGCCAGACCTGCAGGACAGCGACGAGTTGCGTACTGCAGCCTCCTCCCATCCAGAGGGTTCAGCATCGGTTGATGAGGGCACAGAGGTTCCCTGTGACCTGGTATCCAGGGTCCTATCTGCAGCCAAAATTGTGGGGCTCTCAATACCAATAGAAGACCCTGGCCTCACTGAGGGTGTTTGGGCTGGCGTCACCCAGCCACGTCCCTCAACCTCTCTCCCTGCAGCAGCAGACTACTGCCAGATGCTGAGGAGGGCCTGGGGTACTCCTAGCAGATCCCCTCAATTTAATTCTGGGTTTAGGAGGCTGGCCAAGGCCTTTTATCCACCTGATACAGGTTTGGGGGACACGCCACCTGTGGAGAAGGAAATGGCAGTCTTGACCCCCCTTGGACCAACCAGGGTTACCGCTGATCCACACTGCCCTAGCAGGGAGTGTGACAAGACTGATTGCCTAACTTGTAGGACCTACAATGCTGCTGTGCATGCTGCCCGCTCAGGCAATGCCCTAGCAGTCCTTTTAGCGGCTATTAGAAAGACTGCTAGTGCATGTGACCACGATACCAGAGATCTGGTTGATGCGGCCTTGTCCACTCATGCTCCTCAGGGCCTGACCCCTACACCGGTGGGTGAACTCCTTCAAACTCCACCCACGGAGGGACAGGCATGTGAAACTCAGTATGACAGACACGTTTGCGGGCCTTGCTCCCTTGGCGGGACGGCAGGTGGCTTGCACAGGGAGTACCCCTGGGCAGCATACCCTCCAGACGGACACTGGTGTCCACAGATGCCTCCCTGACTTGCTGGGGAGCAGTCTGGGAGGGACGTATGGTCCAGGGTCTGTGGGATCCTTCCTGGGACACCGAACATATCAACGTCTTGGAACTCAGGGCGATACACCTTGCCCTCAGAGCTCTCCTTCCCTACATTCGGGGGAAACATGTCCTTGTGCGGACAGACAGCTCTGCTGCCATTTACTACATAAATCACCAAGGGGGCACGAGGTCTCAGGGATGTCTCAAGGTAGTGCAGAAACTCCTTTGTTGGGCATTCCCGCATCTGGCCTCTCTGAAGGCAGTTTACATTCCCGGGGTACAGAACCAGGCAGCAGATCTCCTGTCCCGGTCCGGACCTCCCCTGGGAGAGTGGAGGCTCCACACAGAGGTGGTGGAAAGTTTGTGGGCACGCTTTGGCGTAGCCCAGGCGGATCTATTTGCATCAGAGGAAACGACTCATTGCCAGATGTAGTTTTCCCTCAGGCATCCGGTCGGCCTGCTTGGGCTGGATGCACTGTCTCACGAGTGGCTGGACGGATTGCTATACGCCTTTCCCCCGCTGCCCTTGATCCCGCATGTACTGAGCAGAATTTCTTGGGGATGCTGCAGAGTTCTGTTGGTGGCCCCACATTGGCCCGCGATACATTGGTTCCCAGCTCTACTTCGTCTTGTGAAGGGCCAACCTTGGCCTCTGCCACTCAGAGCAGATCTTTTGTCACAGGTGGGGGGCCAGATTTGGCATCCTAGGCCGGCAATTCTACAACTCTGGGCCTGGCCGCTCCTCAGTCCTTGCCTTTGGAATTGAATGAGGCGGTCTTGGAGACCATTAGTAATGCCAGGGCACCCTCCACACGTATGAACTACCAGCAGAAATTGAGTTTTTTCTCTGGATGGTGTCAAGGTCAGGGGCAAGACTCCAAAATCTGTCAATTGGCTCTAGTGCTCCTCTTTCTCCAGTCTCTCTTGGATGCTGGGAGGGCAGCCAACACTTTGAGGGTCTACACAGCAGTTATATCTGCATTTCATGTACCGGTAGATGGTCTTTCTGTTGGGAAACTCCCGATGGTGTCCCAATTTTTAAAGGGTGCTAAGCGCCTGCATCCAGGCAGATCTTTGCGCGCTCCGTCTTGGGACCTCCCCCTAGTGTTGAGATCTTTGACTGTGGCTCCGTATGAACCTTTGGAGCGGTCGGAGCTGAAATATCTGACTCATAAGACGGTGTTTCTCTTAGCCATGTGTTCTGCTAAGAGGGTGAGTGAACTGCATGCCTTGTCTGTGAGTGCAGAATGCATGAGGTGGAAACCAGAGGATATGGGCGTGTCTCTCTGTCCTAACCCCTTTTTTCTATCTAAGGTGTTGACCCCTCAATCAGTTAACCAAGCTATTGAACTGGAGACATTCCATCCTGAACTGGTTGACCAGTCGGAGGTGGCTCCTGATTCACTGTGCCCAGTTAGGGCTCTGAAGGCTTATCTTGAGCGCACCAGGCAGCAGAGGCAAACTCACACACAGATGTTTGTGTGCTATGGGGGTCGACAATCTGGCCAGCCAGTGTCCAGGCAGCACCTATCTCACTGGCTGGTGGACACCATCTCTCATGCTTACACTGGACAAGGTTTTCCAATCCCAGAGGGTCTAGTGGCTCACTCCACACGCAGCATGGCCACGTCCTGGGCTGCTTTGAAGGGAGTTGCTATTAATGATATATGTGCTGCCGCGTCCTGGAGTACTCCTTGTACCTTTGCCAGGTTTTATCGTGTTAACGTGACCTCTAGTCCTGTTGGCTCCACTGTTCTTAGAGCTGCTTCTGAGCAGATGGGCCCCTCGTGACACTGTTAGTACTAGGCATCCACAGTAAGACCGTGGTGACGGTCAGAGAGATCGATATCGTAAGCTATGGATCTATGAGACCGAACGATGACCGTCACCATCTCTTGTCACTCCGGACGAATGCGAGGCGTTCCAGGCAAGAGGAAGAGGCATCTCACCCGGTAACGCTTTATGCTGCGGGTTCAGCCTCCAGAGGTCAGTCACATGACATTGTTGACATTATGGTCTCGGAACAGGTGCCAGGATGGCATCATTCACAGTAAGACCGTGGTGACGGTCATCATTCGGTCTCATACTGTAGATCCATAGTTATGGACATAACTTACGATCTATGTGAAAAATCGCCGGATTTCTACTTGTACTTGTTTCACCGGATTTCTTACTATTTCTACTAACAGCTACTTGTTTACCCACATCCCTGAAGTTACCATCTGGTTTGGAGGATGAAAACAGATTGAAGTATCCTGAAGTTAGTTTCTTCTCTGTGATGATATTCTCCAAGATATTGTTCTCACAGTTATCACCCACACAGTTCCTGCATGTTGGTGTACTGCTGTCTGAAACAAAAAACAAAAAACACAACAAAACATTCAATTTAAACATACAGCAGTATGCACATTTAACATTATGCACTCTAATTCAGTCACACAGACTCTTGTTAACTGTTATTACAGTATGATGTTCTTGTCCTGATATTGTCGTGTGTATGGTCACTGTACCTGCAATGTTGTCAATGTTGAGGTCTGCTCTGATTAGATTGGAATAGGCAAACATGTTTCCCAGCTCTACCCAGTTGCTGTGACTGTAGAAATCCTGAGATATAAGCGTTAATATTTCTTAATATCTTATTTGATATTTCTTGATATCTTAATTGATTCAAACATGAAAATAAAACATGCATCTTGGTGTAAATATCTCTCTGTGATGAACATAAGTAGTGCCATGGTTAATATACAAACAGAAACTTATGGGCAGTCATTAATCTAATAAGATGTCACCTGTAAAGTGTGTAAAATTTCTCCCACAGTCAGCCGTGCTGATATGAAGTTCCCTTGCTTTATGTTGGCTTTAATGGTTGCCAACCCTCTCGTGATGAGGCTCCTTCCACGGATGAAGCTCTCATCATCAAAGTGGTACTCTTCACTAAAAGGACGCTCAAGATCAACTGCAGCATTTCTGCTACTGATGACTCTAATTGCTATCTGGAAGGTCTTCACTGAGTCGGTGAAAAGGCAGGCCTCTGCTAGAGAGTCGACTGCCAGTTGATTTGGCTGTAAAAACAAACCACAGATGACAAAGATATATAATAAATTGTGCCTCTGTAGCTACCGACCTCTCTCACTACTGAACACTGACTTGAAAATTATCACCAAAACACAAGCCACCAGAATAGAAACAGTCACTCCCATACTCATATTCATCCAGATCAGACAGGCTTCATTAAAAATAGACACACCACAGATAACCTCCGCAGACTGTTCAACCTAATCAATATATCACAAGAATCACAACAGAAAAACATTATAATTTCACTTGATGCAGAAAAAGCTTTTGATAAGGTAAACTGGTCATTTTTATTCAACACTCTCCACAGGTTTGACTTCGAAGAGTCGTTCATCCACTGGATTAAAACATTATACACATCACCAAGGGCCACAATCACCACTAACGGAATCACTTCACAGTTTCACACTGCACCAGGGCACCAGACAGGGATGCCCACTCTCGCCTTCCCTTTTTGCCATCTTCATTGAACCCCTTGCAGCCGCAATACGACAAAACCACATAATCAAAGGAATTCAGGCAGGAAACGTACAACACAAAATCAGTCTATATGCAGATGACCTCTTACTTTATATACAGAACCCACAGGTGTCACTTTCAATATCATCAATAGATTCTCTAGTGTTTCACATTACACTATCAACTGGAACAAATCAATCACACTGCCCCTTTCCGATAATGCATGGGATTCTGGAGCTCAGGATACTTCCCCCCACTTTCAAACTGGCAACATCAAATACCTAGGGATTCATATTTCCCCCAGGCTGTCAGAGCTTTTTAGCCTCAACTATACTTCTCTCAGGAAAATTGAAGACGATTTCAAACGCTGGTCAAAACACCCACTCACACTCATCGAAAGAATAGCCGCTGTCAAAATGAAAATTCTCCCTCAGATTAACTACCTCTTCTCCATGATCCCCAATACTCCCACAGACAATTGGTTCAAAACTCTCAATTCATTAACAACGCAATTCTATTGGAAAGGAAAAAAAAACAGAATATCACTCTCAACACTGCAAAATAAAAAATCACATGGCGGCCTTGAGGCACCAAACTTCCATCACTACTTCCTGGCAAATCAGTTACAATACCTAGTTAAATGGATCAACATACAAAATCACAATTACCCATGGCTTGAACTAGAACAAAACCAATGTACAGATATCAGAATAGCAGACCTCCCCTTCTACTCAGAATCAATTAAAAAAAAATCCAACTTCTGCCAACGCATTACCATCAATTCAACTCTGACAGCCTGGTGGAAAACAAACCAAATCACAAAATCATCACTAGCACTAAACAGGTACACCCCACTCTGGCACAATCCAGTGTTAACATTACAGAATAAACCTTTCCACTTCTCCACATGGGCACAAAAAGGAATCTCACATCTTCACCACATGTTTGACAACCACCAATTCATGTCATTTGATACACTGATAAACTTAAAATTAAAGATAAAACAAGCCTCACCAACAACACATTACAACCATCTGAACTTGTAGAAAAAATTATGAAAATGAATAACTTCAAAAAATTAACCTCCCAGCTATATACACTGATCACAAACCTAAAAACAACAATAACACTCCCAATAACTAAGTGGGAAAATTACTTGGCGTTCTCTCCCAACCCTGATTATTGGGAACAAATCTGCAATAACACATTTTCCATGACCACTAACACAAATTTACAGCTTATACAGTATAAAGTCATTCATAGATCTCACATCACTCAAAGTAAAATGTTTAAAATGAGCTTAACCAACACAGATATTTGTTCACAATGCACTTTAGGTAGCACAGACGACTATCTGCACGCCATGTGGCTCTGTCAACCTGTCTACTCTTTTTGGGTCATGTAAGATTGTGGCCAAAAATGGTACTGCAATCACTTTCAAATTACTGTAGAGCGGTGTATACCCTCCCCCTCCCCCCTGACTCAAGGTTGCCAACCCGGATGGCGAAACACTACTGACTTTGTGATTAGTAGATAGGTGGAGGGTGGCGCATCAGGCCAAAACACAACATGACATGACAAAACACAACATCAACATCAGTTGAGGGCTGCAACTTCACTTTTTAAATGACAATATCCTGGCCGGACTACTTATGTCAGTGATATAAATATTTGAAATGAACATGATTTCTTAATGTCTAGTGACATATCAGGGCCATTTTATGATTAATTGAAATGCATTTCTTACATACGGTTCCTTTAAATTCAACAAACCATAACCCCAAGCTCTTCCCCCTTGCCTTGCCCCCTTCTCTGTCTTTATCTATCTGTTTATTTGCTTGATTGAATTGATTGGATGATTAATCAATTGATTGATTAAACTTAATTAATTTATTTATTTTATTTAACCTTATTTCCTCCTTTCCCCCCTACATTCACCACATTACATATAGACACACACTAGCAATACCCAAACATAGCATGTTACCAAAGCCCTTTACCATGACCACTCACAGACCTTTCTATTCAATTACCAAGAACTGAGTCCCATCCTGTCAGCTCTGTCATCGTCCTGTCCCACTGTCTGTCTGAGTGTCTGTCTGTACTGTATGTCTGTCTATCCGTCTCACTTGTCTACGTTACCTTATTGCGTTTCATGTGTTTTATGTTTCAATTCACGTGGTGCTATATGATACGATTCCAGGGTCACATAAATGGTTGAGGTAGGACAATTGTATTTGCACTTGAAAAATATGTTACTTAAATAAAAATAAAGTTGTCCTCCGAAGAGGGGGGGTGGTGGTGGGCCAAAAAAAATAAAATTGTGCCTCTGGATTGTCTAATGTAATTTGTTCAGGCAATCTTTTAACAGAAATAGCGCAACCCCCATATTCACTTGCATGAGACAACACCTTGAAGTTCTGCCTGGTCAAAACTTTGTCCTATTTAACATAATCAACATCCTACACATACAGACTCAAAGCTCTACTTATGCCTAAATCTACCTGTCAGTCAGTCTATTTAATGATTGATATGAAGAGTTAATAATGTATTTTTTGTGTTCAGTTATCCACCCACTTAATTGTTCACTTCAGACATTCTGACAACGTAAACTCCCTTTGTATAGGACTTATGAGTTTTAGAATTTTATGAGTTTTAGAATTTTATGAGTTTAGTAGAATTTTAACTTGTAAGATCTAAGCTGTTGTCTCCTTTGATGCAAACATCAGTAGCACACTACATCTACAGTAGACATACCACAAAGCAGTGTGTATATGGCAGAAGCATACTTTCAATGCAAATACAGATGTACATTTGGGTGTCATCATAAATTCTTTGTTTGTTGTTGCAGACTTGTCTTAGTGAGTTAGTGCATACAAGCTATCAAGTGGTCGGGAATGTGCACACCACAATATTTTTGAACAACATTTAAACAATTTGTGAAATGTTTGTTTACCGTTTACAAGATGTTTCCAGATTAGGGGATGGAGAGAAATGGAAAAGCACTGTGCTGCAGTCATATTACTAAACACTGTGCTGCAGTCATAAAATGAAACTGAAACTGTATCGAGCTAAAAATAAAACTGAAATTGCATTTGTGACACATGTAGCCTACGGGTGAATTGAAGATGATTTTATGCCATGAAGGCTTAGTTTGTCCTGATAAGCTGACATCAGTAATGCACACCAACAGCGTTAAGCTGAGCTGTCTATTTGAGAATTCTAGAGGTTTCCTAGAAACAACACCATCACTGCACCACTCTGTGTGCTCTTGGGTTATCAAAGCCATAGGCTTCGTGCTGTTTGCACCTTGCAAGTCATATTGAGCTACAGAAGCACCAATAATTAAAATAAAGAGGTAAACCTGAAAATGTTCAATGACACCTTAAAGTTTAACGTTCTGTTACATTAACTTACAACAGTGACTGACATATCTGCAGTGATTTCATAATGACATCTGAAAAATATTTTTTTTTTACCAGCAAGGCAAAATTTCCTCCTTCTTGCTCTACCAGTGTTTTGCAGACATTTGCTGTGGCGTTCAATATGCCTGCCTCTGTGATCTGACCATGGGTCAGAGAGCTACTGGAGATCAGTGTGAAGGCCTGCAGGGTGTCTCTTTGCGTTAAGAGGAGGATGGCAAGGGTGATGATATGTTGTGAAGAGGTATCCATCTTCAAGACCATGGACTCAAGACTGTGTGAAGGAAAAATGTTTCCATGTTTTCAATTGAGGTAAGACTGTTTACAAAACCAACTAAGGAAATGTGGAGGTAAAATGTATTCAAACATGTTTGTCAACCATTTTTTCCAATGCCAACAATACTAAAGCTACCAGTAACATATACTATATTCATTTAGCTGATGCTTTTATCCAAAGTAACTCACATATGCCAATTATTACAACCCCAGACCAACTTGGGGTTAAGTGCCTTGCTCAGGGGCACAACTTTTCTGGCCACTACGCTACCACCGCCCCCAAACATATACTGTAACAACCATTAACGTTATAAGACACCTCATACTGTACCTCTGTATGTCTCTGGCACCTTCAATCCATTCCAGTCTCTTCACAAGGTTGTCACTGAGTGTAGGACAATTCACCTGCTACACACGATCACCACACAGTGTGGGCAAGGCATATGTGCTGAATCCCTTAACCATGGCTGATCTGAAGAAGGAGGGCCGTTCACCTGGACAGATCACATTCTTTCTTTCTTTAGCCTATGTCCCAATACATTTCAATACCAGATAGACCTGGGGAGTATTCCAGAAAGCAGGTTTACCGGCTTAACTGGGTATGCTAACCTAGAGTAAGCAGGCTATGTAAGTCACTAGGGTTGCCACATTTGATTTGTGGAAATCCGGGAACCTACCAGTCATTCTTTGGTGCGCACTCAAGATGTGTTTCCCAATTAATAAGAGTACGGTAAGTAACGCTCAAGTTAGATGCTGTTGCATGATCATGCTTGCATGTGACACGAAGTTGGTGCATTTTGACATCGTAAACATTCTCGAAGAGAAAAAGAAAAGCAGTAAAATTATTTATTGGCTACATTTTGGTGCCCCCTCTGTACCTTGGTGCCCTTGTGCGTGATGCGCGTGGTGAATACAATGTTGAAATATTTCCTATAGTTTCTTACCTATATATTTGCCCTGATGCACTCGTTGACGCAGACACACGCACTCGCTTTGGACTCCTTTCCCTGCTGCTGTTATATTAACCTACAGAGCAACTAGGACAGGCGCGTGTAACTACAAAGTGGGGTCTGGGTCTGTGGTTGCGCAGCAGTTGCTAGGTAATAATGTAAACTCTATTTTTGCTGCCAATCACCAAAAAGCATGCCTTTTATGTCTGTGTACGTAGGCTACACGGGATTTGATGTAAATGATAAACACAAGAACAAAACTGTTTGAAACTAGCAGAAATTATAATCCAAAGTTAATTTTCACCAAAAACCGGGACAATTCGTGCCCCGGGAAATAGGCTATTATTAATTATCCGGGACAGTCACTCAAAAAAGAGAACAATCCCGGGAAATCCAGTGCATGTGGCAACCAGTGTTGCGCGGGTTTGGTCACAAGCGGCCCGCCCAATATTTTAATCAACCCGACCGCAACTCGGACCGCGAATATTAATTAGGACAAAATTATACCCGACCCGCGATCCGACCCGTTTATTTACAAAATGTGTGCTTTTGGTTATAGCCTGCATATGTCACATATCAGCCTTTGTGTCGTGATGTCTTTGGTGTTATGAAATGTATGTTTCTGTGTAAGCTATAACTGGGGTGACCTGACTCTCGCCAGATGAATTTCGTTCCACCTAGCTCCACTCATCCATCTGGGACCAATACATTGGAGTGTTGTTTCAGAAGGCTGGGCCTAATCAAAAAATGCTTGCATATGATTGAATAAGCCACTTGTCCGTCATCTATTGACGTGCTACTTCAACCACTCACATCGAAGCCAACCCGTGACGCTGATAACAGTCTCACAGTCGCTTCTACTCTATGTCACATCTATGAAACTCCCGCCCTGCGTCCTGATTGGCTGTACCATAAAATCGGTTGCAGAAATCACTCTCAATGGAAGAGGTCCCAGATGGATGTGAGTGAAGCTAGGCGGAGCTAAGCGGAACAAAATTCATCTGGCAAGAGTCAGGTTATGACTGGGGTGGGCTGAACTCTGAACAAAGCGTCTGAATGCTGATATTGGGGGATAGGAACTCTGCACTGATTACACGGACTAATGGACTGGTGTTGGGGTTAATTGAATGATTGGGACATGGGCGGGGATAAGTGCTTTTATACAGGCCCACGAAGACGGAGGGGAGAGAGGAATTGGCTTTCCAACTGTCAACGGAGGGGGGACGCGGTCCGAGATGCAGCAGCAAGCAGATCGACGGGTGTCTGCAGGATGAATGCATGCGTACATGCTGACAAAAGGAAAGTAACCTACCTATTCCTACTGTTGTGAGTGAGTGGGCCAGTGTCGGGACTACCGCGATTGTAAAGGCTGTGCATTGTTTTGTCTGTCGTTCTGGAGAGCTGTGGAGTTCGGGACTGTGTCTGGATCAGCGAGGGGAGAGACAGAGAGAAGCGCGCCGTCACCTACTAAAGGGGAGTAATATTTCTCACCTGTGATGAATGAGTGGGCCGCTGTCTAGCCTATAGCTGTCTGAGTGTTTGTCTTGTCACTTTTCCAGCCTGCGAGGAAGAGGATCGGTGCTTTGGAGGAGCGGACGGGAGAGTTGCATGCAGCGCGACTGAAGTGGGCGTGGAGTGCGAGATGTTCCAGTCAGCGCATGGCTAAGGGAAGTGATCATAATTTGTCGCTCAGTGAATGGGCTGGCAGATGACTGAGTGGACACTGAGTGTTTTTCCTTCGTTTAGCAGTGACTAGGAGAAGAAGACGTGACACAGCCGGAATAGGAAGACACAGCGGCTCAACTCTGGGAATCACAGAAAGTGGACGGAGTGCCCCGCCCCTTTTCTTAACTCCGGTTCGTGATTGGCCTAGAGGGACTGAGTGCTTTGTGGGATTTATGTGTTTTGGTCGGCGAGGAGAAATCGCCGACCAAGTTGTTTTTTTCTCTCTTTATGCGGGTTGCGCACGCGCCCATCTAGCTGGGCAGCTGTGTACTGAGCCTCTCTTATTGGGGTGACATGAGTGGCAAAACAGACAATACCCTTATGAATGGACTACCGCTGATTAAGAAACTTCCATAGTGAGTGTTGGGTGTGATTAGTAGTGTTCAGTGCTGTGTGAACATATTTGTGTGAAGTGACTCAATGAACTGTGTCTCATTGACATTATCTTTGTTATCTGTGTGGTTATTCCTGTGTGGTTATTCCTGTTATCTGTGTGGTTATTTCCTGTTATTCGGCTGCCAAAATCGTGAGGTTGTATTGCCTGCCTCCTTAAACCTGGTGTCTGTGTGGCTATCTGGGTATCGGCCACTTCTGTGTGTGGGTTTAGCCGGGGCGGGATATATTGGTGATGGGCCTGGCCCGGCTGTGTATCACCTGCTTAGACACTACTGCATTACGCTGGGGGGTGTGGCTGCCAACCCGTTCAATAAAACCTGTAAAATTTAACCTTGTCTGGTGTGGTGTGTCACAGAGAGGACTGAATTTGAGTACTTGCTCGGGTAGCCCGGCGCGACACATACAGTGTGACAGTAGGCCATTTCTGTAAAACATAACATTTATTCCTGCAGGCTGCCCGTTTTGGCTGTCATGCTTAAATGGCTTCGCAAGAAGTAGGCCTACATAGACCATAACTTGTACTACTGTCATCTTCTTTAAGAACTTTTCCCAATATTTCCCATAGCCTATATCGCTTTTCCTGAAGGGGCGTCTTTATTATTTTAACTTGCGAGAGCGCTACCATTTTTCAGCGGAATCCAATAGGCTACAGTAGGCTACTTGGAAAAGCATTCTTCACCCCTACATTTCTAACGTTACGCATCGTGGATTAGCCCTCTACTGCATACCGTGGCTTTGAGGCAACAAAATACATTTTTAATCCCCACACTGGCCCTTTAAAAGAATATGTCAGATTTTTTTCATGTAGTAACACTAGACACCTCTCTGTCCAAAATGATGATTTGAAGTGGGTGTGAGCTTTTGTTTGGGGGAGGAGCAGTCCTTTCAGGAAGTCAAGCCGCATGGGACACAAGGCACAAATTGGTAAGAATATTTTCATCATTTTTATCATATTTAAAATTAATAACATAACACCAAAAAAATATGTGGATGTGCAGGAGTATCCAGAGAAGCTTATTTGATCAATTGGATGCCTATTTTGTGTTTATTTATATGTGAAAACTGTATTTTTTCCTGCGTTGCCTCAAGGCAACACTGTGCAGTTTTATTCAATTTATTCCGGCTATATAATGCATTGGTATGTATAAGTCTGGAGATGTTTATGTATGGTAAAATGACCATAATCAGTGTTTTTTTAATTAAAATTCCAATGTATTATATTATGCAATGTAAATATTAATATGATATTTATACAGGAGATGGATATTAATACATTTTATGGAAGAAAGGAGGATGTTGAGGTTAGGGCCATTCCCACTGACAGTGATGACAGTGAGCTTGAGAGTGACAGTGAGGACGACCAAGAGGAATTCGTCAATGAGTCAGGTTTAAGGGTAAAAAGGTAAATAAAAAATCGTTTGTGCGGTCTGAAAAATGTGCGCGGTCTGAAAAATCTATTGCGCGGCCACTTCGACTGGCCTGCGCGGTCGCTCGCGCAGCTTAGAGGGAACATTGGCCATCAGCATTCTTAACCAAACTTAGTGACAACACACAAACCTGGCTGAGCTGTTTTTTTATGTAGCCTATATTTAAACTTATTTATTAATTTTATTTTTTTGTACTGTACTTGTTTTAATGACATCTTCAATATTGGCAAGCTGTCGGTTGGTGCGTAAAGTTTGCCTTGCGCGAAAGTAGTTCCTGCGCAACTTCATTCGTTTTCCCTGGCCACAAACCCACAAGGAGCATTAAAGTGTAGTTTTACCAACTGGCAGGTCAGCATCACTTATTTTAAGTTTTCCAAATTTGCACCGACAATAGGCTATCTTTGCTGGTGAGCTTTCAATTAAAAGAAAATTCCGGTATTTAGCACTTTGAGTCCTTTTTCTGGTTTGTTTTGGATGAACTAGAGTGGTGGACACCGAAATTTTGACGATTGGTCCTGTCTCGACTTTTCTGACTCGTTTTGAAACGCCTTTGACTAGTCAGAGTGGCTGCCTACAGGCATGCTCAAACATGTCCTAAAACAACCCTTAACGTTCGTTTTCAAAACTGTGCAACTCACCAAGTGGTTAGTGGTGTTCGTTGATGTTCCAAAACAAGTAGCGTAGCGAAATACAGTTTCTGTCGTGTTTTATTTGTAAAATCCCATTGATTTCTGTTGGACGACTCATTGCATATTGATATTACTGCGCCACCGTCTATGCTTCAGGCTCAAATATTGAGCGGAAGTTTATACGCGGTTGTGAGGTGTCTGAAAAAATAGTTCCACAATAGCAAATAAGACGGCTGGAAATCATACATTGCGCCGATATATTTGATTTTAATAATCAATGAACACCACTGTTTGCAAACGGAGTGCATTACCACCACCATCTGCCGACATACATACATACGTATTTTTTTTTCTTTTTGGAAATCATGGTCTCCTATGGGCTACAGAGGAGAAGGCCTATCCAACTTATCCAACTTGTTATGGTGCTCAGTTAAAAACCCAGCATCTATGACAGTGTGGAGGTGCTTTAGTGCAAGCAGTAAACTGATTCCTAATTCCTAATGTTTACACACTGAACACATGATGAATTCATAATGAACTACAGATTATGTCAATGTACTTTATATGAATATCTCACTTATTTTATTGGCAATTCAATGTTATTCAGACTTCATACATAAAGGCCTACTGTTTGGCAGCTGGAAGACAGTACTGTGTGCAATGAATAAATCTCCTCAGGCACCGTAGGGCAGGCTCTTTCCCCGATTTTGCAATGCAGAGGCCTGTGTGTGAACACACGATGAATTCATCATGAAATCACCTTTACTGACTGCTTGTGTACCTGGAAGTAAAGGCACATACTGCTACTCATTTGCATGCTTACTTAACTTTACTCATAAGCTCCATCAAAGCTGCTTAACTGATTTTTTTTTATCAGCATTCATGAAATAAATATTACAACTTCTTCTAGCTGAATATTATTATTTTCTCTAGACAATTATTCTTTTTGAGGAGCATCTTCATTTCACTTCCAGTGAAGACTCTCAACTGTATGTTTGGCATAATAGCAAACTTTTAAAAATGTTACACACTCAAGCTTTAATTATGATGGACATCGGATTTCTGTGGACACACTGTGTTGTATTAGCAGAAATAGATTTATGTCTATATAAAATAGACATGCATAGTATCACGGCATAGCAGTCTCGAAAGACAACAACAACAATAATAATCACAACTAGATGTACCGCATAGCGGTACACAATATGACCGCCGTTCAGTCCTGTACATCCGTTCCGCGAAAATAAAATCACACTTCAATTTGTCTCCATATTTTACTCCATCTCCCACTCTTTTGTGTATGCTTGACTTATGTATGCTTGTATGCCTTGTATGCTTAAACTTTTGTGTATGCTTGTTTGGCATGCCTGAGTGTGTGTGTGCGGCTGCACAGAAAGTAGCCTACTGGTGCTGAAAAGGTGAATAGATTGTAGAATAGCCCAAGAAGATGTAGCATTGTTATAAAACCTTTAAAATCTCTAAACAATCACAAGTAGGGCAGTTCATCACAGTTCATCCACTGCAACTGGATTGATGAAAGGTCACTTACACCTGTAGGCTACATTGTATTTGGGAAAAGCAAAAGGTATCAGCATAATGTTATTTATTTATAAACAAAAACATCTCTGTCAGTTCCATGCCGTTTTCAACAGCTATCAAAAACAAAGGTCATTTTTGGATGGATGGATTTTTTGTGAATGTTTCTTCTTCTACATAAGATTTTAGTCATCTTTAGTTGATGTAATACTTTATTGTCAATGCACAAATGAAGTAACAGTAGTCTGAAACGTTATTGTTAATGCACAAATTAAGTAACAGTAGTCTGAAACGAAATGCTGTTTTACATCTAACCAGTGGTGCAAATAACTGACATGTCCAAATGGGCCTTGATGAAATGCGTCGCTAGACTGTTCATACACATTTTAACGGGCCAAAGTTGAAGAGCTGTTGTCCGTTACTGTTCGTGCAAATATAGGCTGATTCATGTTCCCTTGCATTGTGTAACTGAGGTCCATGGCTAGTCTGGCTTTCACCAGACCAAGCTCAATCTTTTAAGAAATCAAAAAATAAATAGCGGGCAGATCAGGCTGGGTTCACCCAGCCTAGTCCATAGGCACCCGATATTGTTTAATTTTCCGATTGAGATATCCACTCTCTGGCTATTCTAAATGCAAAAATGCATCAGGGAGTTATGACAAAACTGTAACTAACAAACTAGATCCTAATAGAAAGCTGTTAGGTTCCCTAAGCTACAGGTAGGCTTATAAGGTAGGCATTTACAACATAAATTGTCAATAGGCTATGCTGGCGACACAAATAAAATCTCCTTTGGAAACCAATGGCTTACGCCTTACAGTATCAAGCGGACTTAAACTGCCATATCGTGGCGAGAAGTTGTAATAAAATTCACGCAGCTCCATGTGTCAAGGAAAGCGCGAATGAAGTAGCCACTTCTAAATGGGACCCACTACACAGTAGCTTAAGGTGTGTTGCTAAAGCAGCCATAATGAAATGAAGGTGTAATTGTTTGGATACTTCACACACACGTGCTTTTTAATTTCACAGACTACAACTACCAAGCTGTAATCAAAGCACATCGATTCCCCTCTCACACCCTGCACGCACGCAAAACTGTATCAGACCGGTGTAACGTTGGTAAATCTTCCATTGCACAGAATGATTTTTGTAGCACGTGCAACAAATGACAGTCGAAAGATACAATTACAGTGCTGCTATCAATTTGCTTGGTATAACCGCATTTATAGTTTTCTACAAATGCAATCAATCAAATTGGCCTCCATCACTCAACCAACGCTAACGGTAACATTACCTAGGTCCTTATTGATATTATAAGATTAACGTACCTTCAGTAAAAACCAAGCATGTCCGATAAACATCCTCAGATTTATTTCGGCTTCAAGAACAAATGGGAATTACATTTCATGTGAACATTGTCCTATCCTTATTAGACGTTCTCTGCGGTCCTGTAGGAAGCGTCCGTTGTTTTTCCAACCCACTTTTAACTTCCAACAAAATTACGTCTCACTGCAACGATGCGCCATCTAGTGGACAAACGACTACTTATCGCCAATACTGGAAATGCAGCCATGATGATGATGATGAATATTTGGCTTTCTTTTAATCCTACTGAATTTGTAATTATGTATCGGCCGTTCTAATACCGATAGTATGTGGGTGCCTGTGTGTGTGTGCATGTGTATATGTGTGCACCGCCATCTACAGGCCAATGAGTGTACAGTCACTAAATGTACACATAACCTAATTTTTTTAGACCCCCATGGATGAAATTCTACTGAAACTTGCATACCCCAGAGAATGCCAGGTCAATCATACACATAAAATTTGGTGCAGTTCTGAACATCTTAACTGAAGATAGGGGCGATTAAAGCAGAATAATATTGCATTTTCATTTTTTTACCAGGGAGGTGCAAATCACAAATGAGTGATTATGGGCCAGGTTGATGTGGGCCCTTGAGACCAACATACCATAAAAGATTCTTCATCCTCAGTGCCACGGTTCAGGTAGTTATTTAGGAAAAACTGCTTTTTTTGCGGTTCGGGGGGCCCAGCACGGGGGGGGAGTGGCCCCCGGGGACGAAACGAAAATTTTCCGTAAAAGTCTAATGGGGCTACATACCCACCAAATTTCATGTGCCCCGGTGGTTCGGTGTCCCGGGTATCGTTGACCAAAAATTCAGGAAGTAGATGACGGGGAAAAAAAAGAAAAAAAAAAATCCCTATATGACCGCTTCGCTAGCTTCGCTAGCAGCGGTCATAATAATTCAGTGGAAATGCATGGATTCCAGTTGCTGCTACTGGAAGAAACTGGAATCCATGAATTTCCACTGAATTATTTTTGGAATCTGATCCCTTATCATACCTGTTCATTCTTACTCGTTGCTTGACTTATCGTGACTAAATTCAAGATGGCTGCAAATGCTAAACTTCGTGAAGATACTGTCTGTATAAATCGTCTTGTAAGTAAACTACCAGTGCTTTTTCAAAGTTCTCAATGTCTCGTTTTAAATGTCAGGGCCCTCGGAAGTCTACCAATGAAGTGTGGAGATACATTGAGCCTCGTAAATGGGTGTAAAACAGTGATTTATTTGCATGGCTAGCCCGATGCCGAAGCACCACTATTGAAAAAGCTGTTGGTAGCATCGGCTAACTAAGCGCAGATTTTGGCGTGCAGGGACAAGCCGAGATGGGCTATGAGACATACGTTCACACTCGGTATCATGTTTCAATACACTTTAGGTCAATATCACACTGGAATTCTCCTTTAAGTCCCATTGTACCGAATTTTGGATGCAGTTCCACCAGAGTTCCACTGGGGGCGATCGCCATGAGTGCAGAATGAATGGGAGTCAATGGAGCTAGACGGCTAAAATTGTCTCTTTCACCTGATTGTCGTTGACAAATCTTAGATTTGATTGTAGTTTGTATAACTTCAACATGGGTTATAGGTCAAAAGTTGAATGAACGAGTACTTATGTCCTTTTGATTTCTTACAGGTTGGGTCGTTGTTGCACATAACACGCTAGCATTGTGCTAATGAATGACGTCATTGACACATTTGAAAGGCTTTTAAGAACAATTAAGTGACTTTAAAAAATATAATACTCAACCAAGTTTATTTTCTTTGCCTCCCCTTTCGAATACAATACTCAAATTACTTGGAAAAAAATTATATCCCGAGAAAAGTGGATTTTGAGGGGTACAGCTCCATAGACCTCCATGCATTCTGCACTCGTGGACGAGCGCCCTCATGTGGAACCACAGAAGGAACTGCAACCAGTTCAGAAACCGGAAGTTTTCCGAGAGTGGCAGTTCTCCCCTTCTACATCTCTCGTCTCGAACGATGTACGTCACCAACGTAATTAACGATAAGATTAGCTATTATGCTAGTTAACGGTTGCATCTTGCTGCCTGCTATGTCACTTAACAGTATCTAATGTACAGTCTATGGACGAATACAACTTACTTGATGTGTTTAATCCTCTGACTCATGGTATTTTCATCGGCAAGGAAAGCCCAATTAAGACCTGTTGCTGGTATGCTTGTACAATCTAGTGTGGCTGTGAATAAGCTAACGTCACTAGCGCGACTGATGGGTTTGTAGTCGTTGGATTTATGATCCAATGTTTATATGTTTAAAATTGACAAACATCATATGGGTAATTCAAGGCACAAGTCAACCGGGACCAGAAAATAATTTCTTTTTCGCCATAGACTGGCGTTCAAAATGTTTTGAAAGATAGGTCCCATGGAGGCAAATGGAAGTGGCGTCACTGGGACACTCTATGGAGCTAAAGGCCTAAATTTGTCTCTATCACCTGGTTGTCGTTGAGAAATGGAAGATTTGATTGTGGTTTCTGCAAGCTCAAAATGGATTATAAGTCAAAAGTTGAATTAACGAGTAGTCATGTCCTTTCGATTTCTTACAGGTTGGGTCATTGTTGCCCACAACACACTAACTTTCTGCTAATGAATGACGTCATTGACACATTTGAAAGGCTTTTTAGAACAAATAAGTGACTCAAAAAATATAATACTCAGCTGTTTGTATTTTCTCTGCCCCTCTTTCGACTGCAACATTCAAATTTCTACACAAAAAATTATATCGCAAGAAAAGTGGATTATGAGGGGTACAGCTCCATAGACCTCCATTTATTCTGCACTTATTCGTGAGCGTCCTCACGTGGAACCAGAATGGGAACTGCAACCAGTTCAGAAACTGGAAGTTTCCCAAAAGAGTGGCGGTTCTCCCCTTATTAGACATTCTCTGGGGACGCCATCTTGGTGGGGGCAGCAATCACTGGAGGCCAATGGAGGAGCATGTGACTCTGACTGGAAATCAGACAGGTGTCTGTAATTTGCCTGCAAATGTTGCCCATAGACAATAAAAGTGCTGCCCCCACCAATATGGCGGCCGCATTTACGATGCCACCTAATAGAACTCGACAGTCAATGCGTTATCTAGCTTTCTAATATCTATGGCCCGGACGGCGAGCTTCTGTATGATGATTGGAGGAAGAGTCATAGAGGCTGGACTCTTTTTGATTGACAGCATATGTTGCGATCTGACAGGAAGTGGTTCAAGTTCAAGGGATGCGATAGTGTTGGCAGGTGAAGTCGAGACGCAAGGCAAGTTGCAGCTCAAATTATCATAATTTGTGAGCAATACAGTTTCTATTTGTCTTTGTAAATAGCATACTGTAAGTAAAACTGTAATGTGGACTTACATAGCTTGTAACTTGCTTTTGTTTCAGTTGTGTATTTTGGCTAAATTAGGTAGTACGCTATATAACGGTGTATGCTACATTATGCTAATGTTTACTTGAATTTTAAAAGCCCACCAGGGGAGATTAAAAATAAAACAGCAAGGCAGATGAACGTACACAGAGAAATAACTCTAGAAGGCTAGCCTAAACTCCCCCCAAGCTGCCATGTCTGCCATGCCAACTCTATAGCCTACTGTTTGGTCTATTCTGGGTTTTGGGATCATTTTTGCCCTCAAAGAACAATATAGCACCTTAATAATATTAATTTAATAATTGACCATTTTTATCAGAGCCTCCCCTTTTCCAAAGATCAGCAACCGCCACTGTGCTATGACATATGGTCAGTAGCTTTTCATTATAGGTATTCATCTGTGTGTCTATGTTGCTATTGGATTTGGGAAAACAACTAAAGATGGGCAACTTTTTCACAGATCCAGTGAAGTTTAAGGTCACACGGGGCATCATCCCAGGTTTTTAATGAGTTATATCTGGCAGGCTGGAGAGCGACACAGTCCTGATCCTCTCCCATTAAGCCATTATCTGGTTGGTTATTTATCCAGTACCTTGAAAACAAAATCATCAAGAACAGTAAATTGATCATATACAGTAAAACTGCAGGCAACCATCGGAACAGCTACCTTGAAACTGTTGCTCACAGCTTGCAAATAGTAATGGGGCCAACTTAAGTATGGATGTTTCAACTCACATTTAAATTGATATTCTTTGATGATGTATATATTTTTAATTAAAAAAAGTAAATCAAGTAAAGTAAATAAAAAAATATAAAAGTTCATAAAAAGTGATTGAGTCAGTTAATGAAATTGCACATTTTCATATCCTGAAGCTCTCACCCAGTAAGGACTGGAGTTCCATCCACCCATTGCCAAACTCCTTCTCTGTCATGGTCTGTTGCTCCCATCCATAAAATGTTTTCCATTTTTCTCCCAAAGTCAACTACAAAATTCTTTGGGGGGGAGAAAAATGCATCTAATGAATTAGGGGATTCCAGAACACACACACACACGCACACACTCAGACACACACACACACGCTTGCCTGTTCCTCTCTGCTGTTTATGACCACTAGATCTGCGCCCCTCTCTTTGCAGTTATGCCTACTCTCCTTCCAGGTTCTGCGCTCAGAGGAGATGAAGTAGAAGCTGGAGCCTAAATATTTCCAGCCATGTGCACTGGCAGCTTCTGTTTAGTAAAAGTGCAGAGTAGAAAAGGCCATGTAAACAACACACAATGTTCAATGCCTTTGACAATATAAAATGGCCTCAGTCTTTAATATAGAATATCAAAGAATTGGAATGAACAACAGCTAACAAAATGGCTGTTTCTCTGAAAACTGCAATAATAAATGTAATGAATTAATGAATAGCTTTACTCACAACACAACGGTCATAAAGGCCATACGGATATCATAGAGGTATAACCATATTTCCTGACTAGTGACTCACCAAGTTTAGAGAGTCTTCTCTGAAGATTGTCTCTCTCTGTCATCAGGTTTGTGAAATTGGCCAGTAGCTGTTCTCTTTCTGTGGTTACGTAGTTGTAGCTGGTTTGCAGCTGCTCTGTTGCAGCCTTAAGTGACTCACTGTCTTCATTCCAGCTGGCGTTGGTCCCAACACCGGTGTGAACTGTAAGAGATCAATGCTTAATACCACATGGTGTCTCTTGGCCGTCTAAATTGAGCATTACAATTTTTCTCCATCGTTTTGATGCTTGTGTCAACTCTGATATCACGTTCTCAAAACAGTTAACACCCGTGTCTGAACAAAAGCATTCTGGCCAAAATGACACATTTTGCTTGCAAAAGGCTGTTGCTCTCTAAAAACACCTAAAACATGCAGCAAAAGCAAATATTGCCTTCAAACAACACATCCTGTCGTCAAATCACTATGTGATTTCAATCAATCATTACACATTGGACAACAAAATGCAAAATCTAGTTCTCAAAATGAGCATTTTTTCTATGTCTGTTCCATTTCTTTCTCATTTTTGTGGTATCTGAAAAGACAAAATGTACTGAATAAAAAATAATTGTATTCATTCCTCCCAAGAAATAACTGTCATTGACATAAGACTTACAGTAAGCACCTAGACAAGACAAATTTCATTGAACTATAACTTGTCATTTCCTTAAGCAGGTCAAAGCAATCAAAAAAAAAAAACTGTAAAGGATTCTAGTTGGGAAAGAACAACACTGTCTTCCACATGGCATGAGTATTGCCCCCATTGGCTAAAAGAAAAGCACTCACAGTAAAGGCGTAGTGAGACATTAAGTGCTGCTTGCAGAATAGACAGTACTCCAAAACATACACCAGCCAGCCTGTAGACACCATATCCTGTTCAGGAGAAAGAAATCACCTTTCAATCAAGAAATCACCGATCAACTTTTGAATAGAGAGCAGAGTATAATGCTAACACTAAACGCTAAACACTTCCTACAAAGCTTCAGTGCAATACAGTTATGCAATTCAGTCAAGTGATTCTGTTAAATAAATGTAATTAAATAAATGTTAATAATTTTAAAAGTTAAATACATTTTTATATAATGTATCCTGGTTATTAGAACAATCATTATGACCGCCGCTAGCGAAGCGGTCAAATAGGGATTGTCAAAGTTTTTTTTTTTTCCGTCATCTACTTCCTGAATTTTTGGTCAATGATACCCCCGGTAAAAATGAAAATGCAATATTATTCTGCTTTAATCGCCCCTATCTTCAGTTAAGATGTTCAGAACTGCACCAAATTTTATGTGTATGATTGACCTGGCATGCTCTGGGGGTATGCCAAGTTTCGTAGAATTTCATCCATGGGGGGGTCTAAAAAAAATTAGATTATGTGTACATTTAGTGACTGTACACTCATTGGCCTGTAGATGGCGGTGCACACATACACATGCACACACACACAGGCACCCACATACTATCGGTATTAGAACGGCCGATACATAATTACAAATTCAGTAGGATTAAAAGAAAGCCAAAATAAATATTCATCATCATCATGGCTGCATTTCCAGTATTGGCGATAAGTAGTCGTTTGTCCACTAGATAGCGCGTCGTTGCAGTGAGACATTATTGTTGGAAGTTAAAGCCTGTGTTGCAGGTTAACCACCACTGTTGATTAATGGGTACATGAAGCACTCAATATATGTATATTATTTTTAAAAATGTCTCCAAATGGTGTTAAATGCCAGTTTTTGTTGTTTTTAGCATTAGCTGGGTTTTTTTACGCAATTCGGTGATGACGTCACTTTGGGGACTACATGATCTGCGCTTCATTCATTTCAATGCATTTCAATGGACATCCTTCGGTTACACTTTCAACATAAAGTTTGTATATTTACACTTCGAATTTCGTCACAGCATTTATATCACAGCTACCCTATGATCTACCAATGGTAATAACGGTTGCCTGATATCAATTTAGTATTTTTTCTGAATTTCGAGGTCTCGTTTTGGAGGGTATGTTTTACATTCATTCCTATGGGAAACGATTCATGGGTACACTTTCAACATAAAGTTTGTATATTTACACTTCGAATTTCGTCACAGCATTTATATCACAGCTACCCTATGATCTACCAATGGTAATAACGGTTGCCTGATATCAATTTAGTAATTTTTCTGAATTTCGGAGGTCTCGTTTTGGAGGGTATGTTTTACATTCATTCCTATGGGAAACGGTCGCGGTTACACTTTCAACATAAAGTTTGTATATTTACACTTAGAATTTCGTTACAGCATTTATATGACAACGACCCTTTGGTCTAACAAAGATAACAATGTCTTCCGATTTTAGTTTAATGCAATTTTCTGAATTTGAGAGGCCTCGTTATGAGGCTACATAATGCACCTATTCAGTTCAATGCATTATGCTTATAACGTTACGACACTTTTTTTGTTACTGTCAGTGAACAGCACCGAATGAAAGTCAACATTTTCTTTATATCTAGAATATGAAGCATCATGATAGCTAGCTGGGCTAACTTTTTAGTCCCACCTGTGAGCCACCCCAGTTATTAGCTTCTAGCCGCCGCCGATTATGCTGGTCGTGTCTTCAGCATGAATATTTTCGATAACTACTGCTCGTTATTGATTGCCATTGACATCGTCAGGGCACGGCTTACCAAAGAGGGAGATAATATGGGCAAGTCGCAGTTTTGCAGGTGCTTGTGTGGGCTGTGCCGTCCCGATGGAAACTGTGGTGGAGAGCTGCAGTAACTAGGGAAGCGAGTGCATTTTGGCCGCTGGTCGAGGAGCTCCCCCGTGACCAGCATATGATATGATCTATCTAGCTATCTATCTACCTGTCTATATACATATCTAGGCTATCTATAGCCTATCTATTTATCTATAATCTGCGCTATCTACTGCTGAACAATCCCTTACTCGTCTCTCTTTACTCCTCTCTCGTTACTCTCAAGGGTCTCAAGGTGGGCTTTGGTCTGTAGTCTCCCCAAGGTGACGTAATGCAATGCATTGTGGGGGAAAGGAGAATCACTTCAAACGCTGTGAAATAGTACCTGCTTTTTTTCAGATTATATTCCGTTTTGTGATACCCAACAACATCAAATACAATGGATAACAGTTTAAATGTTTATTACCAACAAGCAAATTGTGCAAATTCGTTGGAAAATGAACCCTGCAACACGGCCTTTAAAAGTGGGTTGGAAAAACAATGGACGCTTCATACAAGGAGTGTAGTTTACCGCAGAGAACGTCTAATAAGGATAGGATGATGTTCACATGAAATGTAATTTCCATTTCTTCTTGAAGCCGAAATAAATCTGAGGATGTTTATCGGACATGCTTGGTTTTTACTGCAGGTACGTTAA
Source organism: Alosa alosa (assembly GCF_017589495.1). Lineage (NCBI taxonomy): Eukaryota > Metazoa > Chordata > Actinopteri > Clupeiformes > Clupeidae > Alosa > Alosa alosa. The sequence continues at coordinate 39,463,913 of NC_063189.1, forward strand.
TCTTATAATATCAATAAGGACCTAGGTAATGTTACCATAGCGTTGGTTGAGTGATGGAGGCCAATTTGATTGATTGCATTTGTAGAAAACTATAAATGCGGTTATACCAAGCAAATTGATAGCAGCACTGTAATTGTATCTTTCGACTGTCATTTGTTGCACGTGCTACAAAAATCATTCTGTGCAATGGAAGAATTACAAACGTTACACCGGTCTGATACAGTTTTGCCTATACATGCGTGAGACTGAGACGCCTGTTTATTTTGTTCTAAGTGCGTGCAGGGTGTGAGAGGGGAATCGATGTGCTTTGATTCCAGCTTGGTAGTTGTAGTCTGTGAAATTAAAAAGCACGTGTGTGTGAAGTATCCAATGACACCTTCATTTCATTATGGCTGCTTTAGCAACACACCCTAAAGCTACTGTGTAGTGGGTCCCATTTAGAAGTGGCTACTTCATTCGCGCTTTCCTTGACTCATGGAGCTGCGTGATTTTTTTTACAACTTTTCGCCACGATATGGCAGTTTAAAGGGACACCAGGCAAGCCTGATGCTTTTTCTCTACGAAACTCCCTCTGGCTCGGTCTGAAGCTCTTTTCCTTTTCTTTGCGTCTTCCGTCAAGGGTTTTCGCTGCTTCTTCGCTGGCTCTGCCATTATACACACGTTTGCAACAATCTCTAGCGTTTTGTTAGCCTGCCTCTGTGCTGTAAACTGATCCTGCTTCGGTCGGCGGGTAGGATACACCGAACTTGCAAGTGGGATATTCTTTCTACAGGCAGTAGGGGTGGGCGAGAGAGCCTTCATTCGCCCCGTAATGAGTCATTTAACCATATACCGACTTACGAAGATGATTAATTAACACGAAAACGTTGCCTGGTGTCCCTTTAAGTCCGCTTGATACTGTAAGGCGTAAGCCATTGGTTTCCAAAGGAGATTTTATTTGTGTTGCCAGCATAGCCTATTGACAATTTATGTTGTAAATAGGCCTACCTTATAAGCCTACCTGTAGCTTAGGGAAGCTAACAGCTTTCTATTAGGATCTAGTTTGTTAGTTACAGTTTTGTCATAACTCCCTGATGCATTTAGAATAGCCAGAGCGTGGATATCTCAATCGGAAAATTAAACAATATCGGTGCCTATGGACTAGGCTGGGTGAACCCAGCCTGATCTGCTCCCGCTATTTATTTTTTTGATTTCTTAAAAGATTGAGCTTGGTCTGGTGAAAGCCAGACTAGCCATGGACCTCAGTTACACAATGCAAGGGAACATGAATCAGCCTATATTTGCACGAACAATAACGGACAACAGCTCTTCAACTTTGGCCCGTTAAAATGTGTATGAACAGTCTAGCGACGCATTTCATCAAGGCCCATTTGGACATGTCAGTTATTTGCACCTAGCCTGGAAACCAGACTCTCTGACTTCGCAGTAGGGAAAAGAAATCGACCGGAAGTATGTAGACAGGCCAAGGCCAGGCTAATTTGCACCACTGGTTAGATGTAAAACAGCATTTCGTTTCAGACTACTGTTACTTAATTTGTGCATTGACAATAAAGTATTACATGAACTAAAGATGACACAAATCTTATGTAGAAGAAGAAACATTCACAAAAAATCCATCCATCCAAAAATGACCTTTGTTTTTGATAGCTGTTGAAAACGGCATGGAACTGACAGAGATGTTTTTGTTTATAAATAAATAAATAAATAAATAACATTATGCTGATACCTTTTGCTTTTCCCAAATACAATGTAGCCTACAGGTGTAAGTGACCTTTCATCAATCCAGTTGCAGTGGATGAACTGTGATGAACTGCCCTACTTGTGATTGTCTAGAGATTTTAAAGGTTTTATAACAATGCTACATCTTCTTTGGCTGTTCTACAATCTATTCACCTTTTCAGCACCAGTAGGCTACTTTCTGTGCAGCCGCACACACACACTCATGCCAAACAAGCATACACAAAAGTTTCAAGAGTGGGGGATGGAGTAAAATATGGAGACAAATTGAAGTGTGATTTATTTTTCGCGGAACGGATATACAGGACTGAGCGGCGGTCATATTTTGTACCGCAATGCGGTACATCTAGTTTATTGAATTGTTTCAGATTTTCTTGGCATACGTTGGCTTTTGTGCTGCTAGTAGCAGTAAGATTTTTTGAAAGTGTGTGAATGCTCTTACCTTTTCCAGGGCGTTGTCTTAGGTCTCTCCGTGAGGCCGTCTCCTCGATGTTTAAACCCCCTCTCCTACTGGTATCCCTATGAGGTTTTGCCTTGTTCGGCATGTCTTAGTACATTTGTTACACTGGGTTTTTCTTAACCTTAACCTTGCTGTAAAATATGTTTTGGTTTAAACACATATGCCGAACCAACAGATAAACACAACAGGAAGTCCTTTGCTTTCAGACACCATAGTATAGGCGTATAAAATTAGCTCACTTGAAGTCATGTGGGTTTTTGTGTGCATGCACATCATTTGACAGACTGACCACAACATCCCATGTGAAACATCTATGTACCTTGGCCAATAGCAACAGTAGTTTAAACGTTCCTCTTTAGTGCATTTACAAAAACAAATGATCTATTGATGGACATGACATTTTTTAGTTCAGTGAACCAGCATGCAATGGTATAGGAAGCTGATTTTACTGCATGTGATCTTTCGTCATGGTGCTTGTTACTGTAATACTACAATACTAGACTGCACGCATGGTTATAACATTAACATTGTGGTTATGTACAAAATACAAAGTTTGTCAAAGTCTTTGCTGCCATTATACCGTAGCTCTCATAAACCCAGTTGAAAGTGAAGTGGCATTGTGTGGCACACCCTCCACAAGGGGGCATCAGTGTACACTCAGCATTGAAGAGTTTATAACTCCCACTTAAGTCTTTCTGAGTCCATACTATATCAGAGGTACTTTGAGAACTATCTTCAACTTTCACATACAGAATGTGAAGGGAGGAGACATTTCCTTGAAGTGCTTTGGTAGCTATATGGTCAGTGAAGGAAGTCACCTTTGTGGTCAACTACATACAAGGGCTGCAAGTATGCAAGAGGAATGGAAATATTGACTCAAACTGTCTTCATGGGTTTTTCATATGTGAAACTAAACAACCGAGTTGTAATGTCGTAATGAAATAATCATGAATACAGTAATGTAAAGCAGCAACCAGACTAAAAGCTGTTTAACTGTTAATATTTGGCATACCGAATTCCTGAACATTTGGTCACAATCACATCTTTACTGTGTCTCCTACAGAGCCCAAAGCTTCACATTTCTTCTTTTTTAAATTCATAAGCTATATTATGAGTGTTTTTTGTCTTGGCAGACTATATGTTACTCCTGCTGTTGTTATGCAGCTGGCTAACCTTGGGAACACACTGAAATAAAAGACACCACAATGAAACATGAAACCACGACCGCAAGACCAACCAACATAGACAGGAAGCATGATGCCCTGCTGCAAAAAATCAGTTTCAGTGTGCTTACTTGTTGCCCAGCCACAAAGCAGACATCTTCTTGTGGCCAGTCCAGTTACATATGTCAGCTATCATGAGAGCTAATGACATACATATACACTTTTGCCTGTTTTGGACTTCATGTGTTGTGCATGAGGTAAGATTTTAGGCCTACCTTGCCATTATGACCAACTCATGTAAGCTTGGGCTTGGCTCTCTAACATATTAAGATAGTGACAGTATATTGTGTGTGTTTAAATGTCTTATTGCCTGACTTACTGTACTGTGTGGACTAACAGAAACTTGAAATGCTCTTGACCTGCACAGCTAATAACAGAGTATCAAAATACAGTCATTTTAGAACAGCAGATTGTTTACCCACCATCAGATTTCAAACCCTAGGGGACTTCATGAGGAGGTGTATGGAGAGCCATTACAAAAAAAAAGAATCAAAGTTATGGGAGAAAAAAATAATTATTCAGAAGTACAATGTTATGAGCAGAGAGCAGGCCATCACACAGGGATTTCTCTGAAAACAGCAAATACACTTCTACAAAGGTATAGTTTTTTTACCATGCCTTATTTCGTATGGGATGACACAGGTTGAAACAAGCTCTGCTGGAGAAAAATCTTAAGAAAGGGCATCTAATGAATCAACTTTATTTAATTCCACACTTAATTCAACATTCTTGTTTATTCCCCTTACCCTAAATCCACTAGAGCGCTTTAGTCACTACACTTTTACAGTGTAACATTTACACTGACAAACACCATGACATAACAGCACCCTCTACAGGCATATGTGTAAAAGAGACAACCTCGTCTTTACTGACTTCAGAAACATCTTTCTTGGTTTTGTCATCCCCAGTATGGTGATGGGGTATATATCTCTCTCTGTCTTGTTAATACTGAAAGACTATATGCATGGCTATAACATTAACATTGTACTGTAGTTATGTACAAAATACAAAGTTTAACAAAGAAGAGCTGTCATCAACAAGCTGATGATGTTTGCTGCCATTACAGTTTTTTCTGATTGCTTAAGCACATTTTTTGTAACTATGGCTATTTTTGCAAAACTCTACACACAAATAGGAAAACCTTTCACCAAATCAGCAAAACATTGTAGTTCGCTTGCAAAAGCTAACACACCTTGCTTACTGTAACTCTTCACACCTTCGTAAAAATGGTGTTTTCGGATCAAACAGTAAACACAAGCCATCACAATAATAAGCACACAATGTGCCAACTACATACTGATGGTATGAATAAAAAACACATCTGGCTTTTGCTTTCTCTGTGCACAAGGTAGACTATGTCAGTTTGAGGTTATACTTTTGTCATTGTTCTGTAAACATACAGGGATCCAAACATCAAGTATTGGTGTTTATTTAGACAAAACAAAACAAGCACAAGTGTGTTTTTCCAAGTCAAAACACAAAATAGCAATTTCACTGACAAAAAAAATCAGCCCTTTTTTCTGTAAAAGGGCTATTTCCTACTCTTCTTACCCTTCCTCTTCCGCCTCCTCATCTTCCTCATCCTCTTCCTCCTACTTCTTCACCTCCACGTCCTATTCTTCGGCCTCCTCTAATTCTTATTCTTCTCACTCTTCCTGCTCCTTCTATTGTACTCATTGTACATTACCTGTGGCTTATTTATAGTGCTTAGGCTGATTGCAAAGTGAACTAATTATCTAAAACAGTTTTCACATGAGAAAGTGTGCCAGAGAGTTGGCAAAATAGTGTAAATAATAGCCATACATGTGTATAGTTTTGCTAGGAGTGTGTTGATCATTTGGAAATTGAGTGTAAAGCAGTGGTTAAGCAGTGAGTTGTGTTTACAGTTCCGCAAAAAGAGTGCTGTGCAGTGGATTGTACCTACAGTTGTGCAAAGTGTGTGTTACAAAATTGCAAACTAAGTGCAAAGCAGTGTTTGTGCTTTTAGTTTTGCGAACTCAGTGAGTGGTTTTGCTATAAGTATTAATAGTTTTAGAAATTGTGCTATAAGAATCACGGTTGTGTTTAAGCATTCAGAAAAAACTGTAAACAGTATTTTATTTATTTATTTCTGGCATTTATATTTTAGCTGTTAGATATCTGTATGCTGTGGCTAAAGATGAACCCTTCTCTCACAAACCCAGTTGAAAGCGAAGTGGCAATTTGTATCAAACCAAATGTTCACATTGTTGAGTACTACAGAATTAAAGGCAGCACAGTTCTCGTTTGTCTGTCCAAACCCATTGTTGGGTTCACCATTCATCCAGTACCTGAAATAGAAACAACATTACATTTCATAAAGCAAGTGAAATACTTCTGTGCAACTTTAAATACCAGATAAATAAATGTTTGTGTTACCCTGTGACCAAGGGTTCATTGTCTACCCATCTCCACAGCCCCTCACTATCGGCATCTGTTAAACCCATCCACATATCCACACCAAATCTTTTCAGATATTCCTGTTCAAAGGACAAAGTACACAATCATCTTAACCAAGCAAGCAATTGCTGTACGGATATATCTGTGTCTGCCTGAAATGTTCTCATTATGTTTTAATTATTTCTTGTTTTTGTCTTTCTGTCTGTCTTTCAACCCACCATGCTTGCAGAACCCACCTACACACTGTCACATGCACAAATAAACCAATACAAGATCACACTCAAACTCACACACAGAGAGCAGTGGACACTATACCTGTTCCTCTCTACTGTTTATGATGACCAGGTCTGCACTTCTCTCTCTGCAGTCCTTCCTGCTGGAGCTCCAGCTCTTTCTCTCAGAGGAGATGAAGTAAATACTAGAATTGAAGTAACTCCATCCTTGTTGAAGGAATTTCTCTGTACACACACACACACACAGGTACACACACACACACACACACACACACACACACACACACACACACACACACACACACACACACACACACACACACACAGGTACACACACACATATACACACAGGTACACACACACACATACACACACACACACAGGTACACACATACACACACACACACACACAGACACACACACACACAGGTACACACACACACACATACACACACACACACAGGTACACACACACACACACACACACACAGGCATACACACACGCATGCACGCACGCACGCACGCACACACAGAGATATGAGACAGAGAGAGGAAGAGACAAGGAGAGATTAATAGAGAGAAGAGAGAGAGAGAACACTGTTGTGTATTCTTATATTCTGTAATATTACATATTACATACATAGCTCACCCAGATTATAGAGTTTCCTTTGAAGCTTATCACATTCCTGTTTTAGTTCAGTGTGTTTTTTCCATAACAATGGTTGACTTGTCTGTAAGACGTCTTTTTCTGTACTTACTGTGGAGTACTCAGCCTGGAAATCGTGCGTGTCTAACTTGTTGTGGTCTGAAAACATTAAGTGTCATTGCGTCACATGTGTTTTTGTGTCTATTTTGTTTTCTGTCTATTATTTGAGGAAATACAGGAGATTTGTGACTGCTGTATCAGTGTTGAGAACTCACACAACAGACGTAGGGAAACATTTAGCGCTGCTTGAAGAACACAAAGCACCCCAAAGCACATAGCTGCAATTCTGTAGGATCTATGGCACAAACTTAAGGTTACTAGGAAATGCATAATTTTCGATATACTCAAAAGATTTCCAAAACTACAATTATGTGTCTGTGAGATCACCTCAGAAAACCTCAATACTATTGTGTCCTGTGGAACAGCAATGAGGGTATGCTTTAATGAAAGAATAGAAGTTTTACCTGTGTTGAGAGTGTACACTCCTTCCCTCAACCTCTGTTTCTTTAGCCTGCATGATATTCCTGAGAGCTTTCCCATTCTGAGTCATTGCTGGAGTTCTAAAAGGTTGAGTTCATACTATATCAGAGTTACTTTGAGAACTATCTTCGTCTTTCACATACAGAATGTGAAGGGAGGAGACATTTCCTTGAAGTGCTTTAGTAGCTTCGGTCAGTGAAGGAAATCACCTTTGTGGTCAACTACATGCAAGGGCTGCAAGTATGCAAGAGGAATGGAAATATTGACTCATATGTCTCATCAACAGTTGAGTTGTCATGTCATAATGACATTGTAATGAATACAACAAAATACATGATAAGAGACATGATGAAGCCACAAGTGCAAGACCAGCCAACATAGCCAGTGAGCATGTTGCCCAACCACAAAGCACGCGCCTTCTTCTCGTACCCAGCCCAGTTACTGTAAGTCAGCTATCATGAGAGGTAATAACATACATGCATACACTTTTGCCTGTTTGGGACTTGCATGTTTGAGTAGGTCATAATGTCAAGGTAGGCCAAAAAAACTTACCTCATGCACAACACTTGAACATACATACACTTTTGCCTGTTTGGGATTTCATGTGTTGTGCATGAGGTAAGATTTTAGGCCTACTGTACCTTGACATTATGATGTACTCAAATGTGGAAGCTTGGCTTTCTAAAATATTAAGATAGTGACACATGGTGTATGTTTAAACGTCTTATTGTCTGTCTAACTGTTAATGTGTAGACTAAAATGAACTTGAAATGCTCTTGATCTGCACAGTTAATAACAGAATACAACATTCCCTGCTGGAGTAAATCTTAAGAAAGGACATGAATAAATCAATTTCATTTAATTCCACTTATTTTATTTATTTATTGTTTATTCCCCTCACCATAAAACCACTGGAGCACTTTAGTGGAGGACCAGTATGGTGGCAGGGTATGGGGGTGGAGGAAAAATATTCAGTGGGTTCAGGAGCTTATAGATATGGGCAAGACAAACAGAGCTCTGAGTCCTGACTACATGTTTCTATATTCTGTTTCTTTTGCTTCCATCTAACCTATTCCTTTGTTTTTGACAAAAGTTTTCTCAAAACGTTGTGTTACATCGCGCTGCTCTCCCCTTCTCCCATTACACTACTCTATCCCCCCCCCCCCCCTTTGCAGTTGGTCTTCATTAACATCTTCATTAACATCTTCTTAGCACAGTCATCTCTTGTAAATGTGTTCACACATTTTCATTAGGTTTACACATTTCTCACACCCTTTTGCAAAACAGTTACGTAATACAGATGTCATTCAAAGACCCCAACTCTATTGGTTTCCCTACAAAAGGAAAACATCTATTTACAGGTGGTAGAGATTTATTGCATAAGTCTGAATCTCTGATACACCTGTGTGAAACTCCTTTGCACAATTCTTCAATCAGCAATCATTCATTATCCATATCTGTTCTGCGTTGCTATTTGCCAGTATGGATCTAAGGCACATTTAGACTGTTTTGATAAAGAAAAAAGGTGTTTACTGTCAGTCTATTTTAATGAAAAATGACATAGTTCAATGAAATTTGTCTTGTCTAGGCGCTACGGTAGGTCTTACATGCAACGACAGTTACATCTTGAGAAGAATGAATACAATTTCTGATACCAGACAAATTAGAAAGAAATGGAACAGACATAGCAAAAATGAAGGCTGAAACTCCTGGCATTTTGAGAAGAATTGTGCATTATGTTGTGCAGTGTGTAATGACTGATTGAAAGTGAACAATGATTTGACTACAAGTTGTGGTGTTTGAAGGCAAAATTGGCTTTTGCTGCGTGTTTAAATATGTTTAGAGTTTGCTAGCAGAATGTGTCATTTTGGACAGAATGATTCTGTTTAGACCTGTGTGTTAACTGTTTTGACAACTTGATGTCAGAGTTGACACAAGCAATAAAGCGATCGAGAAAAGATGCCCCTTCCATGCACATAAAATGCCCCTTCCATGCACATAAACACACACACACACACACTCATTCTAAAACGGATAGTTCCGGTCCTGATACAGAACAAAAATACAAGAGAGTAGCTGCGTCTCGACGTTGCTTGGCAACCACTTAATTGAGGAAATATATTTAATATGTTTATATATTCTATATATTTACAGTTTTTGCCAATTGCTTGAACGCTTTTTCCAAATTTCGGCTCATTGTGTCAACTTTACACACAAGCACACTAGACACAACACTGGGAAATAAACCATTCACATCTATGTCAAATTGAAACTCTGCTATCAAATCCTAACAATCCTTTGTGAAAATGTCACTGATGACAAAATGATACATACTTGCATCATATGAATACACTTTCAGATTAGCAGCAACACACTAGTGTACTTTATATAACACTGCAGTTTTTATTTTTCACTGTTTTATTGAGTTCATCAGTTAGCATTCTGTGAAGCTTAATGCAACAGTTTTTGTTGTGTTGTTTTTCCAACAAAGGTTTTCACAACAACCAAAAATTGAAGTACAGAAAGGTTACAAATGACATCAACTTAATACTCTTCATCACAGTACTATACAGTACAGCAGAGTAAATGCAACACAGTAATGCAAAAATACGGTAAAACAAAAATGCTGTAAAACCAAAAATTCACTTCTAAAAACAGGCTTAGGTGGACTCTGCCCAGCTTCCCTATTTGTCAGGCCATGATTTATCAGAGGATCCACCAAAGTTGCTCTAATATCATCTGAAATATTGTTCCTTGCACAGCCTCGTCTTGCTCTCCCTGCCTCCCTGCTCGCAAAGTTCTCAAAATCGCTCAACTGAGGCCTATTTGTGGCTGGCTGATTGGTGTTCAGTTTTGTAAGTAAGTATTTTCAAGTGTGTGTATCTAAGTGTTATCAATAACCCAATGTGTTTTGTATTTTGAATAGATGTGTTGTCCCAATGGTACCCATGACATTTCATTTATGAACAAAGTGTCTTATGCATGAAATAGTGTGTAGTGTGCAGAAGGTATGGTTACACTGTGTTTAAGGTATAGTAACAAAAGCTTCAAGTTGTGTTACAATGGTCTAAGCATATATAGTGTTCAAGCAATGGGTAAAAACTGTAATAATATATGGAATAATTATATATATATATAATTATTATTACATTTGCCTAACAATTCCCCTTAGCTGTTCTAAAATCAGTATAATTGCTTAACTCACTCACACTTACACAGTTTTCTTGTCTACCCCTGTCCAGTCAGTCTTTCCTCCACTGGTCTCACGCACACTGTATCCCTCTCACACACCGAACAGACAATCAATTACTCAGCAGGGAGTCACTGGCAGATCTACAATCCACTGAGCCTAATGAGCAGCCACTTAAGGGTAACATGGTGTATGTGTGTGTGTGTGTTCGTGTTATGGTGTGCACATTCATTTTTCGGCATGATTTTCTTCTGTCTGAATACAGTATGTATGTATGTATGTATTAATTTTTCTGTGTGTGTGTGTGTGTGTGTGTGTGTGTGTGAAAGAGAGAGAGAGAGTGTGTGTGTGTCTGTGTACTTTGTGTGTAATGCTTGTGCCTGTGTGCTTCATGTGCGTGTCCATGTGCTCCGTGTGCTCTCTCTCTCTCTCTCTGTGTGTGTGTGTGTGTGTGTGTGTGTGTGTAAGAATGTGTGTGTGTTTAAAGAGAGGTCTGGAGTCACACTGAGTGCTCTGATTAGATTGATATGCTTGACTGGAAGAGTAAGACAAAGAGAGAGAGAGTGATGAAGAGAGAGAGAGAGATGAAGAGAGAGAGAGAGAGAGAGAGATAGAGACAGATGGAGAGAGATGCTCACAGGCAGGGCAGGAGAGGGGTGCTTCTTGACATGAGTAGAGGAGACAGAGTGATGAGAAAAGCGGAATAACAAAATAGAAGAACAAGCACACAAGACAGACCCACTCAGAAACAGTGATCACTCCCTTAAAGCAGTCAGGGTGTGTTTCTTAAGCTTGTGTTTGTGCTGACAGATTGGTACTGTGGGGATCCATATGCTCCTGGTGCTGTATCTTGCACCATATGGCCTCTATTAGGGACGTACCCAATTGCAATATGTTATCTGAAGAACTAATGCAGTGGAAAGACATTTCTTCGCGCGCGCACACACACACACCACACACACACACACACACACACACACACACACACACACACACACACACACAGAGTTGGCTACAGGTTAGGTGTTGTAACCTGAGGTACTCACCATACAGTCAGATTTGTTTAATGTCTAATAGTGTGTAAGGTGATCTATAACCAAATAATACATATTATGTTTTCATATAATAACATTCAATATAATGTTTTAAAATGTTTGTGTTTTTGCTAACTAGAGGGTTCCCCTCCATTTCTCCCACACTCTTGGAAATGGAGTGGTGTACAGTTGATTGTAATTCAGCAAGTTCACCACTAGATGGTATATACTTTACATGTAAGTAATGACGATCTGCACATCGGTGCCAAATTAGGGAAAGAAAAGATTTGGGTGGATTTGGTAGTTCACCTGGGGCCACTTTCAAGATAAGATAAGAGAGTTTTTGTCCTGGAGGAAATTTGTCTTGGATACTTAGGGAACCCTGGAAGAGTCATTGCAAGATATTTTGGTGTATATCCAGATAATCTGCCCTCAAATTAAGTAAATTTAGTAAAATGAGCGCACTTAGTAAAATGAGCACACAATATACTAAATTGTGCACACAATCTAGTAAAATGAGACCACAATTTAGTAAAATGAGTGCACAATTTACTGAAATGAACGCACATTCTCTCGATATACAAAAATATCTTACAATGACACCTCTTGGGCTCCGTAGATAGCTACTGTTAAAATAGAAATAACATGCATGCTATATGCATAGTCAGACATGGGCAGTATTTTAATTATATGTATTTAAAATACGTATTTAATTACTTTAGCGTATTTTGTAATTTGTATTTTGCAGGATTGGAAAAACTCAAATGTAGTTTGTAACAAAATACTTTGAGTGATTGTATTTGAGTATTTCAACTACTTAAATACTTATCAAATAGGCCAAAATGTCATCACTCAATTAAATATACTACCCGCTATAACCATGACAATAAACAATGCTTATCATAAAGCCAAAGGCCAGAATCTTGGTGAATCTGGTTTTAAGAATAGGCTGGGTGCCTGGAGATATCCTTTGGGCAATTCCCTATATTCAACTGTAAAGTTGACCTAAACATTTCATTACCTTTTTGGAAGAAAAGCATGAAATGTTTACCCATTTTCCATTTTTCTTCCTGTGGTATGCCACAATGTGACCAACTTAAAAGTGTTTATGTCAATTTTTGTCACCCTGTAGACAACTTAAAGCCTCTTAGAACCCCTTAGAACATGTCAGGAAGTTGAAAGAAATTAAAAAGTAACTAGGAGCTTGAATGGTCAGGTGTGTTAAGTGCTACAAGACTAAAGATTTGAAAACAATACAGATAAGATACTGAGGGAGAATATTAGGACCACGGCCTTTGACCCCATGACCTTGAGTACCTTGAGTAATAGCTGATGTTCATTCTCACTACAGGACAGTATTAAAACTTGGATTTGTGGAGGATTTATGTAAGGAGTAACATCTGCTGAGGTGTCCTGATATGCAGAAATAATGGAGGAGACAGAGACAACCTCCCGGAGTGGAATTCTCTCCCAAGTTAGTTTATTCCGTATATTGGGACACCTTATAGGTTGTTATTCTGTTTATCCCCCACGTTGTCAGTAGGCATGCATTTATAGCACAACAAGGGAAATGTAGTTCAGTTTAAAAAGAGGCCGACCTGTTCAATTTGTTGTACTACTTTCATTGGTTACGGAAAATGATAGTTTGCTTTCCACTGTTGTGAAGCCTGCTTGTCAGTTCAATCATTGTTTACATTGATATGGGATGGTGATTACATTTTTTACCAGATCTACTTCATAGGTGCCCCAATGTACAGAATTAATAACCCCTTGCCAGCCAATCAAAAATAGTATGTCTTGTCTCTTGGGGATACATTTTCAATAATATTTCTTGTTAGTATACCATGATTATTGTGTGGGTATTTTTGTATTTCCAAATTACTAATTACTTGTATTTTAATTAAATACATTTTTCACATCAGTATTTTGTATTTAATTTTGTTACATTTCATGAGCCAGTGTTTGTAATTTGTAACAAAATAGTTTTTGATGTATTTGTGCCCACCTCTATGCATACTCAGGCTAACACTACACCATCTCTCAGCTGATGGTGTTGGTTCTAATGAGAGGAGAGTTCCTCATGTCAACTGAGTCTGATGCTATCAGTCAATATGAGAGGAATGTTCCTCATGTCTGCTGATACTGTTGGTTCATATGAGAGGAAAGTGATGCTAATGCTCTATATAAGTATGAGAAGTGTTGCTCATGTTTGCTGATGCTGTTGGTTCATATGAGAAGAAAGTTCCTCATGTCTGCTGATGTGGTTGGTTCATTGAGCAGCCGTGGCCTACTGGTAAGCGCTTCAGACTTGTTACCGGAGAGTTGCCGGTTCAAGCCCCGACCAGTGGGCCACGGCTGAAGTGCCCTTGAGCAAGGCACCTAACCCCTCACTGCTCCCCGAGTGCCTCTGTTGCAGGCAGCTCACTGCGCCGGGATTAGTGTGTGCTGAGTGTGTTTCACTAATTTACGGTTTGGGATAAATGCAGAGACCAAATTTCCCTCACGGGATCAAAAGAGTATATACACTATACTTATACTTATATGAGAAGAAAGTTCCTCATGTCTGCTGATATGGTTGGTTCATATGAGAAGAAAGTTCCCTCTGATGCTGATACTGTTTGTTCATATGAGAGGAAAGTTCCTCATTTCAACTCCACATCTTATTATAGCGGTGCTCGCACATGAAAGGATCCACTAAATAAAGTGGAACACAATATTCACACTAATTAAAAGGGAATAAACCAAGCCTTGGGTGTTGGCACACTTAGATTTCTTGTGTTCCTCTCTCTCTACCCCCTTACCTCTTTCTCTCTCTCTCTCGCCACCTCTCAATCTCTATTTTATGAATGTGCTGGGAGGCTGCTCTGCTCTGACGTAAATGAGAGAGATGCTAATTTGTTGAGGATTGTCTTCGACGTCCATCCTAGTTTTCCAGACTGGTAACATTGCGTAACCACTGGGCCTGTCATGTGTCTGATGTTCCTCTCTATGATGCAGACAGCAGCAGCAGCAGGACTTGCTCCTCATCTGTCCCACACTGGGACCAGATCTGCCTTGTTGTCTTTGCAGTGACTGTAAAATGGTTATTATTATGGTTATGCTTGTTTAGGGGACACATTTATCCAAAGCCACTTATAACATTGAATAACACTGAACATTACTGTACAGTAGTATTAAACCTAATAATGAATCACCCTTGTTTGCCCTATAGTTTCGATGTTGAGGGATCTACATAAAAGTCTATATTTGACAACAATATAAACATCTCCAGTGAGCCAGGGTTCATAATGTTATTAAAGACTTGAAAAGCATATTTTATGCAACAAGCCAGCAAGGCTGTCAAATGACCAAAACAGAAGAAGAAACATGGAGAATTTGCATTCAGTAATTTTAAGGTTGATTTTTCTTTTCTGTGCTTGGTGCAGACTATTGAGGCATACTAAAATTAATTTTGTAGGAGAACTATTTCCTCAAAAGAAACGCTGTACAAACTGTATGTCTGGGCTCAGTAACTTGTTGTGGTTGAGCTCCAGTGAGCATGTCTCACCAAAGGGCCCTGACAAGTAATCAATCACACCTGATCCTATCTTTGCTTTCAAACAGACCTTCATTGCCTTGCCGAGAGAGAGAGAGAGAGAAAGAGAGAGAGATGGCAAATGGATCAGAATGCATGCATGTATATTGTATCGCCTCCAGTTAAACTGAATTAGTATGTAAATACTGTAGCAGTAGTGTAATTGTGCAAAGGCAAACGTCACCACTGATTCTGATGTTTCAGTACTTAAGGCAGTTATCCATGTTCACTGTAAGTGTTCATTTGGAAGTTGCTATGGATAAAAGCATCAGCTAATTTAATAAATATAATAAAAGGCCCCCAAAAGATTTTTTTTACCTAAAAATAAAAGTTTCCAAAATCATTTGATGGCGCATAAACTCTTAATAGGGCGAACAGCACTTCTGCCGCACTCTGAGCAGGTCTTTGCAAAACAGCCATAAGAAGTTTGGTTATAGAAACACCTCGGAATTCGGAGATGCATTGTATTATTGTATCTGAGTTATATACTTTATTGCAACGCATAGTGTTATATTTCAATTGAGGTTGGCCAAGCAACTGATGTGGCCTTCGTGTGAAATGTTAGGGTTTCACAGCATGATTTCCATTCAGTTTTTTCCAACCTCTCAGTTCTGAGATCTTTTCAGCAATACCTGCCTCCACCCGTCTCTCTCTCCCTCTTTCCCTGTTTCACCTCCCCATCTCTTTTTCTCTGCCTTTCTCTCACTCTTCCTCTCTCTCTCTCTGGTTTGCTCTCACGCTCTGTGTCATCATAATTTCATAATTTCTCTTCATAATTTCATTCTGTCATCCAGGGCATTGTGCAAGCCAACATTGTGGGTGGGCACGGTAGGGCTCTGGGGACGAAAATATACTAATAAGCCTGCAATTATCTTAAATGTTACATATTCAAAGAATTTGGGGGAGATATTTTCAAATGTTATTTAATGAATTTTAGTAGCTCAGTAATCTCTCACATTACATTAGGGAAAATAGCCTACTTAAGATATATATTTATAGATTTTTATGTCAGTTATTCCAGCTGCTATGGCACTCTTTAAGGCAAATATCCTAGGCTACTGTACATTTATTTAGACATGATTCTCTAAATAAAAGATTTTCATGGCAGTTGCTGCTATGGCGCTCAACTATTCACTCACTTTAGCTGCCATACATTGCTGCCACTTTTGCAAATAGCCAACTCTTGTTTGCTTCACCCAAGAATACAAGCCAAATGTGGTATTTTCATGTCTACCTTACCCATTACCATGTCTACCTTACCCATTAATACCTGCATCAATTCCGGACTGAGAACAGGGCTGATAAAAGTATTGGTTTACTGCCAGAAGGTTCACACAGCTCTCCTTTACCAATGTTCAATAGAATGTTGTGCTATCATGACTAGTTATAGTCAGAAAGCTGAACAACCTGATTGAGGGATGGCAAATAACTAGCTTGGTACTACAGACCGATCATTATGTGTATTTCTAAAAATAAAGTATGTATGTAAATCTAATCTAAAGTGTTCAACTAACTTCTTTGGCAATACACTGTGAATTCCTCCTGCAGTTGTGAGCATTTCTCTGTGAATATACACGTTGTTATTTACTGACCAATATATCGTCCTGGAACTTTTGGAAGAAGCCAATATTGCAGGGAAAGAGGTGTGTGATTTGATGACATACATGTAGAGGCTAATCACAAATTACCACAAAGACAAAATGCAGATATAATCATTATAAAATTCCAGATATTAAAAATCTTGGTGGGCACAATGTCACTGATTCAGTGGTTACAATGTCATTGATTCTCTCTGTACATCATTCTGCAGAGCTCCCATTTTTCTCAGATTTACCCTCTTCTCTCGCTCTCTCATTCTTACGTTCAAGACTCCATTCCCCTCTCTCTCATCTTTTCCTTTCATATTCAGCCCCCCTCCTGCTACTCCCATCTCCCCTCTTTCTCTCTCCCTCTCACTTGCTTTCTCTCCCTCTCCTCCTCTTCCTCCTCCCTTTCTTTAAGGCCTTCTTGGAGCTTAGAGTGGGCCGTCTCTCCCTCCCTCCCATTTTCCTCTCTTCATCCCTCTTTGCTCCCCCCCCCCTTCTCAGGGCTTGTAGTGGGCCGCCTGTAGCCACCTCCATCACGGGTTTGATTTTGATTTTCAAAGACTTTCATGATGGCTTTGGCCTCAGGTTGCCGTGGCAGCAACACTCCTCTTTGCATATGATCTGTCTGTTGCCATAGCAGCCTCAGGGAGCTTTGCTGCCACTCCGAAACTGGGAACAGGGGAACGAGAGCTGACTGACCCCTGGCGAGGGGGGAAAAGTGGGTGGTAGGTGGTGGGGGGTTCTGCGCCCTTCCTATCAGTTTCCATGGTTTCAGCAGCAAGGGGTGTTGTGCTGAGAGAGAGAGAGAGAGAGAGAGAGAGAGAGAGAGACACCCAGCAAAGCAAAGCTGAGCAAAGCTGATTGTCAGTTTCTTTATCATGCACACTCACACAGGATCTGCAACATCACAGGCAGCCACTGAGGAAACTCTACTGTCTGATGGTAGAGGCATTTCTGAATACAGAGAGGAAACTCTACTGTGTGATGGTAGAGGCGTATCTACAGTAAACAGAGAGGAAACTCTGGTAACCCTTCCTTTTACAGTCAATCCTAGATATTTACATACAGTAGTAAGTATGTGGTAAGTTTGTTATCACAGGTAACATGAGGGTAAGTACAGAGAAACTATTGTACATGTAGTAAATTATTGGAAATGTCTATTATAATTTCTCGGTAAAACATTATTAAACCTGGGCTTTTACCAACATAAGCCTGGGAGAACTGAGGGTGTGCCTAGAATGTATGGGTAATGCAGAATATGTTTCTAAGAACTACTTGTTTACTTTCATGGAAAGTACACTTCTTCTATCTTGAGTTATTACCAGCTTAAACCACTCACAACTACATGGTTCTAAGTAGGTAATAGGTAATAGTGGAAGTATTTTTTGTTTCTGTATTTTCTCTGTACTTATCTGTATTAATTATCCAATAATGCTTGGGGGCATGTTATGGACAGGCAGCTGAAGCAGACCCATGGGGCAGTGGGGAGTTACTTTCAGTTTCCGTTTTGATGCCCCATAAGTCTGCTTTAAGCTGCCTGTCCATAACTTGGCCTACTTTGTCCCAAATTGTCTCATTCTTTTTCCGATGGACTGCATGTGGTGAGCTTATACAACAAGGCTATGGGTCAATTTATACTGGACTTACACTTTAATAATCGTCTTGTAGGCTAAAAATGAACACTGTTTTGAAACATGTACTCTAGCCTAGTCAACTCATAGCAGGAGCTAGCTAAGCTTATGACAAACGTGACCCAGCAGGGTTAGTTGTAACATGCTTTTACAACTACCGTATTTTCCGGACTATGTCGCTCCTGATATAAGTGGTATAAGTGGCATCAGTCAAAAAATGCACCATGAACAGGAAAAAAACATATATAAGTCGCATCGGACTATAAGTCGCATTTATTTAGAAAAGTATTTCACAAAATCCAAAACCAAAAACAGACTATGTAACTGGATTATTGAGGCCAAAAAGATTAATGTTAATGAAGACGAAGGAGTGAAGGCAGCCAAGAGGAGGGCAGGAAGGTAATTGCAAAGATTCACTGAAAGAAAATGTCATGTGGTACACCAAAATGTATTTAAAATGCGGAGAATACAATGCAATCAAGCATTTTGGGCGATGTGGAGTCACAAGCTGGCAGCAGATTAAATGCTCATGAGAGAGAAAAAGATGCAGTTTTAGACGTGATTGAAGCAAGCCAGGCGATAGGCCAATAGGCCCAATGGTAATTGTAAAGCAATTTACAAAAGATTCACTGAACAAAAATGCTGATGTGGTACATGAAAATTTAGCTAAAAATGTGGAGAATGCGATGCAATCAAGCATTTTGGGCGATGTGGAGTCACAAGCTGGCAGCAGATTAAATACTCATGATGGAGAAAAAGATGGTTTTAAAAGGACGTGACCGAAGCTGAGGCAAGCCAGGCAATAGGCCTATAGGCCCGACGGTAATTGTAAAGCAATTTACAAAAGATTCATTGAACAAAAATGCTGATGTGGTACATGAAAATTTAGCTAAAAATGTGGAGAATGCAATGCAATCAAGCATTTTAGACGATGTGGAGATATAAGCCGGCAGCAGATTAAATGCTTGAGAGAGAAAAAGATGCGGTTTTAAAAGGACGTGCAGATCGAAGCTGCAGCAAGCAGGTGATTACTAAGAGACTAAGTACAGACTAAGAACAGACAGACTATGTAACTGGACACATTGAGGCCAAAAATATTGAGAATTCTACAGGGAATGTTGAAGATAAAGGAGTGAATAGTGGCAAGAGGCAAGCCGAAGGCTGCTGACAGGGGCCCGACGCTATTGTAAAGCAATTTACAAAAGATTCACTTCACATCATCAATTCACATGAAAATTTAGCTAAAAATGTGGAGAATGCAATGCAATCAAGCATTTTGGACGATATTTTGGCACAAGCTGGCAACAGAACAAATGCTCGCTGGCCACCTCCGAGGGAGCGAGAGAAAAAAAGATGCGAATTTAACCAGGGCCTAAATTTCAGCGCGGGATTGCGGGTATTGCGCATAAATTATTACTAAGTTGAGCATACTAATAAAAGTCCCGCAACTCTAGCCATCATAGTGCGAGAAATTCCCACACATTTTACAGCGCTGTCTGACGTTAATCTAATAATGGAGCGGCCTGAATGCGGGACTATTGACTGGACGGACCAACTCTGACTTCAGTTGAACCCCATGCAGAGACACACGCGCGCACGCAGGACCACTTTGGGTGGTGCCTCTCTCCCTCTCTCTCTCTATCTCAGCAGGATTTGTCACCGCTAAAGTCAAATTATAGCCTAGCCTAGGTGCTTCTACATCAACCGCTATCGACAGGAAAGGAAAACAAACGTTTAGCGATCAGGAACCGCCAGGAATTTTGCAAACACAGAAGCATGACAGCCTATAATATAACGCGAGAGAACATGGATGTGTTCTCCATTTGAGGAACGTTATAATCGATTGCGGACGTGAACAGACAGCTACAGACACGGAGCATAGTAGGCTTACTTTCATTTTCTGTGCATATTCACGTGAAAGATAATTAGTAGTAAAACAGTGATCAAATATTACATGGCAGTGAGTTCTGTTTTCATGCATGTCTAGATAACGGGTGAGAAATGTTTAGGGGACAGACTATCATAAATCCTCAAATTATGGCTGGGCAAAGCACAGCACCTTTATTTGGACCATGGCTTGTAGGCTATTCGAGTCAGCTAGGCCTTTATTTCTTGCGTTTTACTGTGAGACATAGGCCTATACTTTTCGTTATAGGAGCGGCATAGGCCTACCGGTAGGCTATCAATGGCAATGGTTCATTAAGTTTCATGTATGAAAGAGTGTCGGGATTTCCATCCGCTTATTGCGAGATAAGGCATACACTTTCATTCATTCATGGAACGTGTGCTGAGCTGCAAGGGAAACCTTATTCCATATAGCCAAAGAGGTCTAAGATAGCCTAAATTTAGTAATTTTGTAAATTATGCATGATTTACTTTTTTTTATAAAATTCATAGGCTGATGCCTGGCAGCAACAATTGTGTTTAAATGTAGGTTATTGCTTCAGCCTCTAGCTCAGAAAGGGGCTGCGTGCGACTGGTAGCTTGAGAGTAACGTGTTGGAGACTCATGGTGTAGGATGATGACTTTTCATTGGCAACAATATTAAACCAACCAACAATATAAATGATTAAGAAGAGCTCTTTTATGAGTTAAATTGAAGCAAAATTATACTGGCTTTTATTTGTCCGAATCTGAGGCCCGGCTATAAATAGAATCCTTGCCATAATTTGAGCATTTAAGTATGCACGTGTGTTTCAGGCATAGCGCAAGCACTAATCTCTGACTGAAAGTGCACAGGACTTGTGCATTTGAGAGCGCTCTCTCGAGGCTGTAGACAGTAATGTTTCATGTAGGGTTCATGTCAGTTAATATAAATTAACATTTAAAAGCATGTTCAATTATATATAATTTTTTTCATATATAAGTCGCACCTGACTATAAGTCGCAGGACCAGCCAAGCTATGAAAAAAAGTGTGACTTATAGTCTGGAAAATACGGTAAGCCACTCATACTGTACAATGATGTTGCAATACAAAAATATAGGTCTATTAGTGTTATTTTAGTTAGTTTTTATGATGTTCTGCATTTTTGCCTCATGTTTTTTTTTTTCAGATTTGAGGGCTTTTCTTTGCCAGATTGACCTTGGTTAGACTATTTGCTTCCATTGGCGCATATTGCTCATGTTATTTCTCCTAAAGTCAATTTTCGACACACGTCTGTTATGTATCATAAATAGTCAGCCTATCATACACATTCAGATACATGTATTGAATTAACCCTGCATATAGGGCAGGTTGTAACATTTCACCTATCGCCACTCTCGGTGGAATTGTACAAGAACAGTAGGTCCTACACACAAACTTCCAGTGCACATGTGTAGCAGAGATATGTATGTTGCTTGCTTAAAAGTATGAGCAGTGAAACTCAAATGATTTTAGAAATATTTAGCCAAAAGCAAAAGGTTTGTGCCCTGCGCTCCCCTAAGACCTTGATTTCACATATAGTTTCTCTGTACTCATATTACCTTTGGTAATTACCTAATAATATACCAAAACTTATCATGTCCTTACTAGGCAAATACCTCGTAATTAGAGGACTGTAAAAGGAAGGGTTACCAAAACTGTCTGATGGTAGAGGCATATCTCTACAGAGGAAACTCTACATACTGACGGTAGAGTCGTTTCTGAACACAGTGAGGAAACTGTCTGATGGTAGAAGTGTGTCTAAACAGAGAGGAAACTGTACTATCTGATGGGCACAGGAATGGACCAGCAGGAGGGTGGTGATATTTAACTGTGAGCAGGAGGGCCTCACAGTTTAATATCACCACCTCCAGCTATTTACAAGTAGATGTACTGAACTAACTTGCATGTAACCACATACACATAGAGAGAAGCTCTCTCTCTTTACCCCACACACACACACCATCAGTACAGCAAGGCCAAAACCCAAATTATCACTTGTGTGAGTTGTGCTTTGTATGCATCTCCCATTGGGGCCATAAACATTCAGAGAGAGCCGGTTTGCTGTGAGGTTGTGACAACTTATTGGCCCATATCCATGCACGTCAGTGTGTGTGTGTGTGTGTGTGAGAGAGAGAGATCCGGTTTGCTGTGAGGTAGTGACAGCTCACTCGGCCATCTCCATGTCAGTGCGTGTGTGTGTGTGTGTGTGAGAGTATCCTGTTTTCTCTGAAGTAGCGGCAGATCTAGCATACCTCCTCCTCTCTTCCCTGTCTGTCACCACTCCATCTCCCTCCCTCTCTCTTCCCTTCTCTCTCTCTCTTCTTCTTTCTCTCTCTCTCTCTCTCTGTGCTTTAAGAAACTCTAGAGTCAGCGATTCCTGTTTGAAGACAATCCAGACACATCATCAGCTAGCCAAGGTGCCACTGAGACCTCCTCTGTTATGGAACACACACACACACACACACACACACACACACACACACACACAGAGAGACAGACAGTGAGAGAGAGAGAGAGAGAGAGCATCTGTTTATGTTTGCACACTCACTTACAAACATACACACACGGACACACTCACAAACATACACATATGCGTGTGCGCACCACACACAGACACAGACACACACACACAGACACACACACACAAAGAAGCTGGCAAGGTCCCAATGGCGCTAAAGCGACCTGGACGAGGCTCAAGTCGGGGTTTGATGTCTTTATGTGTCGGCCGTCTCCAGCGAACCCCCTGCCAAAGAGGGAGAAGAGAGGAGAGAGAGTGCACACAGAGCTGCACTGGCTGGGAAGCTTTGATAGCCATGTTTTTCGGGAAAGGTGATGTCGGGTGGTGTATTTGGAGCTGACAAACAGGAAATTCATTCTCAAAGGAGGGCTGTTTCTGGCTCCATTTCAGACTCACTGAGGGTGAAGCTGTGTTTGGTCCAGATACATCAGCATGTGGTAGGATCTCAGAGTCCCTGGAGCTGCCTACCACAGCAGGGAGCATCTCTGGCCCTATACTTCTGGCTGATATTTGTTTGCTGTGTGTGTAGATTGTATAGATGTGTGCCTCTGCATGCTGTTCTCTTAGGTTGTGTATGTTGGCTGATTTTGCGTGTGGCTACAGTGGCGTCATGCCCATTGAAATAAAGGGGGCACGTGCCCCCTCAGATTTTTCCTCCCTGATCATTTTTTTGATCATAATTTGTTCCTATTATGCTCCATAATAAGCCAGAGCCTATAACGACTCAAATGTATTCTTCTGGATGTGTAATAAATCGTACAAAAATAGTTGAAGACCTTCAGCCCTTTTCCTAAAATTGGTGTCTGTGTATGTTCCCATAGCAACTCATACGCACATTGAGCTTGTGCTTGTGTTGTTACAGTTAACATGTATAGTTGGGTCACATACCTATTTAAAATCATAACATTAAATCTGCAATGGTACTATTTTTAAAATAATGTGTAGTAGGCCTAAGTGTAAGTGTGTGTGTCTAAACATGCTTTAACGAGCTGAATTTGAGCTTATACCCACCCCTTACTACTACTAACCAATGTCTTGGGAGAGGTAGGGGAGAATGGTCTTTATTATCTGTGCAATGTTACCAGTATGGTTTGACTCTCCATGGAAGACGAGTCGGCCGAACGCCAGTCGACAGTACCACAATAAAAAAGTTAAAAAGTTCTCTGAGTGCTCCGGTCATCCCTGGGTCTAGTCCCTTTGAAGTGGCCCAGCCAGTCTTTCTGACCCCTTGGTCCTAGACTGTGAGCACCGAAAAGGCTTGAGCGCAAGTTACACCCGTCTTACAAGTTCAAAAAAAAAAAGTCTGTCGCCCTTAAGCGATTGTCCCTGTTTGCCCAATTTGAACACAACTCTGCTGACTTTGTGCCAGATCAAGGCCAGAACCAGGCCAGCTGTGCCCTGTAGTCAGCTGCTGGTGGGCTGAGTGTGTGTGGGCTCATTTGCATTTGTGTGTGTGTGTGTGTGTGTGTGTGTTATGTGTGTGGTTTCATTTGCATTGAAACGCTGATTAAAGATATTTGCATGTGAAAGCTGGCCTGGTTCGACAGATGCATCTTAGTGAAGCGCAGCGGGGAGGAAGGCGAGGATAAGAAATGGAGAGAATGGACACCTACCCGCCACAGAACACCAACCGCTTAGCTCACTTCCTGCCACCAGCAAACAGCAGCCTCTCGGTACCTAGCCAAACTGCAGCTCCATTTCTAATGCTTTGATTACAGCAACATACAGATATCTGTTTGTGTGAGTCACCATATGGGCCTCGGAACTGGGACATTTCATTGATTGGGACTGTATACTTTGTATACTATATGTCTGTGTCTCTGTGTATCTGCATGTATGTGTATGCATGGTTTGGATCAGGAGGATACTGGTTCTCTTGGCCTTTAATCCTGGGCGGAGGGTAACTTCCTGTCCTGCTGGGAGGCTGGCAGAAGTGGAGGAAGGGTCATGTTGGAACCCTCTGTTTCTGGACGATCTGATGACAAGCGCACAGTGCAATCCCTAAAACATGAGGACAGTATCTTTTGAGAAGGGTTTGATGAATATAATATGCACTTGCAATTATCCAGTGATGAGAAAATGCCATTGGAGTGCAGTGGTTCTATCTTATTTACAGAATGGGTCTGTCCAACATGGAAAAAATCTGCTTTCTAAGATAGCACTCAGTGGCAGCAAGGCATCAAGGCATATCCAAATGAAATATTTCAACACTGCCTTCTAGGATACCTTTCTTTTGTCGGTGTTTTGAAGGCAGCTTAGGAGTATCTTTCAATGCCCAAAATTCTATGGAATTATGAAGTCAGAGCAGAGAAACAGTTTTTGTAACTTTTTTTATAACGTTTTTATAACGTCTTTGATAGGCTTGATCTATTGATAGACAGTCACCCACAGTTTTAAATCTGCCACTATTGTTCCGGTGCCTAAACAGTCCACAGCCAAAGGACTGAACGACTTCCGCCCGGTTGCACTGACACCCATTATTGCGAAATGCTTTGAGAGGCTGTTCCTCTCACAGCTGAAATCTTGTGTGTCTGCTACACTGGACCCGTATCAATTTGGCTGGGAAGCTTTGATAGCCATGTTTTTCGGGCACAACAGATCAACAGAGGATGCCATCTCCACAGCGCTCCATCTGGCACTCACCCACCTGGACAGTCCCAATACAAATGTTAGAATGCTGTTCATTGACTTCAGTTCAGCATTCAACACTGTGATCCCCTCCAAGCTGATCTCCAAGCTAGGCCAGTTTGCACCAGCAACTCATGCTGCAACTGGATTATGGGACTTCCTTAAGACACCAGACTGTTAAATTAGGAAGTCTGTCCTCCTCCACTATCACCCCGAATACTGGCGTGCTACAGGGCTGTGTGTTGAGCCCTCTGCTCTACTCCCTCTTCACCCATGACTGTGCTTCTGTTTATGGCTCCAATGCCATAATCAAGTTCGCAGATGACACCACAGTGGTGGGCCTGATCAGAATAGTTTGCCATTATCTTTGGGTAAGTGTAGGTTCTTTTATTAGGCCTATGAGGTAAAAGCAGAAAAAGGAACATGTGGTTTAATCTGTGCTGCGTCAAAATCTCATCCTAGACATTTCCTGACTTTCTTACTCGACTTCTTCCTTATCTTCAAACGTCTTCTTAAATGACACCGCAAAACATTACTGCACGGTGCAACAATCTAATCTTAAATAATTACAATTATTCATGTCTGTGTTTGGTATATAGCCTACTTGGGATGCTTACATGCAGATGTCAAAGTTTTTCTATTTTCATATTGATGTGAATTAATGTGTATATCCAAAGTTTAAACGGTAGGCCTAGCTGTGACATGCAGTCACCTGACATCACCTTCAAATTAAAGGATATTTCAGAACTATTAACGTGGACAGCACCCCTTAAACTCAACAGTCCGGGCCAGATCCTGACCGCTACGTAACGTCACTTCTGTTGACGTTCAAACAAAACAGAAAGCTAGCTAGCTACTTCCTCCCCCTCCCTCCTGTGCAATTGAAACTCTCCTAAACGTGCATCTCGTCTGTGATTTGCTGGAACAATTTGTTATGTTTTTTTGGGCAAGGTTTGCCCAAGTTGTTTTGTGGCTGTTTTTGGAGGCTGGGATGTCCACAGAGATCGCTTTAAAAAAAAAAAAGTGTCTTCAGGACACAGGCAGCTAAGCGGATGGTGAGGTGATGTTTGCTGTAAGTGACAAAAAATGTTTTAGCCTATGAAACGTATGACATCGCTTAGAGCAGGGGTTCCCAAACTTTTCCATGACAAGGCCCCCCAAATACCACCAGGTTCTCGCCAAGGACCTCCTTGATGTGTTATTAAACCCATCGACAATACTACGGCAAATGGAAAAATACATTAAGCTAAGAGCATCTTAAGAGCAGTGCACACACGTTCACACTACTAGCATGTTCGAAGAAACAGTTGGAAAAACCAAACGAACGATCTTAAGATGAATCGTAGAAAACCCTCGTAAGAGCGTGTATCCATCATTATCGGGAAACCGGGCCCTAGTCAACGTTTTATATCCTCTGCATAGCCTACAACATGGCCAGTTGTCCACAGAGCATATAACCTACTGATTTGGGAGAGATTTGGCTAAGCTACTGCTCATAGTGCCTTCTGGACTAATGGGGATGGCCTTGCACATGTAAAATTGCACGTTTATGTTTTTTTGATGTTGTATTTGGCAGTCTTATGTAGGCTTGTAGAGAACAAGTTAGGAGTTGGCTAACAGTACTGACTAGTGTGGCAAGGCTAATTTCACATGGTTTTGTATTGTATTGTGTATTGAATAATAATAATAATGACAAAATAATGACGGAATTCAGAAACTTAACACTCATGTAGTCACTTTATCACTGTATTAACCTGTCGCTGTCTAATGTTTGAAGGTATTAGCCTACCTGTTATCTCGTTGCTGCCATAGCATAACGTTAATGAATGAACTAAGCTGCGGGCGCATGATAACTTCAAGTGTCAATTTTTTTGTCCAATTGAATTGTTAAACATGTCAGTTTCTGGAGTTATGTAAAGACGAAGGTTTCACTTGTCTGACAATATCCGTATTATCTGTCTCCTATTAATATGTTGTCAAATGCGGTCATTTGAACGTTGGTTGTCAGAAACCTTGCCAAAGTGAAATGGTAATGTTCGATGGCCACATCTAACAGCGATCATGACTCATCTTCTATTTTAAACCATCAAAATGGCCAAAAGTCATAGTTTTTTTTATAAAACTGGTATATGTCAAATATTTAAATAAAGCAGAAAACATATTGTAATGATTTTAAGTGTGTTTTTTTAATAGTTCTCAAAAATGTATTTATTTTCCTCCACGTAAATAGTGTTATTTTTTTGTTTTCTTCATGTAGTTTATTTTCTTTTAATTATGAAATAACATTCATACTCATCGCTTGAAATATTTATGAGTTAGAGGACTTTATAGTCCAAAACTCCTTCAGCTCATCATTAGTCTCCATTCATTTACAGGCAAGTGTTGCCTCTATGGCGGCCATGTTTACATACAGTATTCCTCGTAATAGAACTCAACAGACAATGCAACATCTACGTACCGGTGATCTATGGACCTACTAATACCGGTATATATAGTTGGTTAAAATAAAATGACAATACTTTAATCATATTGGTTAGGTTGTGATGAAAAAAGGTCAGTATTGCACTTACCTGAGACCCTTATAACGTCATTAAAACATAGTAATGCAAAAACCTGCAAAAAATGGCTGGAGTTCAACAAAAACAACTTTAAGAGAACATTTCAAGAAGGTTTGCTAAAATGTTCCAAAAAATTTAATCTTTAGTAAACATTCTGAGAAGGTTCCCTAAAGGTATACCTTCAGAGAACCTTTAGGGAATGTTCCCTAAAGAATATGTGTTTTCTGGGTTGACTCATTAGACAGTTGAAGGCAACGAGGCAGCAGGAAGCTGCATAGACCTCTCCGGAATAAGTCCCGCCTCCGTAACTTCCGGGCGTCGAATGTCTATGGGAAATAACATGGCGTTTCGAAATATCATACCGGTAAAACATCTGTAGGTGGCGAAGTAGAAAAAAATGGTGGGCCGATTGGCCTACACACTTCTGCCATCTAGTTTCCACTGGGTTTTTTTATTGTCGGTGCCGTTAAAGTAGAAATATATCAGTAAGAAGCACTAAGCTAACGCACCCTTCAGACGCCGCGACTCCCCCAGTCAAGGTTGCATAGCAACGGCAATGTTTCATAGTTTGTCTTCACCGAAATGGAGTTCGTGACACCAGAGCCTGTCTACGGAGGTGGCACTAACCCTGCGTGAAATCATCATGTTTGATAGGTTGTTAATACATTCTGAAAACGTTACTGTTCTGATCAAGGTCATGCTAAATAAAGCTATCAACTCAATACGATTCAGCCTCTGATTCCTAGTCTGCTTATCATTATCTGTTATTCGTGAAAAAAAATCTCATCTCGTCATGTCTTTAGTGTCTTCGTCGGCAATTTCTTTCTTTTTCAAATATCTCAATAACAGCCAACAAACTCGCACAGTCAAACCAAAGTTAAGTCATGTTGAAAAGAGGCTGAACCTTGCAAACGATTTACATTTATAGACCACTGAAACCACGCATGAATCACACATGAAAATGACCATCACGTTAGGTTGTGACTGGGTTGTGAGCAAGATCTAACGCCCTCCTCCGCCCGTGTACATCGGAACTAGCTCCCGGTTAGCATTAATAATCATTTACTACTTAAACGGCACCGACAATCAAAAAATCCAGTGGAAACTAGATGGCAGAAGTGTGTAGGCCAATCGGCCCACCAGCTTTTTCTACTTTGTCACCTACAGAGTTTGACAGGTACGATCTTTTGAAATGCCATGTTATTTCCCATACACATTTGATGTCCAGAAGTTGGATGGATACGGAAGTTACAGAGGCGGGACTTATTCTGGAGAGGTCCATTCCGTTTTAGACATGCTCTATGTCCTTTCAGGTCATAGAGCAAGTCAGGATTTGAGCAAAGGCACAAAACATTTACTTTTTTCCATGCAATTGTATCCTGGGTAGCCAGTAGCACTGTAATACTCTTCCAGGTGCGTTTCACATTCCTTGTTGACATGTGACTATTTGCCCATGGGTTCATTGTGTTGATTTAGCCACCGTATGAGCAAACACCTGTTTAAACACTCAGTTCACTTAATTGGTTTCACAGTGTGGTTTTGCTTTAGTCATGGAGGGCGGGAAAGGCTCTCTATGTTATCTCTCTACAGCTGAATGGCCTGGCCATCTTTAGTGGCTAAACGTAATTGGTCATCATTCAGATTTGACAATGAACTGGCTTTCTCATTTGATGGAGGTGAATGGTTCTCTCTCTTTATTCTGCAGTCATTTGAACAGGGTGAGGTTAACAATGAGCACAGAGAGTAGTCTTCTCGTCAGCTATGCTGATCTTTCAAGCTAGATACAAACATTCATTCCAACGACCTCGACCATGGCATCATCCTTATTTGGGAACACGTTCAACCTTTTGATAAATAACTTCTTATTTGCAAATCCATCCACAAACAAGAACATCACAGTAAAGCAGCCATGTCTGTGTACAACTAGTCATTAGTCAACTAATCATTAAAACTAAATGTTGGTCATCGTGTGAACGGACCTAGACCACACCAGATCAAGGAAGGCCAAAAGGTCAAAAGGTGAAAAATATACCATTTTGAGTGGGTGACCATTCTTTATTTTTGGTCATTTTAAAGGGAACATGTCCTGTTCCCAAACCTGTAGAGCCACTGGAGTTGTAGGTCCCTGCTGCTGCGAATCCATGGACACAGAGGACAGGAAAGGACCAGCCTGACACTGATGCTGTGTGACCATTGCCATGACAGCAGCATCCTGGGGTTGCCCCTGGAAACCCAGTCATTTGGCATGCATGGCTTACCTGCGCAGGTAATACAGGGTGACTGCTTCCTCGGTGATGGCTGCCGTGGCGACAGCTGCTGCTCTTCAGGAGGGCAGTGTGATTAGCACGCTTGGATGGAACTCTCAGCACTCATCCTGATTTGGTCCACTAAATCCTTAGTATCTGGCCTCCTGCTCTATGTATACAAGCACAGACATGAACACATGCCATCATACAGTATGTGCAGTATTGTGAAATAATTAGAGATTTAAAGGAGATGTTAGAGATGCTGAAGAACGCAACTACAGTAGATAGATTGTGAAAGTATACTACAGAAGAAATCCCATCCCTGCCCACTGGCTACCCTCTCTAGCCACTCCTCCAGACCACAAAGAATGTGCACTAGCAGGAGATTAGTCTGCATGAAGTGCGGCAGAACTTCTAAACAAGCTATTTTCACCACATTTGAACGACATAGATAGGTAGATACTTTATTGATCCTCAAGGGGAAATTGAACATCCTGTTCAAAGCCAATTTAGTCTGCATCGAGTGCAGCAGAACATCTAAACAAGCTATATTCACCACATTTGCAAAACTGGTAAAAGACAATATAGACTAAGATAAGAAATATACCCCATATGACATCTGCGAACACACACAGACAGATGGAGTACATAGGCTACAGGATGAAAACATATCTGCATATTCTAGTTTACACATAGCTGCAAATGTAGAGTGACAGAAGTTAGCTACATAATGCTAGCTAATAAAGTAACAGCTGTGTGGGCAACATAGTTCCAGAAAATAACCAGAAGTTTCACCAAATAACCAAATATGTTCCAGACACTTCAACTCCCTGAGTTGTCTCCTCCCATTGCCACTCTCAACAAGCTCTGTCTTTGCCAGGTGGAAAAGACAGGTTACTCAGACTGCTGTCTACATTTGTACACGTATGGATTCTATGTGTATGGGTATGGGTGTGTACTATACTGTATGTGTAGTGGATCCACACTAGATTATGTAATGTTATATTCACATATAGTATGTTGGATGCAGATCTGTCGAAGCCCATCTGTTGGATGAAGCTGCAGCTACTGCCACATCTGACCCCAGAACAGTTCTGGGCCAGATCCAGGCCAGATCAATCCCTCAGTAAGGGCCTCTGCACATACAGTAGGTGCTGACATGAGTGCAGAGCTCTCCACATTTGACATTCTATTACATTGCGATTCAGTTCTATTTTTGTCGGTGCTGCTTAATAAAATCCATTGTTTAAAGTAAAAGTGTCGGTGACTATTATGCAGAGCGCTTAAGGGTTTATCAGGGCTGGTCTGGCTGAGCACATTCCCATTCACTCAAAATGGGTTCCAAAACCACATCACACGCCCAGGGCTGCATAAACCTAAAAATAAGTTCAACATTTTTATCCAGTTAAATAAAACAACACTCATTTTAAATCATCGATGAGGAGGAATGCTCAGGTCTGTGGTTTCAGGAAGGCAACCTGGACACACTGACAAAAGAACACATGCACTGAGTCTTTTAAGTGATACAGAATACATGTGCATAGCTGTAGGGATAGCCCTCACACATGTAGCTGAATAAAATATATTTTAAGTTTTTATCCTCATCTGATGCAGAATCAGTTGCTCTCAAAGGGATATTCACACACACATTTTTTTTCATCTCCAAAACGATGAGACTAGGGAAAAGCTAGACCACTGAGACACACATTTTGGAGTATTAGCGACACGCCTCACTCAGAGGCTGTGAATGGGTGCAATCATGAGCAAGGCATTGAGGTCTTTAAACAGCTGCATAGCTATTTCATTACTGAGTGGAAAGGTTTTACTATGCAGGGGAGGGAAGGAGAGGCAGCAGCTAAGACTGAGGCGTGTGGATTTCCTGTTCGTATAGCACGTGCAGGAGGATGAGGAGGCCAGGATGACTCAGGCAGAGACACGAGGAAGAGATCAGACTCAGGGCATCTTCTCATCTCCATGTCTATTTAGCTACAGTGTATGTCTGTCTCAAGTTTGCTCTCTCTTTCTGTTCAACTCTCCCTTTACTCTCTCTCTTTCCCTCTCCCCATCTCTCTCTCCCTTTCTCTGTATCTCACTCACTCCCCTCCTTTCTGTCTTCCCATGGTTTCTCTCTCTCTCTGTCTCGCTGTCTGTCTCTCTCTCCCTCTGTCTATGTCACGATAGAAAATCAAAAACTGCAGGCAGACAGGAGGGATCACTACAGATGATAAACCTGCACAAAGGTTGCCATGGAGACACCGCTGTAAGGCAGTAATTCAGGAAAGTATGTAAGTGACCTCAGGCAGCCGATGACTCCAGGTCAGATGAGGCCTGGAGTAAAGTCATCTCAGAACCAGGTCCGAACCAGATCAGAGCCAGATCAGGACCAGATCAGTGTGACTGTGAGATCAGAAAAAGATTAGAGCCAGATAAGGGTAAGATCAAAACCAGATTAGAGCCAGATACAAGTAAGATCAAAACCAGATTAGAGCTAGCCTGGATACCAGACTCTGACTTTGCAGAGAGTCTGGCCTAGATCCATTGGCAAACGTTTATTTCCGGGTGGGAGGGCACAGTTTGAGGTTTAAAATCATTGGAGTTCCTTTGAACCGCTTTGAACCAATCACTAACAACCAGCGTTCCGTCATACAGAGAAGTTTTTCTGCATCACGCCCTTAGCAAGCAAGCTTGCATCGTATCATTGATTCCAATTGGAAAGACATCTAACAGTCACATGCATTTCATCTGATTATTAATTCACAGGACATTCAGTCCTTTTACTAACTCAACGGTTATGAAGAATTATGTAGGCTATATGTTACTGACTCATCCCAAAACTAGGCTACATTAACAACATAATTCGCTTCCAATACCCCAGTGTAGAGGAAACATTTAACGTTAACTGTGGAACTTCCTTATAACCAAAGATCCTTGATTGCTCTGCTTTAACCCTCTCGGGTATAAAATAGCCAAGATGATTAAGGTATGACTTAAGTTTAGCTGACGTTATAACATCTAAAGTTATACTTGCCAACCCCACAGGCAGGCAGCTCGACTGTGACTTTGTTCGTGAAACTAGAAAGAGCTAAAAATAGAAATGGAATGGTCGCTTAAATCCAACGTACACACATATAACTCACACCAACCTTATTTTGTGCCTTTTATTCACATTTGCTCAAAGATATAAGCCCTTTTCGCTTCCTACGTTGATGTATTCCAAGCGGTCTGCTTTGGGGGCGGGGACGTAGTAATTGAAACACCATGCCTGTGTAACGTAATCGCTCTCAGGGACGCCCTCTGTTCGCTGGTTGGTAAACGTTAGTAAACGAGGGCCGATCAAGCTATGCCAGACAGAGTACTGTAGGGAAATGTAATTGAGCGTATGTAGACAGGCGGAACCAGGCTAGATTAGAGCCAGATCAGTGTAAAATCAGAGCCAGATCAGAACCATGAAAGAGCCCAATCCAAGCCAGAAGCCAGTTTGGGACAGGAGATGTATTTGACAGCAGGTCCTCAGCAGTTACCCTGAGCACGGAGCCCCACACAGGCCTTCCCTGTCTCCACACCCCTCTGTCACACTCGGTCTCTGTCTGACACTTTTTTCTCTTACAGACTCCCTTACTGTGTTTTTATCTCTCACCCCTTTCAGTGATTTTCTATTCCATACATTTTCTTTTTTTTCACACAAACAAGCTCTCTTTCACTCCCACTCTTTCTTTTTCTCCCTCTCATCTGTCATTTCCAGGTTCTTCCGGGCATTGTGTCTTCTCCCTTTGTTCTTTGTCTTTACTTTCTTCATAAGAAGCCGGAAATGCAAAATATACTTTTTTTTCTCTTTAGCCTGATTGTTTTTTTTTTTTATAAATAATGATGTCTGTCTTTATGGTGGGGATTATTGCTTCAACCTGAGTTAACCCAAATCCCTAAATATATGGTCATAAAAACACTCCTTCGCTCTCCACCAATGCCTGCCACAAAAGAGCATCCGACCAACTCTTCACACAACTCATCAAAGAGTCCCATAGACCAGAGAGTCACAGGCAGCCAAACAGCTTTAGAATCAAAGCCCAAAGCTATTACACAACCCTGCCCACTGAACACGGAGCTCACTACCAGCGAGCCTGCGCCGGTTCTCAGAGAGCCAGACAGGCAGGCACAGAGAGGGGGGAGGTGGGCTGGGAAAGCTGCCCTGCTGTGGCAGAACATCCAGAAGCCTGGCAGTGCCTCCCGAGACACCACACACACTCTTCCCCTCTTCCCTTGAGTGTCAGAAACAGAGTCTGAAAGGCCCCAACGCTGCATCCAGGCGGGGACTACAGAGGTCTAATGAGATGATCGGTCTTGTTTTTTACTGTGAATTTCACACACACACACACACACAGACACACACACACACACACACACACACACACACAGACAAACACACACACATAGACAAACACACTTATACTTACAGTATACAACTCTAGGCTTGCTAACAAGACTGACCTACCTAATCTTATATAAACACACACATACACACAAAGAGAGATGCAAACACTGACACACACAAACACACACACACCCACACACACACATGCGCACACACAGACAGAGCCTGAGATATATGAAAAAGGAGCAGGTGACTTGATAACACCTATTGTAGACCCTCACGCCGACACATGAGAGCAGATAATCTTACCATTTAAACCCGATGTGACTGCCGTCGGAACACAGAAAGAGCTCATTGTGTTAACTCAAGTTTGTTGAAGGCACTGTCATCTTAACCCTTAATGTGCACTCTTGTTATTTCATGTGGTTGAGACAATTATCACAGTGTTTGACATTACTGTTTCTGAAAATGACTGAATGATTTATTCAGTCATTTAGTCATACCAAATCAAATAATCAAATGTGTCTTTAAATGAGGGCATTATAGAGGAAGACCTGCTGCAGCATCGTCTACAAGTGTGTGTGTGTGTGTGTGTGTGTTACGGAGACATCTGTGACCCAGAACACCTGCTGCTCACACACACACACACACACACACACACACACACAC
Organism: Alosa alosa; assembly: GCF_017589495.1. NCBI lineage: Eukaryota > Metazoa > Chordata > Actinopteri > Clupeiformes > Clupeidae > Alosa > Alosa alosa. The sequence goes on from NC_063189.1 coordinate 39,499,080, forward strand.
ACACAAACACAGACACACGCACACACACAAACACAGACACACGCACACACACAAGCTTTCTTATACACCGCACATATGTACACATACAGAGACACTTATATGAACATGCTCTCTCTCTCTCACCACACACATGATGTATTGAAGAGTTTGTGTGTGCATGTATAGGGCTCTGGCTCTCTCTCTCTCTCTCTCTCTCTTTCTCTGTGTAAATGAGGTCACTGTGAATGAGGACCTGCTGCAGCCTCATCTACAAGTGTGTGTGTGTGTGTGTGTGTGTGTGTGTGGATATCTGTACAGAGACACCTACCTGTGACCCACAACACCTGCTGCTCATAGACAGAGAGAGAGAGAGAGAGAGAGAGAAAGAGAATGCAAAGCATAAGCACATCTAGACTTTCTTATACACAACACATACAAATACATTGGCACAATATGAACATGCATACACCCTCTCTCTCTCTCTCATTCTCTCTAACTCAACCCTACAGACATAAGAGATACACACATACCTCTAACCACAAGACCTGGTAGGTCGGGGGTTTGGTAGAACACATTTTCACCCATCATATTTTGTTAAAAACCAAAATGACTTTGATCTAACCTTATGCAGCATTTCTCAGTTGTTACATATTAAGCACACATTTTTCAGGCTACATCATTTCATGCATGGTTGAAAGATATAAGCATTCTTGAATTCAGTAATCCCATTTGTAACCACATATAGTATGTTTTCAAGTACAGCAATATTTTGTAGACTAGGGCTACAACTATGACATAATACCCTAGTCTAGCAGATTGGGAGGTGTATGTTGTGAAAGTGAAAATATGATATTAGAAAGGCAAACACAAGTTAAAGCTGCAGTTGGCAAGTCTGACAGATTGAGGGGACTTAGCCAAAATTTTGAATGTTTACAACTCTCATGCCCCTTCCCCACTACCAACGAGCACCCTTTCATCGAGTTGGTGCTCGTCAGTACGCACCAGACTGTTCCAGAATGTGATTGGCAGTCAGATCTCACACAGCCCTGCTCTGATTGGACCAGAAGAACCGGGAGCTGTGGATTTTTGCAAAACAAATAACAGGCTCGGTGGAGGTAAGTGCAGGGTTTTTTTCTAAAACCGGCTGATTTATGTTGTTCTGTCGGAGCATAGTGTCGGTTTCAGTGAATATGATCAAAAAAGTCTTGCCAACTGCAGCTTTAAGGTTGCTTTTGACATATTACAATGAAGAAAACCGATGCTCTGAATACTGATTTAGCGGTCTCTAAAAGTTTCTGTAATCAACGCATTTAACTGCAATTTCGATTACACCTGCGTCCCCTCACGTTACTAAAGAATTTAAACTTTAAAGAAGTCTAGCGTCATTTACTCAACTCAAGAATTAACTAAGAAACCAAAAAACTGCCCCTACAGTGAGTGTGTGTGTGTGTGTGTGGGTATGTGTTATAATGCCAGTGCATGTGTGTGTGTGTGTGTGTGTGTGTGTGGCTCTGTCGGTGTATGTATATATGAAGAGGCTTGTCTTCTTACTTAACCCTATAGACATCTCCACTCTGTCAAACCTCTCTCCTGAGTACAGACCTTATGATCGCCTCATTCTCTCCCAGGTACCACATCCATCACACACACACACACACACACACACACACACACACACACACACACACACACACACTTATATGAACACTAATGCACACACACCTCAAGACCTGGTTACGGTCTCCATCTTTCTAAGTGCTCCAGTTGTTTCATTCTACATCATGGCAGAGATGTATTGAAGGCTTTGTGTGTGCACGTGTGTGCGTGTAGTGTTAATTTTGTCACCTATTTTTAATTTAGTCTTAATCTTGTGACGAAATGTCCTTTTTAGTCTTTGTCATATTTAGTCATTCAAATATCATTTGTTAGTCAAGTTTTAGTCGACTAATAGTCTCGTCCTTTTAGTCTAGTTTTAGTCAAAAGAAAACTAAAGGTACTTCGCTGGGATTTGACCATAGACAGTAAAAGATTTGACTGGACCACATGATCTTTTATTTATTTATTTATTTTTTTATTTTTATTTTTTTATTGGTAATTCAAGTACAATAAACATGGGTCAAAACAATCCACTAAAAGTGGGCCTTTGAGTATTTACATTTATGTATAAACAATTTACAGAGAATAACAATCACATTGACTAAGAGATCATCTTTATCATTCACAGTAAAGAGTCCATAATGTCCTTTAAGTCAAACATAAAACATTTAGGACTGAGCCAGTTATGAAGGTCCGGCCACAAGGTTTTAACATAAACACATTCGACAAACAGATGCTCAGCGGTTTCCAGCCCATTACAAAATACACAATTATCAGTTTCAATCCCAAAGTGTCTTTTGATTAGTTCGTTGGAGGGGTATATTCCATTCAAAGTTTTTAAATGTAGCTCTTTGGCCTTAGGCATTATGGGATATCTCATGTATTTAGTTTGCAAAAGCTGCATACAATTCTTTGGAAATACTTTTAAAATGAAATTTCTTATCAGTTTCAATCCCAAAGCTCCTTTTGATTAGTTAAGTTGGAGGGTATATTCCATTCAAAGTTTTTAAATGTAGCTCTTTGGCCTTAGGCATTATGGGATATCTCATGTATTTAGTTTGCAAAAGCTGCATACAATTCTTTGGAAATACTTTTAAAATGAAATTTCTTATCAGTTTCAATCCCAAAGCTCCTTTTGATTAGTTCGTTGGAGGGGTATATTCCATTCAAAGTTTTTAAATGTAGCTCTTTGGCCTTAGGCATTATGGGATATCTCATGTATTTAGTTTGCAAAAGCTGTATACGATTCTTTGGAAATACTTTTAAAATGAAATTTCTATATGTTAATTAGGGGTAAGACAGGTTGATAAATAGGTTTCTAAGACATTTGTCCTCTAAACTTGATAAAATCTATCTCAGAAAGGCAGAAGGAGCCTATGTAAGGTCCAGAGCAAAGTGGGTAGAAGAAGGGGAGAAAAGCACATCCTATTTCTGCCAGCTAGAAAAAAGAAGGCAAGAAAAAAACTCAATAAAATCTTCACTGTCATGATCTTCGTAGAGTAGACCCAAGTATTAATGTTTTACTCCGCCACGCTAGATGGCGATATGCACCCAAACGCAACACATTCCCCTAACTCTCCATCTAAGCTAACTTGCTAGCAAACTTTCCATATTAGCTTACTTGCTAGCAAACTTTGCATCATCAGTGTAACTAGTTAAATAGTTGACATTACTTGCTGAACATTTTCATATGGACATTCTGGGGGATGTTAATTTGTATATGTATGAGTAGATTCAACTACTGGGTATGTAGCATTGTGGCATAAAGCTTAGTTACCTTGCTAACTGGCAGAAATCTCCAATGTTCTTGTTCTATGTCAGGGGTCTCAAACTCAAATGAGCTGGGGGCCACTTCTGCCAATGTCATCTGATTGGAGGGCCACGTCAGTGTATTTCCTAAAATGCACTGTTTTTTTTTTTCAAATACTGCATTTTCCAAAACAAGACTACAAACAGAAAGTGCAAGTCTTTTTATCTATTTTTAGACACCTGTGCTAGCAACCTTAGCTTATAAATAAAATAATGATAAAATAAATATTAATACAAATTATAAAAACAAACATAAAAACATGTAGGCCTATGTGTGTGTTTCACACCAAATAAAAATATTTTCCTCTCCTAACTTTTTTAAACCTGGCAAACTAGGCGTCAGGGTTAAGAAAGCAACATCATTGGATTTTTATATAAAAATTTTAAAAGGCCATGGCTCGAAAGTGGTCAGAGATAAAGTCCTACTGTAAATGTAAAACTCTTTTGAGTATGAACAAAAGTTTATGAAGGGGGTAAATTTACCCATCTAATTTGCCACTGGATGGCAAGCACCTCAAATTATGCACCTTTCAGTAAATACTGAAAAAGAAACAGTAGGAAAACAGTAGGCCTAAGATATATACCAACAATAGTAAACTATTACTAGTCTATAACCACAAAGCCTACAATAAAGTATCCTGGTCAAATCAGTTCCTATCGCGGGTGACTTTGTAGTTCTTCAGAGCCCTATTTCTACTACCTCTGCTGTACCACGTCCATTACGGACACTATCATCACGATTACCCCTGCAACCTCCAAGCTATGTTGGGCAGAGGGTCGAAATAAATAATATAATATAATAATATAATTATATAATATAATATTTTATTATAAATAAAATAAGCATGGTATGCTTAGTGGGCACCGTCCGTGACTTATCACTGTCAATAGAAGGTCGATCATAATCTCCAAAAGGCAGATATTCTCCTTCAGAATCAGAATAGGTGAATAACATAGCCTACCCAAGACTTCATCACACGTGAACGTTTTTCAGCATTTGGTGTCTATTTCTGCTTCAGTTTGTGCAAAATTATGGCCTGCATCGCTTCCGTGTCATTAAAATGCACGTCTTCATGTTTCTCGCGTGTAATATAAGTATTTTCTGAGAGCTTTGCGCAGCGATTTTGGGTTTGAATCAACCTCTGGATGTCTAGCAAATAGTGGAGAAGAGTACAAATGAGATTTGTCGCCGTACTTGGATCTATCGTTTATTTTAATTATTGTTGTTTGTCGCAATTAAAAATACCCTCAAGGGCCGGATTACATTAATATTTTGACATAGGTCGCGGACCGGGCGGAATTGGGCCGGACGCGGGCCGGATTTGGCCCGTGGGCCGGGAGTTTGAGACCCCTGTTCTATGTAGTTTCGTATCGCAGCCACAGGGTTGCAGCAACAGCACGTAGACTAGCCTACAGGAAAGCTGCTGCGTATGAACTCCTTCGGAATATTTTTGAAAACGTATTTTATCTTATAGTCTTAGTCAATGTTTCAGGACATTAGTGCAGTCTCGTCATCGTCTCGTCTTTGTCATGAAAAAAAAGGTCGTTGACGAACATATTTCCTCTCGTCTCGCCTGACGAAATTAACACTACGTGCGTGCGTGTGTGTGTGTGTGTGTGTTTTTTACTGTGAGTGTGTGTGTGTGTGTGTTTTACTGTGAGTGTGTGTTGATATAATGTGAGTGGATGTGTGTGTGTGTGTGTGTGCGCTCGTGTGTGTGTGTTTCAGTGGACGTGTGTGTGTTTGTTTGTGTGTCATAAAAATATGAATGTGTGTGTGTGTGTGTGTCTCTGTGTGTGTGTGTGTGTAAATAAATGTGTGAGGACTCTTTGTGCATATATTTTGTGTGTGTGTGTGTGTGTGTGTGTGTGTGTGTGTATGTGTGTGTGTGTGTGTGTGTGTGGGTGTGGGTGTGTGTGTGTGTGTAAATAAATGTGTGAGGACTCTTTGTGCATATATTTGTGTGTGTGTGTGTGTGTGTGTGTGTGTGTGGGTGTGGGTGTGTGTGTAGGTGTGTGTGTGTGTGTGTGGGTGTGTGTAGGTGTGTGCGTGTGGGGATTGTTGCTGCTCTGAGAGCATTTTAAATGGCTGGATTGAAGCTGCTCACTTCAGATCCTCCAGTCCCCCCGTGACACTCTGAAACTTTCAGGAGGAGAGAGTTTTCCCTCCCCATGGTGTGCCTTCAGGACACCATCAGTGCACACACAGACACACACAGACACACACACACACACACACACACACACACACACAGATAGATACACACACACACACACACACACACACACACACACACTATCTCTCTCTCTCACACACAAACACACACAGATATATACACACACACACACACACACACACACACACACACACACACACAGATAGATACACACACACTATATCTCTCTCTCACACACACACACACACACACACACACACACACACACACACACACACTGATAGATAAACACACACTATATCTCTCTCACACACACACACACACACACACACACACACACACACACACAGTCTCATGCGTACAGTCTCACTCTCAAACACACACACACAAATCTGCACACTTCTGCTCACTGATCCATCTCTCCTTGGTTACGATCAGTCCTCGAAGCAAAGAGCCGGTAATGCTGAACAACTCAACAGCCCAAACCAAACAGGAGAGAGGACATTCATCAATACTATTGAGCTTCAGATAATGAATCTCACTCTTGCACTCACACACGTGTGGGACATGGAGGAGTTCTCTGCTACAGGAAATGCTTGTACTGCATTTCTGGGGAAAATAAACCAGTAATCATCCCAAGACCCACACAAAAAATATGATATTTTTTACAACATAATTTTTATAATTTTTTTTCCTGAATCTTGCGCTTCAGAACAGGAAGGGCCATGTGCACCTGCAGATCATAGTGTACGCTGATCTCTGTTGAATCTGGATTAAAAGCAGATCCCTGCAGCAGCACAATAAGATCTGAGTTATCAACCATAACAAAGTATCTGCCTGCAGTGCTATAAATAACATGTATAGATCATATGGTTCTCCTCCATAAGATCTTGAGGTCGTAGCTCATAAGGGAATAGACCCTGTCTGCCATTAAGGGCTAACAGACACTATTTGATATCAGTCAGACTGATAAAAGCCTGCCCCTACATCACTGAACACAATGAGTGGGAGCGATGATGTGTTGGTCTGCAGCTAAATCACATCACAAAAGCCTGCACTTGCCATGGGGTTACTCAAGTGTCCTTTTGATGTACAGTTGCCGCATTCCTCTCCTGATGATGGGAGATGTTATCTACGATGGCATTGGCACCACTGTGCCGGTCTGGCAGCTACAGTCATGTGGAGTAAAGGAGCCGTGAGAGGTTCGGGAAACGGAACTGTATCCAGGAAACCCAGGGGCTGAAAACAGAAGGATTTTCATTTTGGTTTGTTCTGAGCAAAAACATTATTTTAGAGCCTCTCCTCTAAATGGTAACCGGTTGGAACATTATAAAAGAATGGTTAATAACGTTCCTTTAGAAATGGCATTGCCTTTACAAATTGATTTACGGCCGGTGACACAATACTATAGGCCTTTTTCTGCCCAACAGCCTTAAAGCTTTAAATCAAAGCACGTTAGATATCAAAGCTAACTGTTAAAAACACTGTATCTGAATTCAGGCGTTGGGCGAGATTTGAAAGTAGGCAATTAGTGTATATAATATTAGATCTTCAAAAATGTCTTATAACCTAACTGTGGTTAGATAGTGTTGGATATGAAAATCCTTTTTATCAGTCTAGCCTATTATACAGGTGAGACTCTGATTCATAAAATATGTCTAAATTCATCCTCTAAGGGGTCTGAGGAACACTGTGTTGGCAGGTGACTTTCCAAGCCTATGGACTAATAATATTCAAAGAAAGGTTATTAAAACTCCCAACAAGTGAAATTGGTTTTGTTCCCATTTTTGATCACGTTCATCCAAAAAATGTTTTTGTTTCCGGATTTCGTTTTCGTTCTTTGAACCGTTTCTAATCCCTGTGGGAAAACAATTCGGGCCTCAACAGAACCTGCTGGGCTTTTGCGGAGGTGATTATTGAGAGGAGATTAATCATCGCTGCCCTGATGAGGATCCCTCCCTCCCTCCCCCCAGCTCTGTATCTTCACCGTGGCACTGGTAATGGAGTGCCTGCCCCCCCCAATACCTTCCGCACCCACAGCGGGCGAGCCTGGCAGCGGCATCTATCAGGCTGACGATGGGGGGTCCTGATCAGCGGGAGATGTTCCTGTATTGATTAGGGTTGATGGATGAGGGAGGGGACGGGAGTGGGAACGCCGGCAGCTCTGCTGCCCTTAAATGGGGGAGACCTTCTCACTTGGGCCTCCACTCTCTCCAGCTCACACAGATAGCGCAGTTCACCTCTAATATGGTTTGATGTGACTGAGGACACTACACTGACCTGTGGTTTAGTGCTTGTGTATGTGTGTGTGTGTGTGAGAGAGAGAGAGAGAGAGAAAGTGAAAGAGAATGCATAAGAGAGGGAAAAGGTCTCCGCACATAGGCGCCATGAGTCATGAGTTTGGAGCACTCTGCTTTTGATGTTCAATTACATTAGGTTCCACTGTTCTCAATACAACCCCACACACCAGCATCAAACTCTGCCGTCACTACCACGTCGATTATGATTCACTTCTATTTTTGCCATTGTTCAATAAAATCCCTTGTTAATCCCTTGTGTGTGTCAACTGTGTGTGTCAACTGTATGCGTGATAGGTGTTTGTTTGTTTTCATGCAAGCATGTTCATCACATACTAACACAAAGAGATCTGCACATATTAAGTTCAAATACCCTGTCATTTATTAACGTCTGTGGTCTCTGGGGCAGAGACAAGCAAACACAGCCCTCTGGTACACACACACACACACACGCACACACTCCACTCCTAACCCTCAGTTCCCCACTCTTCCTCACCCTATTACTCCCTTCACTTGTCTCACTCCTCAACCCTTCACTCTTTCATCCCCAAAACCCCTCATTCCTTCATCCCCTGATCCCCTGACCTCCTCAACTCTTCACTCCTTCATCCCCTCACCCCCTGACCTCCTCAACCCCTCACTCATTCATCCACTCACCCCCTGACCTCCTCAACTCCTGACTCCTTCATCCCCTCACCTCCTTAAAGGAGAATTCCGGTGTGATATTGACCTAAAGTGTATTGAAACATGATACCGAGTGTGAACGTATGTCTCATAGCCCATCTCGGCTTGTCCCCTGCACTCCAAAATCTGGCTAGTTGGCCGATGCTACTAACAGCTTTTTCAATGGTGGTGCTTGACATCGGGCTAGCCATGCAAATAAATCACTGTTTTACACCATTTCGAGGGCTCAATGTATCTCCACTTCATTGGTAGACTTCGAGGGCCCTGACATTTAAAAGCGAGACATTGAGAAAAAAGTACTGGTAGTTTACTTACAAGAGGATTTATGCAGACAGTATCTTCCAACGAAGTTTAGTGTTTGCAGCCATCTTGAATTTAGTCAAGTCGAAATCCGGGCAACGGTAAGAATGAAAAGGTATGATAAAGGATTAGATTCCAAAAATAATTCAGTGGAAATGCATGGTTCCAGTTTCTTCTAGTAGCAGCAACTGAATCCATCCATTTCCACTGAATTATTTTTTGGAATCTGATCCCTTATCATACCTGTTCATTCTTACTGCGGCTAATTTATCGCGGACTAAATTCAAGATGGCTGCAAACACTTCGTGAAGATACGTCTGTATAAATCGCCTTGTAAGTAAACTACCAGTGCTTTTTCAAAGTTCTCAATGTCTCGCTGTAAATGTCAGGTCCCTCGAAGTCTACCAATGAAGTGTGGAGATACATTGAGCCTCGTGAAATGGTGTAAAACAGTGATTTATTTGCATGGCTAGCCCGATGTCAAGCACCACCATTGAAAAAGCTGTTGGTAGCATCTGCTAACTAGTGCCAGATTTTGGAGTGCAGGGGACAAGCCGAGATGGGCTATGAGACATACGTTCACACTCGGTATCATGTTTCAATACACTTTAGGTCAATATCACACCGGAATTCTCCTTTAATCCCTCACTCTTGTTATATGGTCTATTGGGCCCCCACCATCAAGGCAGCGGTGTCTAGAAGGCGTTAGGGTTAGGGTCAGGGATAGGATTAGGTGCCTTGAAGTTGACGGTGGGGCCCCAAAAGACCATCAAGCCTCACTCTTTCATCCCCAAACCCCTCACTCCTTCACACCTCCTCACCCTTTCCCCTCCTCCCCAATCTTCCCATTCCCCTCTCCTGAGGTGGCTATGAGAGTGAGAGCTGCTCTTATCTGAGTCTCTGTTGAGAGGAGGAAGAGGAGGAGGAAGAGGAGAAGGAGGAGGAAGAGCTAGATGAAAGTGAGGAAGCAGCAGCACTGCGGCCATGATAGATAAGATCGGAGTCTGATGGCCCCAGTGGGACAGTCCTTCACTGATCAAGCGTCATGGTCCCCTTTTTCTCCTAATTAAAGCCATCAAGGAGATTGTGTTTTTGGTGCAGTTTGTCTATCAGTCTGTATGTCAGCAGGAAAAAAAATAATGGTTCTAAATAAATTAAACTCAGCGGAAAGGTGTAGCACGGGCAAAGGAAGAACTCTTTCAATTTTGGAGTGGACCTGTCACCTGACTCTTAGACCTGCACTCTCTCAGTGGCCCTCTGGTTCTCTCTGTGACCTTACTGCCCTGTCAGCATGTTTCTGTGCGCTGTTCTGAGTCTGACTGGCTTCCTCCTCCTGCAAGAAGATGAACATATTTGTAAGTTGTGTGTAAATTTGTGCAGGTCTATGCACCCACATGTCTGAGTGTGTTTACAGCTAAAGGGTAGCAGCATGTTGGCCAGAAAGTATGTATGCCTGCATGTGTGTGTGTTTCATTCATGTGTGTGTGTGTGTGTGTGTGTGTGTGTGTGTGTGTGTGTGTGTGTGTGTGTGTGTGTTGTAGCATAGCTAAACCTGCAGATCTGCTACAGTGTGTGTGTGTGTGCATGCGTGCGTGCGTGTGACCTGTTTCTGGCAGAGTGTTGAAAAAGAACAGATAACCCTCTCCACAGAGCAGATCAGATAGCTCATCTTACTCTCCTACTCCCCTCTTCCGCCCCTCTGATCCACAGCTGATCTTTCCTGTCGTCCCAGATAAGGAGCCGTAATGAATGGCTCCTCTCCTCTCCCTTCTCTACACTCCCCTTAATAAAGAGGAACAGGTGCGCAGCAGCCTACACCTCCCCACACATTTGCAAATGTCAGCTCCAGGTCGCCGGGGAGACCCTCCAGAGAGGCTGAAGGTGTGTGTGTGTGTGTGTGTGTGTGTAGGGGGGAGGGTGGTAGGAGAAGGCAGACACACTTTGTTTGAATTAGGAAATGAGGCATGAGAATAGGAAGGGATAAGAGATGGAGAAGTGTGTGTCTGTGGTGTATGTGTGTATGTGTGTGTGTGTGTATGAGTGTCTGGGGAAGGGGGCTGCTACAACAGCTCAAGGTAATTACCTGAATCGGTCCTCCTCCCACCTGGGTCCACTTCCCATCCTCTCAGGTAAGGTTGCATAAGAGAGGAAAGCAGCTCAGTGTGGATAACTCAGGTCCAAGCACACAGGCAATAGGTGTGGTTTATATACAGGGAGTTTGGGAGCAGTTTGGTCTGTGAATTTGGTCTGTGAATTTTGTCACGCTTTTTAGGCGAAATTGGTTGAATGCATATCTTATGCTCCTGCAATAGAATGACAGATGTATGCTTATGTGTGTTTATCTACAAATGTACACTATGCATATATATATGTAAAGATTAAGAGTTCCTCAACAACACTATCAGAGAAGTCCCAGCACCACATCCAACATCCTCTCTCCTGTTGCAGCGATGTCTGGTTACCGTCTGAGAATATCATAAAATCAGGGAAATGTATCTGTGTAGGATTTCTTCAACATTTCACCAGTGTCTCACCAACAACTGGAAACATTTAACGACACAGCTGACAACCAGATACACACAAACACACTGTTGATTTGTCTTCACATTATGTAACGTCCTGTTTAGGTGCGTGTCACTTCCTCTCTGTGGCACACCAGAGGGTATCTGCTGAGCATCACGTCTGCTCTAGAGTCCTCTGCTCTCAGGGAAAAAGGCCAAAATATGGAGCCTGCCTCCACCTCTGAAACACCAGTTGTTTTTCTGTTGAGGTTCAACTGCGAGACTTTGCTTGTTCACGGATATATTTTTATCTTCACAGAAACCCTACTTAGCCCCTGTGGAACTCTTTACCGATCAGAATTTGAGCACCACATGAGCTCTAGATGGGGCAGCCGTGGGCTACTGGTTAGCACTTCGGACCTGTAACCAGAGGGTTGCTGGTTTGAACCCCGACAAGTAGGCTGAAGTGCCTTAGCAAGGCACCTAACCCCTCACTGCTCCCCGAGCGTTGCTGTTGATGCAGGCAGCTCACTGCGCTGGGATTAGTATGTGCTTCACCTCACTGTGTGTATGCTGTGTGTGTTTCACTAATTCACAGATTTTTTTAAATATTAATGATTATGTATACAGGCAATGAAAGGACACGCTGTATTAGGTTAGTGTGTTCATGATTTGTGTATATTTGCATGGTTTACAGTATAGAAAATAGTAATATCACTGTGTGTGTGTGTGTGTGTGTGTGCATACTAGTGCGCATCTTTTTTAGTGAATGTTTCCTCATTTTTTTCAAATTCAGTCAGAACTGACTCTGCTCCTCATCACCAATAGGCACAGAGATGGCAGCTGACACTTGATAGGTTTTTAACTCGGATCGAGCCCAATCAAACCCAGAATCTGGGGCAGTTCCCATCTCTCTGCCTCTGGACAGTCCACCCAGAGCCCTGTGATGCATAAGTAAACAAATCTTTAGCTTGTGCTATTCATGCATCCATCTCTCCCCTCCTGACACTGGATCAGATCTTATAGGAATTTGGACCGAATGAGACCCAAATCCTCTCCTGAGTCCACCGCTATCTGTTGTGGCCCCTGGGCTGCATGTGTTAACTCAGCTTTAGCTTTAGCGTCATGCCTGTCCTCCTCCCTGTCTCTCTGTTCAGCGTCTGTCAAACGTCCCCTGTGGGAGACTTGCCTGCCCCAGTGGTCAGACACACAGCTGTGGCCTGGACAGCATCATGAAGCACACAAACACATGCAGGCACAAGTCCAGACTTCATGCGTCTCTCTCTCTCTCTTTCTCTCTCTCTCTCTCTCTCTCTCTCACACGCGCGTGCATACACACACACACACAGTCATAAGGATAATAAGGCATAAAAATATGACCAAGAAATAAATAAAGTTTCTGAGGAGGGCCTTAGTTGCAGAGTTCAGGTTAAGTGTTGAAATGGATATGCTATTCATTAAAACTAAAGAAACAAGATGTAAAGTTCTGTTGAAAGCCATAAGAGAATGTATTACCATCACTAACATAACCTATCTTCATATGCTGATGCACAATGTTTATTATCTGACTTGTCATAAATACATTTCGTGAAATGAGATGTGTAACTGCATTAAAAAAAAACAGTCAGACAGTGACATCAAACAAAACACTTCGGCTATGCATCCGTGCAAAACGTCACCCCATAACTCGATCTAACGTAAACGTCTGCGCCCCTCCCTTTCTACAATGCACTGAAGTGGTCCACAACACTTCGCCTCCGTGCCGTGCCAGTCCGCGGCAGAGAGAGCACATCTCCCGGCATCAAGAGCGATGGACGGTTTGGACGTGTGCGCCATGAAATATGGGTGATGGGCAACCGGTTTATGGTAAGTGCAGCGGTAAGGTAATTTCTTTGTCTGCGTGAGCAATTGGGGGGTGGATGATATTGAATTAAATGTGTTCAAGTTAATATTTTCCTACGACGGCAGTCTCTCAAGCAGATTTTTTTTTATTGTGGATCGCATCTCAAAATCATATGAATTCAGTCAGATCAAGCACGTCATGATGTGTGCAACGCTTAAATACGGGAGTATTTAAATCGGTATTTCTTTTTAATACCGATTTCTTTCTCTCCTTGTTTGAGCGTGCCACATGCGCTCCCCTCTCGCTCTGTGCGTCGAGTATAGACCAGGTCAGCTGCCAGTATCTCTACGGGAATAGACGATCATTAATCATCAATAATTAACCTCATTGAAGTCGTCATTGATTACCCATCATGTGTATGCACTTTGCGTGGGAGATGGTCTCTCAAAAATACCCTTTAAATAAATACAAACATATGGACTGATGACTATCCTGCTTCCAATGCCCAATAACGCAAATCAAATTGGCCTAATAGTGAACATTACTTTACTCTAGGCTACCTTGGCAACTAACGACAATACGTTAAAGTAGGCTACGACCTAAGTGTAATTTTCCATATGCCAGGTGATATTTTACCTGCCATGTGCATCCTCAATTGAAAGATGTCAGATGCAATATTAACTGTTTCATGTTCTGTAAGAGAAACGTTGTAACCATGTGGCCTAACCAATATATAGTTAGAGGGTGTGTGTGTGTGTGTGTGTCATGTGTGCGAGCTTCACAACGCATCTCTTTTGATTTCCTTCACACGGTTGTGCAGGACAAATGAAATGTCACATCTGCGCCGCAGGAGTTGCACATGGCTCTGTCACCTCTCGGTCCCCAGCACTCACAAAACTCAGTCATGGCCTGAACAACCTCTTCCGCCAGTCTTGACATGTTTTCCCTCTTCTTCTGAAAGGTTTTTGTTTGTTTTAAACCTTCTCCCATGTGACGCTTGCTCAGCCTGTTTGACAAGAACTGTCTCATTTTTTCCAAGGTCCCCGGCTCCGGTAGATCAAAGGAAAGTGCCGACAAAAACACATGAATGTTTTATGCGGCGCGCCATTAACACCCTTCACAAGCAGCAGATCCGCTCGGGATCAGGAACTGTTCCGGGCTTGACCTGGCGCGGATGGGCCAGATCGGAACCAAGTCTTGTCAGACGATCGTCATCCTGAGACAGTTCAGTTGTCACGAATGAAATTAGAAATGTTCACATTTTACACTATGTTGAGGCGCTCATTTGTTGAAAATATTTTACTTGTCACTAGCCTACATTGCAACACCTGGCCTACATATCACCTGCAGCCTTACTAATTAGTTATTAGGCTCGACTGGAAAAGTCTTAATTTTGGCTAAATCTGAAGAACTGCATTTGACTTCAGAACCACGGACAGCGGTGTTGTGCTTGCTATGGTGAAACCCCAGGTGGGCTCTGTGCTATATTCTGACTAAAACCTGTTCGCCCACTGGTGTCTCGGTCTGGTCCATCCTGGTGGACGCACTTAAGAGGATTCTCTCAGGAGGAGGCGAATGTGATTCACGCGCGCCGCTGTTCTACTTCTATGTCTGCGCATGGCCCAGCGGCGGGAAGCGTACGGAGCGCGTGTGGGCGGGAAAAGGCCATTGTAGCACACCTACGTGCTCCTCTCGCATCTGAGGAGCGCCTCTAAGAAGCTGCACACCCTCAAACCCGCGCTGAAGGAGAAGTGCTCAGCAGCACATGATGCGTATCTGCCTGCTACTAAATAGAGCATACATGCTATCTGATATCATGGTGTAAGGTTAAAAGAGAAAGAAACAAGGAACTAGGAACATATAAGCTTATTTAGTCCTTTTATTCGAAAGAGCCACAGCAGTTTGGTCTAACCGTGCGTCAGATCCTCAATTCCACTCGGTTTCTGTGCGTAGGTTTAAGTATTTATCAATGAGTCGATACGCACTTTAAAGTGTATTTACCTTACATTTGAGACCAGGATTATGCTTCAACACAAAGGGGTTGATGTGCAGTAAGCATTTGATTGTCAGTATGCATTTTGGATAACAAAAAGTCCTATGGGGAAGTTCCATAGGTATTTTACAAAACACATGAGCATACCTTGGCAAATACTGGTCTAAAGCACTCATATTTTCATTCTATATTGATCTACTTTTGCACACAGCTTCACAAGACCTGGTGCTAGGGCTCAGTTGTGTTTCTAAGTGATATCAAGTGACTTAGAGGGCTGAAATGTGGTCAGTTCAGAGATGCTTGTAATCTGGCAGAAAGAAAAAACTATATTCTAGCCTCTGTAACTCTTTTTCAGTACATCACACAGTTATTTTGACTGTTTCCTACGGAAACTACAGGTTCTCAGCTTTCTAGAGTCCAGCATTTGATGGTTGGCCCCAAAAGATGTGCAACAATGCCCTTGTAAATAGGCACAGTGCAATTTCAGGCAAAAACTTGAAATTTGTATCAGCGACAGAGTCTTGTCCATGTTTGATAAAATCAATGTCTGTTGCAAATTATTTATCGGGAACTAGCCGTAACCCAGGTGCTGTCACAAGTGATTTGACACACCCCACATGGGCAGATGTGACTTACTGAAATAAATCTGATTAAGACCGTAATCTTGTTCCTTAATTTTACTGAATATGTGGTGGAAAATACCATATTTTACCCCATGTACACCCTCAAGGTGTATAGCTGCCAATGTATGCCATGATGAATGTATGCCAGCTTTATTGGCCAATGGCCAGGTTTGCGTAAACAAACAAGGAATTTGACTCTGGTTAATCTTTCTGACTACACCACTGGACCAACTGTTCCACCTCTTGCCTGTAAGCAGACTCATCACCATCCTGGATCAAACCAATGACGGTGGTGTCATCTGCAAACTTCAGGAGTTTTACAGATGGGCTCTTTGAGGTGCAGTCATTAGTGTAGAGGGAGAAGAGCAGTGGGGAAAGGACACACCCCTGTGGGGCGCTAGTACAGATGGACCGGGTTTTGGATGAGATGCTCCCCAGTCTGACATGCTGCTGCCTGTCAGTCAGAAAGCTGATGATCCACTGACAGGTAGAGGCAGGCATTGAAAACTGGGTGAGCTTCTGATGTAGAAGTTCAGGCATGATGGTGTTGAACGCCGAGCTAAAGTCCACAAACAGGATCCTGGCATACGTCCCTGGGGTGTATTGTATTTGATACAGTATAATGCATGTGTGTGTTTAATATTGAAGTTACTAGCAATGAAGATGTTAAAGATCATTTTTGCCCTATCTCCCTGAATTTTCAATTTCTACCATGCTATCTTTGTCCACCGATGGTTTTCTGGACTTTAATAATAAAAAAATATCTGCACAGGGCCCAGATTCTTGCTTGTCACAACATTGTTGTCCAGTGGTTTCCAAATAACAAACATCTAGAGCAACAGAGGGAGAAGAGAACAGAAAACAAAGAGGGGATGAGGAACAGAGGGATAAAAAAGAAAGAAAGAAAGAGACAAGAGTGTGAGGGACATGTTTGAAAACCTCTGTTGCTTGTGGGTGACTACTGTCAAGGCTCATTTATCTAACCCAGATAAAGATAACTGTTTCTAAGAGCACTGATCCAGGCCACTGCATTTTTTAATGGGAAGACCAGAGGTGTGTTTCTTTGGGTTGTCAGGTGATAACATGTAACATTACTCAGGTGAAACATGACCTTACCACATAGCATCATACCACTGTGGATTCTTCCCCAGCATTTCAGGGCTCAGTTCATAGAAATTAGAGTATAGTATTTTAGCAAATAAATCTATTCTGTAATGTGAACATTTAATAGGCTAGATAAGCCCAGACGAATCTGTGAGCACATTTGAATTTGCTCTGCAGTCTATTTCCGAATCGCTAAAAAAAAATAGTTAGTTAGCACTGCTAATGGCTGCGCTGATGACACGGACGTGTATTCATACAGTCTAGCATTTTCTTTGGAAAAGGTTAACAACTGTATATTAAACCTTCCTTTACAAGAAATATGTGTTTGCTATACTGCATGAAACAGATTTGATAAGATTGTAAAATACCAATTAACATTTAATTTAATCGCTGGTCACACCTCTTGGAAATTGGGGATGAGCCAAGATGTTCAGACCAATTGAAAATAGGTCTGGTATTAGCCAGACTACACATTTTAACTTTGTTTCTTGTGTGTGTCACAGCCTGATAAGATTATTTGTTTGCGATTACGTAATCCAATATTAACATTATCTCTAACTCTTGTTCCCTCTCTCATCCTACCTCTTTTCTCATTTACCCTCCCACCCACTCTCTCTCTCTCTCTGTGCTCAGAATGACTGACGGCTCCATTGCCCAACAGCATCGGCCGACATGATCGCAACGGGCGGGCTTCTGCGTATCTCCAGGCGCCAGGACTCAGTGCGCTCCAAGACACGGGCGGAGAGCAAGCGGCTGCGGCGGGCGAGGAAGAGGAAGAGGAAGAATGACGTGGTGGTGGTGAAGGGCAAGCTGCAGGTGTGCTCGGCCTCGGGCCTAGTGGCCGCCGTGGGCGTCCTAGTGCTTATGGTGGGCATCGCCATGGCCGTGCTGGGTTACTGGCCAAAGCACAAGCTTGAGTACTCAGCGACGTGGGCCGCAAACAACCTCCAGGCCACTAGGGTTAGCGCGCCGAGGGGAAGCGCTCTCCAGATGGCTTGGAACCACACGGGTAGTGCTAAGCTTAGCCAGCAGAGGGAGCTGAACGTGACTCGAGGGAACATAAGCACCCTGGAGCTGTCGCCGTCGCCGGTCACGCCGGTCACGCCGGTCACACCTGAGCCACTGGGGCTTGTGGGAGCGCTGCTGGCCGGCTGGCTGCACTCGGACCAGCTGAAAATGTTCGGGCCGCTGGTGATGGGCATGGGCATCTTCCTGTTCATCTGTGCCAACGCCGTGCTGCACGAGGAGCGTGACCGCCAGACCAAGGTCATCGACCTGCGCGACATCTACTCCACTGTCATTGATGCGCACGGTCTGCGCGCCAAAGACCATTCGCCACCACCGCTCAACGGCCTCGTCAACTACGCCCAGGCGTGTAGTGGTGGCGTGGAGACGAACGCGGAGCACAGGGCAGGACGTTCACACGGCTCCTGGCCATCGACGCTCTGGGGGTTCGGCTCCGGAGGAGGGGGGTCTCGAAGGCCCTCGTGTGCACGGAGGTGCAGCTGGTGGCGGGACGGGGGCGACGGCGTGTACAGTGTGTACCGGGAGCAGGAGAGAGGGCCAGTGGCGGCGGTGATGGCAGCGCGGGGGCCGTGGGAGACGGGCTCCATCGTCACGTCCTCCCTGAACGCCTTCACGCTGCCTGTCATCAAACTCAACAACCGCGAGATGGCGGAGGGGGTGCAGGACACTGAGGAGCAGCAGGTGGAGCAACAGGAGGAAGAAGAGGAGGAGGAGTATGTAAGGAGGGAGATGCGGGGGAGGAGAAAGGAGGTGGAGGAGGAGAGGAGCACGGAGAGCAAGGATGGAAGCTCTTTCCCTGTCGCCATAGAAACCAAAGCCGAGATCTCCCGGGCAAACGTGTCCGACTCCCAGAGTTCCCTGGGCACCACAAAAAGGTGGGGGGGTTCGAGGTCATTGTCGCCGCGGTGGTCGCTCTCGGAGGGCGGCGTAGCTCCTCCGGTGGCGGTGGCAGCATCGGGGCGAAAGGTCGCGGGGTCGCACCTGTCCCTCACTTCCCTCTCTGATGCAGCGAGCATCCGCTGGCCGTTGGGCGGCGGCGGTCGCCATGAAGACCGCTCCCGCCGATTCAGCTGCCCCAGGCTGGAACGCTCGGGCAGCAAGGGCTACATCAAGCTGGCTGACCTGGGGGGCGAGTCGTTTGAGGCGCCAGATGGTGGGGCACTAACCCCTGGAACAGAACAAGCTGGAGGATCGGCGACAGGGTCAGCAGTGTCCGAGGTGGAGGCGTCATCAGCGTCGTCATCGGTGGTGGTTCTGGTGGAGACAGAGGAGCTCTCTCACGGGCAGAGACGAGCGGCAGGAACTCTCTTAGAACACACACTCGTAGAACACACTACAGTTCACACACCACAGCAGCCGGTCGCTCACCCACATGCGGTCGTTGGTTGCTCCCCTAGCAGGTTTAGCAGTACAGGGGGGGATCACCACACACACACACACACACACACACACACACACACACACACACACACACACACACAGTCACTACAGGAACTACCTGGCCACACAGAGGAATAGACTCACTACAGCTGTCAAGCTGAACCACATCCACTGCACACTTGCCCGTTTGATATGTATGAAAGTTAGCTCATCATACCTGCAGTAAATGCCAAACTGCACCCAGAACTTTTAGACATTTGGTAGCATGTTCATCCTTTTCACCAATTAGTGATCATTAAAAGACACCTTGTTTTTATATAGTTACAAAAATAGTGAGCTGCACTTTAGTCTTATATTCAAAGGCACACCACAGGGAATACAGACACACATGCACACACACACACACACACACACACACACACACACACACACACACACACACACACACACACAGTGTTTGCAGTAGCTTTATATGAGCATATAACGTTCAAATTTGTTCTACACCAGTGCACACACATTCAAGTAAGTCTGACATTTTAAATGAATTGAAATAGTATTGTGTACTTATATAGAGATATCAGTCTACACCTAATTAGTAACAATGGGACATATGGGAGAGTATCATTCCAACTCACAAGCCATTCATTAATTTATACCTATAAAGCTGCAGTATGTAATTATGTTTGTTTGTTTGTTTGAAGTTGTATGAAGTTAAAGTTACAGTGTGTGATTCTAATTCAAAACACTTTTTAAATCAAGTTCAGCAAATCCCTCTTCCCAATCCTCTAGTTGTCCATTCAGTGTGTATGTGCTTAGTGTTCATAGAGTCTGTAAGTCAAGCTCTTTAAGCCGTTTGGGAGCATTGTAGATAAAAGCACCTTTTGAAGTTTTGTTTTTTAAACTGCTCAAATAAACTCTAAAGTCAGGGATTGGTCCTCAAGGATGTCAGTCAAGTCCATAAATCCAGGTGATTGTCTGGTGGTAGTGGGATCAGGGAGTGGAGAACTATGTTTTCTGATGTGTGTGTAGAGGGAAGACTGTGCCCTATATTGAACTAATATCAGGTTTTTTGGATGATTGTGAGCTTTTCTTATTTCATCTGCTATGTTTGTTTGTATGTGTGTTTGTAAGTAGAGCGTTCAGATTCACTGCTGATGCCAGACTGTGAGTAGAGAGTTCAGATTAACTGCTATCCCTATCTGGACCAGACCTGGGGGGAAATCAAAGAATGTGATTAGTAACAAGCCTGACTATGTTAAGTCTGAGTAAGTGTAATAGCTCCTAATAGTTGAGTCCTATGACTTTGTTTTGGAGTGAGAACGAATTAGGGGTCTCACTATTAGGAGCTTTACTGCTTGGTGTTAACTTCATTTAACCAGGATAGATTACTAATCTACACTCTTTGAATATCCTCTTGGTGATAATCCAGACCCGAACCTTCTATCCAAACTAGATCTATTCTAGAGTCATTTGCTCTTGAATTCATTCCATTTATGTTGTTTCCTTTCCCTTCTTTACCAGAACACTAATGACCTGCAGCCACTTCCCTTTTCTAACAAGCCTTTAGCAGCTTTTAGAAGGCATCATCAAATCAAATTATATCATAAGCCATTTGGCCATAAGGCTTTCTTTACAGTCTACCTTCATTTTACTTCAGGGTAATGTTCACTCTTCACAAGCTATAAAGGTTTACATTTAGGTTTATGCTTACACTAAGTGACACAGAGTGAACCTGTTGAATTGACCTTTAAGGCCCAACAGATACGAGTAGAATTTCATTCACAACCTTTACACGTCTGCTAAGACCTAAGTCTCAACATCACTCTATGAAATAATTCACGGTAGAACAGTGTTGTAAAAGAAATACGTCAAACACAGAGACCAGTTACAAAAGAGCTTGGCATATTTTCCACAGGAAACCTCCCACACACTATACAAAGTTGACGTCTGCTTTATTGTGTAGTTTTATTTTAGCTCGGCTATTTCGGTTCACAATGCAAATGTACATTGTGTGCTTGGAACGAAATCCTGGAAATCTCGCATGAAAAAAACAAACATATTTCACATAACAGCACTAATAACAATCCTTATGTCAGGTCTAAGTTCATTTTCACTTTTTTTATGTTGTTCACCTATGAAGGTTGTGCCTTTAGAGAAGGATACAGGATTTTTGTTCTCATGCGACATGCTTTGTATTCAGCTGTGGTATCAGACTGACATTTCAATCAGATCAAATACAGAAGTCTGCATTTTTGAAAGTCTGTCTTGAGTCTGAAATGTCAGAGTGACAAGACCTACCCATACACAGTGGGTTAAATATCACCCATTGAAAAGAGACAAATTTGTTTTTATGGATTTCTTTTGTCTGTGTTCTAGTGCAGCACAGGGTTTATGTATACTGAAGAATGAGTTGGACCCCTCAAAAACAACAAAGCAATAGACAAGCAATCTGACTGCAGATTTTATGTGTAATCGATTGGAGACAAAACTAGGCAAAAGAAGTCTTCGCTGGAGATTAGAATGGATGTATGGTTTTTTTTTTTAAGGCACAGTCAAAAGGGGTGCAGAAAGGCGGTACCAGCACTGTTATATGGATCAGCTTGAAACACACTTAATCCATCGCATACAAACATAGAGAAGGGGGAATCTGAGATGTCTATTTTGTGTGATGTCTGCTGGCTGCCTACATTACAAAACCACCGATTTACATGCCAGAAAATTGTCCAGGAGATGAGTCAGTCAGTAGGATTAGAGTTTCCTGGCCGAGTGAGCGAGTCGTACTGTCCCTGAGCATTGGACCTGGACCTGAGCCGCCTCTCAAACAGCAATGGGACTGAACTGGGCCTGAACAGGGGCGCCACTTCAGCCAGATTTCTTCCTGCCTTGCCCTCTATCTGGGGCTGATTATACAACCATGTGTTTAAAGCAGCAGTATGCTACAGCTCAACATGGATTAAGCTGGCTAATGTGGTAAAGGATGTCTTTTGGAGGCAATGTTAGGCGATTTTGTGACATGCATGTCCATACTAGACCATAGTGCCTGAATGGACATTGGTTTCTCAGTCCTTCACATGACCATATACTATCAAACCGATTGCACCAAAAGAACTTGCCAATAAAAACATACCTTCAAAAATGGAAAACCTAGTGCTGCTTTAAAGCAATATAATGTGAATTGTTTTTTATACCCTTCATCATCAATTTTCAATGCACTGGGCATCCATTTGGCACTAGCATTCTGGGCATGGATTGGCATTGTCAGAGATACCTTTCTCCGTATTATCAGTCAGACTGAGTTTGAACCTG
Organism: Alosa alosa; assembly: GCF_017589495.1. Classification (NCBI taxonomy): domain Eukaryota; kingdom Metazoa; phylum Chordata; class Actinopteri; order Clupeiformes; family Clupeidae; genus Alosa; species Alosa alosa. Next base: position 39,521,698 of record NC_063189.1, read on the forward strand.
TTGTTTTTAGTTAAAATAACTACATAGTGCAGGGGACTCCAGCCATCTCAGATCAGGCATGAGCAACACCTTGCTAGGCCAAAACATCCCAAATACCAATGCCAATGGCAATACATCCCAAATACACACCTCATAGGTTTTATTTCCAGCTCAGACTCCCTTTGAATGATACCCACCCCCATGCTATGTCCTGGCCTTGATGTGGGATCAGCTCATGTCATAACAGGAGGTTTCATCAGATTAAAAGGATTCTTCACCCCCACTCCTCCTATGCTATCTTCACACACACACACACACACACACACACACACACACACACACACACACACACACACACACACACACACACACACACACACATTTAGGCACAGACACACATATATACATATCTTTTGTTTACACACACAGGCAGCTCTCCCAATCCACATCCATGGATGAGGTGCTCTTGAGCAAGGCACCTAACCCCCAACTGATCCCCGGGCGCCGGATTAAGGGCTGCCTCTGCTCCGGATGTGCAGGTGTACTCCTGGTGTGTGTGGGCTCCCAGCTCACTGCTCCAAGTGTGTGTGCGTGCGTATGAATGTGTGCACACGACACTACACCCGGATGGTTAAATGCAGACAACAAATTTCCTCACAGGACAAACCCCTTTCCCTTTACACACACTCACACACACAAAGTATATGTACACAGACACACACACACACACACATACACATACACACACACACGCATACCATGACTGACTACTATGTGACAGTGACGTTAATCTCAGGAGCCACCCCATTGTGAGAAAACAGATATTTTTCATTGTTTTAAAGTGTGTGTTTAAAAAAGTATACAAATTTCCAGCTGAGTGTACCGTGTGTTTATTTGCATTTGACCTATACTAAATCTAATTCCTTTAAGTGGCCGTTTGTGTGTGTGTGTGTAATTCCATTTTAAATCATGACTAATCACAAAAACTGAAGATGGTCTGCTTTGTAAAAAGGTGTGTGGTTCCACCTAGTGGTCATTCGTCTTCCAGAGTTAATGTGCATACAGTATTCACAGTGCTTCACTTTTCCCACATTTCATTTTCCCCAAACCCCTACACACAATACCCCATTAATGTTTGCAAATGTATTAGAAATAAAGAACATCAATATTATATAAGTACTCACAGCTTTGCTGTGGCACCTTTGGCAGCAATTACAGCCTTAACTCTTTTGGAATATGAAGCCACAAGCTTGGCACATCTATCTCTGGCCAGTTTCGCCCATTCCTTGGGGGATATCTTGGCTGTGTGCTTAGGGTTGTTAGGGTCATGACTCCTGTTGAAAGATGAACCGTTGCCCTAGTCTGAGGTCAAGAGCGTTCTGGAGCAGGTTTTCTCCCAGGACGTCTCTGTACATTGCTGCATTCATCTTTCCCTCAATCTTGAACATCACCACAGGTGCTATGAATGTCTATATAACATTTAGATTTAGATATAACATTTATATATAATATTTAACATATGTTTTTACATTTGAACATAGTATTGACAATTACATATAATGTGTTACACTAATTTTTTATACATTTTTATACATAATACATACATTTTTATACATAATACATTTGAACATAGTATTGACAATTACATATAATGTGTTACACTAATTTTTACATTAATTTCTGTCTCAAGTGAGGAAAATGCGCTAAATGTGAGGAAAGTGACCTACATTTTGAAGAAATAAAAGAACACATTTGCACGAGATGCACATTTTATTATTAGTGTAAAAAACATGTCCAGGAACTATTTTCTTAATTAGCCTAGGCCTACTTACAAAAAATCATTGGTGAACCAAAACAGTGATATTGTACCATATGAGAGAATATGATATATTGTACCAACAGAGATTTTAAAAAATTGCTGTAGGCTACAGTGGCGGCGACTAGCGTCGAGAGCCGAAACATTGCTAAGGTGCAGCTAAGAGAGTTCCAGAGCCAGACCACTCTTACCAACGAACGACCTTTCGGGAAATGCGTGAAAATGTTAAGATAGAGATTAGGTATTCGGTAACGGGTATACACCCATTAAATATTCTCGAAGTTGGAAGCATGGGTTCCCTCCTATTCGAGGGAATATCCTCAGTCCTCTCATGTTGAGGGCCAAACAACAAAAGGCTAGAATGTAAATCAAGTTTAACCACCAGGTGGCAGGCGCTGATAATGTGAATAATCATGGAGCGCGCTATTTGACTGTTAACACACACGGGTCCCACAAATACAGATTGTCCAACACATGGGTCCCACAAATACATCTATCAGGTGATTAATTGTGTTCATCAACACATCTCGTAAAGTTGTGGATGCTATGATTAGACTAACTTTATAAAGGCTCGTTTACTAGCCTAAAGGTTGTCATGGGCGGACATTATAGGCCTACTATTTCCACATGAACATGTGAAAAAATAGAAGTGGATTATTTGCATAGGTCTATGGCTGGGCCTGGCTCAAATCTCTAAACTTTAAGTGTTTTTCGCGACCACACACCTTTACAGGTGACCAATGACATTCTTCAGACAGGCAGGTGTGAACGCTCGTGGGTGGTGCCGTCTACGCTGCTATGGAAGTATGGAATGCAAAGTAGCCAATTGGGATGAGGAGGCGGAACCTTGGCGCGCAGGTCCGACAGTTGTGGCTGTGATGGCTCGATGAAAGTGGAAGCGCCGCGGAGGGGAATTCTTTTTGTAAGGAGAACTGCTTTGCGTCAGTGGCTGTCACGGAGCAGGCGGACGGGGTCCGAGTGAAATGCCGGTTTATCAACACTGATAGCCTGCTGTGAAAATATCGTCCAAAGGCTTTTCTTAGGACAAACTTCGATCAGGTGAAGTATAGTTAATCTTCTGTAAGGCTACCGCTGAACGTCACTGGTCTTGTTAAAGGTCTTTTTGACTAGCGAATGAGGTATTTTAAGTTGTTCACCTCCCTGACATACAAGATAGGCCTACTTCTGAATTAAATCGCATTGGTGCTATCACAACCATGTATTATAGTCGAACTGGTGCTCTGTCAAACATCACACACAACTGAGTGTCGCTCAGCTTTCCAGGTGAGAATCACGGATAACCTACAATGTGTCCACTGAGAAACACGCTGGATTTCATTCTTACATTTTGGTCCAATCTTTTTGAAACCAACAAACTAAACTTGGGCTCTGTTATCTTTCTCCCTTTCTGTCATCATGGAAAACCGCGGTACATCCTTCAACTCAACTCAACTCCACATGCTGGATCCAATGGTCACTTGAACTGGGGCTTCCTGTGCACGGTAAGTACTTTCCGTCAAATTTTGCCATATGCTATTATGTGGTCTATGGATATCTGTAGCACATTGTAGAGGAACACTCCCACTGCTAAATTTGCTGCTCCGGGAAAAAAAAACTTCGAATGTGGTTAAACCAAACCACGGTACAGGCTGCCCCTTAAGTTGAATCACCTCTGACTTCAGTGGGTAGCCTACATGTTGGCATGGACTGGGTTACTGCTGACCGAGGTAGTGCTTTCTTGTATATATA